>NC_080732.1:12083099-12396849 GCF_019097595.1 Hemibagrus wyckioides | reverse complement strand
TTTTAACAGCCTGTTTAATTTGCAATAGGCTGTTTGAGAATCCTGACTCACAACACTGTGATGTTTGTCTTAACAACTGCATTTGCCTTTAGATGAACTGTGAGATGTTTTGGGATCCTGTTCCTGAGTAAACCACCCCGGTCTGTTTTAACTGCCTCGTCTTGCAGTCTGGATATCCTTAGCTTACCCTTTCCATCGCCCTGGCAGAGCGCCAGAAAGAAATAACTTCCTGCCAACGTGTCCCTGCTGGCTTCTTCGCCTCTCTAACTCGTCCTCTCCTCCTTATTCCCCATCCTTCTTAGCCACTCTCTTTCTCCATTAAGCTGGCATTTTTTCACATCCATTATATAAAGTGTTCATAAAAACCAAACCAATTGGCATATCAATCTGAAAGAACTTGTGCAGTTGTTTTGATATTAACGGATACTGCCTTAATGCCCCACCCCTTCTCTAATCTCGCTTGCTGTCACGCATAGATGCCCTCAATTTTGGTCAATAAATGGGGCATAATTTGAGTTCGTTAGAGAAATAAAATCCATCGCCATAAGCTCGGCATTAGAAAAGTAATTATTAAATACATGAGTTAAGTACATTTTCAGGAATGCCACCAAAATATTCCAGCCTAAAATGGGCAAAAATGGGCACTTCTGGATTTTGGCCATAAGAGTAAATAAGGACAAGATTTTTTTTTTTTTACCTAAGAATCTAACACTTTACAAATAATATAAATGCTAATTAGAAAGTGACCAAATCGTTTCTGGCTTCTGCTCGTCACTGCAGATTTGATTTAAGACATTGAGCAGCGACAGAGAAAATGTTGGATATTACACAAACTTGAAATCTGAAAACAGTGCAGACAAGGCAGTGGTGGTGGCACAACGAAATAGGCTCTGGGTTACTGATCAGAAGGGCAGCGTTAGCAAGGTCCTTAACTCTACCAGCTTTATTGATGCCCTGCCAGGGCTGACCAGGCACTCTGACCCCAACTTCCTAACAAGCTGGGATATGTGAGGAATAGGAAAAGAATTTCACTGTGCTGTAATGTGGAAATGACAAACCCTTTTATATACTGAAAAGGTTACATTTTTGTCCCTTTTTTATTATACTGTTAACTGTGTTTTAACCTAAGCTGAGAATTTGCAGTCAATACTGCAGACACCGACAGTCTCCCATGTTTGTGTTAAACCTTAACTGCTGAAAATGATTGTATTTCTTTAGTTTCTGGACAAATAAAATTAGTTATTTTAACAGAAAACTTGCAACTGTGGCACAGCACCACCTCTCTGGTGACCTATAAACCTTACACAACCTTGCTAAAAGAGACAAACTGCCTACATCTATGACAAATTTGTAACAGCCCAATGTGGGATCTCTTTAGTGCTGGAGTCCCTTTAGGCTCCTCTTTAGAGTCTCACACCACAGGAAAACCAAAAAACTGGGACATCATACATACTCATCAAGAAACTTAATATGTGAAGTACTATGCATCAAAACTAATGCATGTGACAGGATTTGTGTCCAAAGAAATCATAAGCTCTGATTCACCAAAACCCCATGTGTTATGCACAGGGAATATAGTAAGATTGCCATTGTGTCGAAATGTACAAATGCACTAGTCATGATTACTGCACATAAAATATAAGTCATGCCCATAAGCATCATTGTCACTGAAAAATATATATATTTTGAGGCATATCACCCCTATCATTTCAAATTGTACAAACTCACTTGGTGTCAGTCAACTTCTCTAGAAGTCTCTCAGCCACTGCTTTCTCCTTCATGTCTCTGGGAACGCGGTCTGTTGGATAGTGATTCTCCACCTCATTCAGCTCTAGTTCATTGGGGGTCATTCCCATCATCCTCTTCTGCCTAAAAGGTTATAAGGTTGGACAAACAGGAAAGTAGAACTGAGCAACATCTCATGCCAGAAACAAGGCTCAATGCTAAGAGAACATGACAAAAACTTATTAAATTAAATTATTGAATTATCCAAAGCAGACGTAACCAGTAAGTACATTAATTTCTCATTTAAACACCCCTTTTTGTTTTGTTTTTTTTTAAATATTGCAATGTTCATCACGAGAAACATCGCAATGGGAGATCTCGGTGTTGTTTAACCCTACAAGAAGTCTACATAAATGCTGATATATATTGCCAATGATAATGAATGGTGAAGTCTACATATGTAAGTTCATAATAATAATTATAATAGCTATAAATAATAACAATTAAATATTATATTTTTTTTTTATATTTAATTTTTATACTTTACATAAGTAAGAATTTATTTATTTATTTATTTATTTTAAATATGAAGTATAATTATTTAAATGAACTATTTCATGGAACCTTTTAATGTTCAACATTCTACATTATTTTTCAACTAAATTATTATTATTTTTTCCCTTACAACCTGACAGCCTAACAGAGTACCTAGTAATACATTTCATGGCATTTAAATGATTAAATTATAAACCATCACTAGTAAACTAGTAAACTCTTATCGTATAAACTGCCAGTGCTCTATACAGCATTTATAACAGGATATGACAACAAATATTTTTATGAACGACTAAATATTTTTAGTAGAACAGAAGCAAGCCTAGTCACACATTATTAGGTCATTATATTGGAGGACACACTAGTGTGAAAACCCTCCTCTGACCTGAAGTCTTCAAGCTGCCGCAGGACCTCCATGGTTTGCATGTTCTGTATTTCCTGAGCAAATCGCTTCTGCTGGTCCTCACTCATGAGGTCTGGACGAGTACGGTCTGGAACGCACGGAAAATAACACTTTAAACATGAAGAATAAACATTTTTCTAAAAGAGCATGCAAAATATTTAACACAATCCAAATAAAATAAATTTTTTAATATTTTTTAAAAGTATTATTTTTAAATGACTTTACTTTATTTTTAAATGATGATTACTTTAACTTCTTGTTTTAACTTTAAAAACACAATAATAATATGTAGTTATTTGTTTGAGGATTAATTTCTAAATACATAAGTAAAACAGCTACATGCTAATTTCTCTAAAAATATTTTTTAAAAATTACAGCAGTAGTAGTATATTTACGGCATTTGGCTGACCCCCCCCTTATCCAGAGCATTTATCTAATTATTTTATACAACTGAGCAATTATGGGTTAAGGGCACTGCTCAAGGGCCCAGTAGCAGCAGCTTGGTGGACCTGGGATTTGAACTCACAACCTTCTGTTCATTATTCCAACACCTTGACCACTGAGCTACCACTGTAAACAAACCAGACGTAGTTTAATGTTGTGATAAACAGCTTACCTAACTCATATGCTACATGATGTGGTACTGTTACTCTGAGAATCTGGGAAAAAAAAAATAAAAATCAAAGAATAATTAATGTTATGTTACAAAGAAGATTATGATGATGTTCCTATTATGCAGTGCACCACTAGATGGTCCTAAAGCTCCAGCCAGTGATCTAGCATTCCTGAGTTACATTCAATTGTTCACCTGGACTGGCTGGAATAAACAGGTAAGGAAATGAAGAGTGATTCCTAACTCCTGGGGTTCCCTTACACTTCATCCAACTGTTCATTCAGTTCATTCTTAAGCTCTGGTCTCATTAGGACCAGGTCTATTCAATGGGAGGAAATGTTTGAATTCTGCAAGGGGAACCAGGAGTTAAGAACCCAGGAGTTGAAGAAAGACAAAGATTTGAAGCCAGTCTCCCATTCAGATGTTGGCTGGTAGAGAAAAACAGAAAGAAAGAAAAAAATAGCTAGCTCAAAGACTAAATGAAAAACATGCATAGCAAAGGAGATGAGGACAGATTGAAAACTGAGAAAGTGACAAACCGTGTTGAGAAACAACAGGCATTAAATGATAAACAGGCATAAATTTCTACTTGTGTCCACTGTGATTTCAGCATGCGTTTTCACTCACTGCTCCTTTATCCAAGAAATTGTTATAGAAGTCCACAAAGTGTTTCTTGGTCTCTTTGGTACTGAGGTTCCTGAAGTGGTCAGCATGCAGGTAGCACAACTGTGGTTGGATGGATTGACAGACAGACAGATACTATGTATTACCAAACTGTAAGACTTATGCACAGCTTACTCAAGCTTCATAAACAAAGTGATAGTTGCTCAATTACTACCATTTATGCCACCTTTTAAAGTCATGCAAGTGTGTCTACTTCTATGTGGAACTGCTTTAAATTTAGTTTATAATACTAAACCTTGCTCTAGGGTCATTTCTTTTGAGCATGCCACATTGTGAAAAATTTGAGTTGACATTATGAACATTGACACCGTTAACATTCACTGATAATGGGCCTCATTTATTAATCTCTCAGTAAATTTGTGTGCAAATATATTCAGCCTGCAAACCAAACAGATATCAAACAGATATACATGATAGAGATATACAAGTTTCACAAACACTAAATTTTCTTTATAACCCTCTTTCAAGCCATTAACATGAAACAAGTTTTGCTTGAATTTGTGCGTGCAACTGAAATGAACAGGTTCACTAATCCCGTCAACATAATTCGCATGTATGTATTGCAGTAACTCCTTAAGCCCATCAATAGACGTTTACATTCAGTTATTCTCCTAATTGTACGTTTTCAAACACACTGGATTTTCATGCGTCACTAAATTTCTGGTGCAAATTCTGAATAAACTCATCGGTATACACTTTGACAAATGAGGCCCATTGTTCACATTTTCTGCAAATTCATTTAGTGGTGCTTTTGGAATGAATTTACTAGGAAATGAAAATGTTTAATACTATCCAAAACCTTTTTTTTTTTTTTTTATTGGTACACTATGCTGTAAATAAGTACAGTTGTGGTATTAAAGAGGAGCCAAATCCTGTTATTTTTCATCCCTGTGAAAATTAAGGGGCAGGGAGCGGTTAGGGGTAAAGAAGGGGGAAAATATTGACCTGTAGAGTTCAACCAGAAAAGCAGATGTTCCTTCAGCTTTGCACATCATAAAAGCAGACTTTCAAAGAAAAATAATAATAGACATTCCTCGTCCGAAAAGGTTACGACTATAACCAGATAAAAATATTGTATAAATGTATATCAAGCATTAAATCATCTGTGCATGTTACATTTGAGGAAATTCAAAGTGAAGCAGACAACAAATTTACTACAAGAGACATTCATTCTAGTCGTACCCATTAGCACCCAAAGCAGAACTGAATGATGTTTAAAGGATTTACATAAATATGCACTACTGGGAAGATAGAGAGTGGTTAGCGTGTGCTGTGTTGGGGAACAGTACCTCAAGGAGGGTCACTTGGCAGCATGCAAAATAAAGGGAGAGAGGCTCATGCTTCACAAGATGATTCAGAATCATTTCTCAAGCCTCTTAAATATAAATTCTGAAGCATCACCACACTATAGGCAATATAGTGACATATAATGCAGTATTTCTCTTAGACAAAAGATGCGTCTTGAAAATTGACTAAGGCCATGCTAGCACCTTTTGGGGTTCTCAGGGTCACACAATAAACGTCTAAAATGACAAATATTTTTGTTTGGATCTTAACCGCTCAGATACAAAATACCTTCTGCACTTACACATTTGAAATAAACAAACAGTACACAATTTCCCCCCCAAACACAAAACATATAAATCAAGGAGTCTAAATTAGCGTAAGAATTGAAAGAAAATGGAAATGCTGCATAAAAACACACGAATACACATACCACCGCAGTGTGCAACCAAATGCGCAGTTAAAACACACAAAACTGGAGCTCATGCAGTGACAATAAAAAATATTTTAACGGCAGCCATTTTAAACTCAAGACACAAAGCAGAACTAATTTCCTGCTTCATTTATTGCTATGAGATGTCGCTTAATTACATAAACAGGGAATGAATTGCACAGGAACAAAGACTTACCCTATATGTCTAGTATGAATGCAACAACAGCTTTTTATATCGTGAAAGTCATGGTTTAAGCATTAAATATCGCTATATTTCGACTTATTAGTGCATAACAGGAGGCTGAAATATTTTGCCAAGCATGAGAAGGACTAGGAACAGGATTGTAGCCAGTAATTTAGAAAGCAATGTAATCTGGCACATGCGTGCATGATTCGAATAAAAATACATGCTTGCAGACTCAAGCGCATGCACGTTGCGAAAGTGCATGCATGCAGACAAAACTGCGGTTTGTCATTAGTGAGTAATAATAACTCAGTGATGCTATAACGATCACAGTCTCATCATGGCATGTCGTGTGCCTCTCAACTTCTCACCAGAGGAGCACAGTCAAACTGGAGGATGACGTGGTGGAGGAAGACCAGCAGATGCGTGGGTTTGCTTTTCAACAGCTCGATACTGTTGAAATGACTGCACTGGTCATCCACTGTCTGAAACTCAAAAGGAGAACAGAATACAAGAAACAGTTTTAAAACAACAGTCTGGGGTATGACGGGGGGGGGGGGGGGGTCATCGGGATATTCATAGTGAATTACTGACGGAAGAACAAAACGGGGTCACTATTAACATGAATGCCTATATACTAAGATGGAATAAATGGCTCACCTGGTCCAGATCATTCTCAAACTCCTCATCCTCTGCTCCTATTATACTTCTGGCTAGATTAGAAGAGTGAGCTCCAGACAACGCACGCTTAATCCGAGAGAGAAAGGCAAATTTTATTGGTCACATACATAACCATGCACAGTATGACTGACTATGTCCTAAAGATAGATTTAAAACAGAAGAGAGTTACAAAAGAAAAAACAGACTGCGACTATACAGAGGGGAAAGGGATATTATACTGTATACAGATCGCTATATTAATGTAGGAGAACATTTTGAGGTCACTCTAGAATCTACTGGAACACACATTTCTCTTTCTTTCAGCTCTCACCACAGAAAATGGTGATCAAATCAAGACGGTGATCAGGAACTGTGAACTAGCCTACAGTTGGCGGGCCAATTTACAACATCGGTTGTAGAACAGTATAAACACAAACAAATTATTGTTTGCTGTAATATTCAGTATCTTTCATAAATCTGAGATTAGCTGCTGCAGGTCTCTCATCTAATTCACAAGAAGAGATTTCATCTCTGAGCAAGAAGCAGAAATATAAACTGTGCATTCAGTCCAAACTTTTCGAGATTGCTTTTTTTTTTTTGCTGTAATGGAAAACACCAGTCGAACTACGTTTATGTAAATTACTCTCTCTTTTGTTTGAAATAAAAAAAAAAAAGCGCTATATTAATAATAATTTTATCCTGAATTTCAGTGTCGCAGATACGTCTGATGTTTAGAGTTAGATTTCCTCTTGAGGCGCACAACATCTGTGCAAAGATCGTCTTCGGCTAGCCGGCGCAGGTTTAACTTTCACCTGCTTCCAATAAACCTGACTCATGGAGGAGTTCATAATTAGGGAATGAGCTGGATCGGATCTGTTTCTAATTCTGGAAAGTTCTACGGAGCAGTTGGAATCCAGGATAGAAACTTAAAAAAAAAAAAAATTAATAAAATAATAAACAAACAATAATAATAATAAACCTGAACATTACTTTTTCCAGCACAGCTAGATCTAAAGCAAAACGGACGGTTGCCATATTGAGATTTATTTAGTTGCATATTAACATCTAAAAAATAGCTGAATGCAAACATGTATTTAGGCCCATTTTGTTAATTATACATGTATAATAAAAGGTGTAATAAAGCACATACAAAATTCTAATTTGGTACAAAGTGATGTGTGTCTCAAGTTTCCATTTTAAACAGATTCATCATTGCATGAGTCCAATATCTGGCAACAGCGTTTTTGTGATCCATTCAGATCTATACGGCAGATGTATTGACTTCAGAGAATTGTATGAAATGATACAAATCCAACGTGCCATACTTCTACACCCCTAATATTTAATAGTGGGCAAACATTCCAATAAAGTCACTCCCAGGTTATCTGGCCACCAACAAACTCAAGGCGAGCAGACAGCCAGGGTATGCGGTTCTCTCTCTTTTTTAGCTGAAGTGATTGCTAACACACAGGCAGTTTCCAGAAGGACCATAACCGTTTGGAATCTTGCACAGGCATGTAAAAAAGGGCCCTAAAGGGATTTCAGCAGCTGGGGAAAATACAATGCTGTTAGGATGTACATGCCTTTTCACCTTTAGAAAAGATGTAATAAGTTCATGAGCCCAGAGAGATGCCACTCACAGTGCTGGGACATGTTGCAACGTCTACCACATACAGCTTCAGTGTAGACGTGGACACGTCTCTGTCTAGCAGCCCGTGATTTCGGGACTTTGGATTCATGGAACAGCTTCTACTTAAGCACTTACTAGAAACTTCAGGAGTTCTTTCTGGATGGGCAAGTCACAGACTGCAGTGTGTGATTCATAATAAAAGCAGCTCAAACCCATAGACCCACAGATGACCTGGCCAGGGACACGGTTAAATAACAGGAGTGTAATGATATAGTAAATTGCACTATACCATCAGGGCAGCAGATTTGCTCAAGGAAGGGTGTTTAAAAATCACTAGCAAACGTAACAGCTATACCCAGCCATCTTGGGCCTATGAGTTTGTTAAGTTGGCTACTTTGGGGGCAGTATTGCTAAAAAGCAACCTTTTTTTCCCCGCTGTCCAGAGTAAAAAGCATGTGGACGTACATTACGTAGAATAATTTTGTTTGGTTCCCTTTTGTCTTGCCTGCACTCTAGACGGATTAAAATACTCTTGTTTTTTCCCGCAAATTTCTTAGTCATCGCACCCTTTAACAGTAAACGACAGATAAGCGGTCAAATATAAGATAAGATCACCTTTCATGTTCTTTTTCCCTGTAAACAAATTCCAGACATTTCAAAAATGAACCACAGTAAAATCCATAGATGATTAGCAGCAAGCTTAGGAATTGCAAACCAGTGAGCAACACAGCTTAATCAAAAATAAATGTACTTGAGGAGTGTGCGATGGTTAAGTAATATTAAGAAAAAAGAGCAATATTTTTAGTCTCCTTTAAATAAAAAAAAAAATCCATACTTGGCAGTAGTTTGTTTTTGTTTTTTTTTACATTACAACCCTTATTATTTATTAAAATGTAAAAACATACTGGGCCAGAAAACAAAATCAATTACTGCATTTAATTTCAGATGAACGAAACAAGAAAGTTTAATTCCTTACCCCATTGTGGGCGTCTTCACAGTCCATGCTAAAGTGAGTGGGGGGTCGACGTCCGTCAATCAAGCTTCTGCAAAACATCAAAGTACTGTCAGGGTGATTTAAGCGTTCACATACTAACTAAATATAGACCAGTGGAGGAAATGCAGACAAAAGCGAGTGAAGCAGTCATCAGGCCTGTTTCCACTGAGGTTCGAGATTCTGAGGAGCCATTTTAAACAAGTTCCCATGGCAACTGTTTATCTTTCCACTGTAAAATGACCATTAAGGAAAATCTGCCATTTCATTGTGTGGCGAAAGCGAAACACTGAATGGAGAGTGTTAAACTTTATATCTAGCCAACAAATTAATGTAAGTATCGACATTCAAGTGGATTTCTAGCCACTAAAAGTGTGAATAACATACACTTCCAACTAAACAAGCCGTCCACTGACCTAGCCTATTTACACTGCAGAAATCCCACACACATATAGAACTCCTTGTTATGCATTGTGGCATACGTTATTAAAATCACGTACTGTTTGAGATTAGTGCTACATCTTGTTAAAAATGTTCAACGGATACTTCACGGGAACATACGTAATGGTAGTTGAAAAGAAAAATGTCAAACATGCTACAGAACTATGCTCTAGAGAGAGATTACACGTGGGAGAATTATAGCAGCATTTACATGTCAGTGCACAATAAACGTCTTGGCGTATTCTTTTCAGCCGTCTGACACAGTGTCTCAGGTTCTTTGCTCTGAAATTGATCTGCACCGGAATGTACCCAGTAATGAGTATTTATCACTCACTTTAATCAGTCTCATAGCCCTGTCTCCAGAGTCATCTGTGTTACCAGAGAAAGAGAGAGCGAGAGAGTGAGTGAGAGAGAGAGAGAGAGAGAGAGAGAGAGAGCGAGAGAGAAGGAGCGGGAGGAAGGAAGTGGGTGTAATTTCCTGTCAATCTGTCTGCAAGAACGGAGTGCAAAATGGTAGAAACAAGCGAAGATGACAAAAGACACAATAAACACAAAGAAAATACTAGACTGGGGGCCAAAATTCTGAACTCTCTCTAAAAAAAAAAAAAAAAAATGGACATTTTGAGAAAGGGCAAGCTTGGATATAACTTAAGGGTCAGGTTTCAGTGGTTCGCTCGACTTCCAGTTATAATAACATGCTAGCAAGGTTATGTAACCACAGGACACAGGGGACAACAAAGGATCAAAGTTAAAGGATCCTATACTGAGAACATATAGGGTAAAACAGACAAGACACTTTTTGACGAGGTAACCTCACTTTGTTTGCAATAGTGAACAGATAGCACAAGGTTCACCTTATGGCGAAACCTAGTGTGCCATATTGCCTAATTTTGTAGCAAATAGACAATCCGGTGATGGTGTCCTACAGTACTATGATGAAAAGACACAAGACACTCCCCTTTCTAAGCAGAGCTTAGGCCACTGCATGATGGACGGCATCATCATGGCTTATAGGTGGGCTGAGCGACTAGCCCTTACCCTGACATACCATTATTCTGAAGCACCTCCTCCTCCTCTTCCTCCTCTTCGGCATTACTTAATCTGAAATCTTACAGGATTGTAATTGCCACTCTTGGTAGTGCGACTGCAGTTCCACCTTTTGTCAGTCCTAATGGTGTGTCAGGTTCTCATGACACAGTTATGAGTGTTGAGACAGAGTGCTAGTTACATATATGCCTGTGGTTCTATGTGGTTCTTAATATTCTTAGAAACAGTTACAAACATAGCAAGTGTTATTTCACTTCACCTACCCACAGAAAAGTTCACCTAGCTAGCGTGCACCTCAAAGCTAAAAACGATCGTACGGCTTGTGCAACTGGAACTGGTTTAAATGTGTCTAGGACAAAAAGATTAATCCTAGCATTGTTGTTAGGGTTATCCGTTCTTCTCACTCTGTCACGAGAGCTCAATCCAACCATTACTACCCATATGAAAAACAACAGGTCTATGTAAGACATGTATGACACTACCTCCACCGTGTAGGTTTTGCTTCTTTCTTCATCCACACTTTGGGGTTCCTATCACTTTGGTAGGAGGTTAATCATGCTTTCCTAACTTTTTCCCCCCTATCAAGTCTCTGCTTTAAAAGTCTTCTTCAAATAATGGACTGTGATGCCTTCACCACTGCCCCATGGAGGAGGTTGTTGTTGTCAGCAATGGCACAGTATCAACAAAATATCCTGCTAGACAGAATTTTATCGCGAAATCTCTCTCATATGCTGATCTGAGACAAACTGGAGCATAGGGTGTGTCTGAGTGAAGTAATATTTAACTGCAATCTGCAGAAACGTCTGGATTTATGAGCAACAGCCGAGTGTATACAGACAATTTATACAATAGGTACAAAATCCAGTGATGTCTGGCTTGCAGTCTAGATCACGCCACGTAATAATAAACTGTCTCTAATTGAATCGAAAGATATTTACTGTTGATTATATTAGGAGATCTACGCATCTGTATACATACTCACTCACCTTCAATAAGCATATTCTAGGAACGCTAAGCATCAGGCAGAAATAAATCCTGGATGGGATGCCAGCAGCACTATTCATACGGTCACTCATGCTAAAAACGAAAGGGAGGAAATCCACACAGACACAAGGAGCACATGCACAGAAACGAATCCAAGCTCAGACTAGAGGAGCAGACCCTGGAGCTGTGAGGAGGCAACGACTTCCTACTACACCGCCATGCCAAATTTTCACCACACTATGCTCCTCGCTGCCAATTCAAAATCAAGTGATTAGATGCAGTCATGATGGCATGCGGTTTGGAATGTATGGGTAAGCTAGCCTCATTCGTGTGTATTTTTCCCAGATGTGCAACAAAGAAACAGTAAGAAAATATCAAGGTAAAAAAAATAAATAAATAAAAAAATCTCATGTCTAGCAGCTCCACCGATTTTTTCCTGACCAAACAGAAGACAGCGCCACCATTCTGTTTGCCAGAGGCTCACAAGACCGAAGTGTGCAAAATTCACCTAAGGAAAAAATAAATAAATAAAAAAATTCACATCCTCTTTCATGTGCCATGACCATTGCCCTTATAATAAACTGCTCTTATTGTTAAATCTAAAATAAATGTGTCATAATGAATTGAATTATTATTACAGTATAAATCTCATTAAGAAAACCAGAAAAGAATTACGAGTAGTAGTAGTCACATATTTTGAAATAAAACGTTGCAAAAGCCACTTTCCGTCATGCAATTTGAACCAATAAGCCACAGCGATGTGTACGAACAGCATGACAGAGCAAATCTCCCTGCAACAAGCCGACACAGAACAGGCATCAATCCAGCTAAAAGATGAGGAACTTGTACCTAAAAAAGGAGGTATTTCTGTTATTCGGATATGGCTTGGGTGTAACAAATCATACACGAAAATGGTAAGGTATTTGTGAGGTATGCCACTGACCAGTTATGAAAGCGTGCAGTTATTCAGTATGGAATATTATATTTCCCTCAAAACATAAATATTATTGTTATATACATGAGCTCAAGATCTGACATGACCCATAATGTGATAAGATCTTGTTCATATCGTGATGAGTTTCATAGTATTCATATAGAGGCATGTTCATTTAATAACAGTTTAATTGGAAAATTCATATCTTGACCTAAGTGACACCACAGTCATTTGCTACCTTTAAGTCTCATGTTTAAACAGTTGCTCACAGATAATTTTACGGCCATGTTATCGCACATAAAACCACTTGGCATTGCGTTTCAGGTAGTGTGTGAATGCTTAGATTGTGGTCACTGGTGGTCCAGCGGCAGGCTCTGGCGCTCTCACCGCTGTGGCCTGGGTTGGATTACTAGGCAGGGAACCAACCTAGCCCCTATCCCAAGCCTGGATAAAATGGGGTTGGGGGATCTGCCATAAAACCCTGTGCCGAAAATCAAATATGCAAATCGGATGTTGCGAACATAAACAGGCGGCAGCTGAAGGACAACAACATTCACATTATATTGTGGACGGGACCATCTTAACTGCGAGCCGTAGCATCATTATCAGTAACAAGAGATTAACTTACTTTGTTGACAAACAAACAAAAATTCATGGCTAGCTAAAAGAGAAAAATGGTTTACCTTTGTTCCTTGGAAAATCAATACTTATCTTCTAGCATTAATGATTGTTATTCTACATAAGATCATGCTTTTGTTTTCTTGCCCACATCAATAGTCTTGAAAGTTTCGTACAGAGTGCTTACTTTTCTCACACTGGTGCACTAAACAGCCTTTAGGGTGTGTCTGCAACTGTCTATGACACAGCCCTGCAGTCATTTTTTCTTAGGCTTATGAGACACTAGCTTTAACCATATTTTTTCCCCTTTTTTTATGTTGCATTACCGGTAATATACCATTTCTAGTCAACTGTAATAAGTGGAAATAAATCTCTCTTTCAAGTTGGTTGTAAGAATGGGTGGTAAAATTAAAACAGACTGTAAAGAAAGGCAAAGAAATCTAGAACGAAAGATATTTTCGAGAGTCCTAAACCAGACCGCTGCCTTTAATAGACATGTTTCAAATCAGCACTCCCAGTACAATCACTTCTCCTTCAGCTCCATAACTAAACTGCACAATATCAAAAGAATTATAAAACACCTCATGTTAAACCCATCCAGTAGATTAACTCGTCTTTAACAGGCTATGTGATGGATCTACAGAAACGCTCAGAAAAAAAAGAAAATATATCCTGAGATTTGGGCAAGGCCCCCGTGATGTTTGTTTTAACTCTCCCCAACATTTTCAATATGAATACATAACAACTTAGTCTGCTTCCCCTTACTGACTAATTCAGCCTACTCTTTATTTTCCTAGTCCTTTTCATGAGCAGAAACAAAAGGTAATTACTACAAACCCCTAAAATATTCCCAAACAACTCAGAGAGGATTTCTCAGGGTGATTACGAACAGTTGTTGGGGGGAGGAAAAAAAACAAAAAAAAAAACAACCCACTCCACCAAAGCTTATGAACAGCCTGAAAAGTCAATGAATACCCAATGCTTTTCATTCTCAGTCTATGCACAGGGCCAAATGAGTCACTGTGATACGAGGCAACTGAGAGCCTTTCAGAGTCACAGGCACGTATTAAGTCTGACTGCAGTTCTCCCTCTTCCCTCTTTCAAACGGGAGTAATTTCCCGGCCTTCAAACACAGAGCCCTTTTACAGAACACATACCTGCTTTCTGCCATGCAGACCTGCGCCTCCACCCAGTTCTCTTAGGATGTGTTTTTTGTTGCAGTGTTTTTCCATTGAATGTGCCCACGGCTTGTGTGTCTAGCTCTGCACAATGGTTCCATCTGGTTTATGCTGATGCCTTTCCTACTGTTCGGGGGAAGTTAGTGAGTTCTTTGTATATACTTTACGTATACATCTATATGTAATATGTATATATGGAGTTACCTGTACTTGTGCATATTTATTGTATATGGCTACAAGGCTTTTCTTGCACCATGAGACGGAAGTTACGACATTTCTCATGGGTATAGAGAGAAAAAAAAAAGAGAGATGTTCACTCAAGAGCTGGGTGACAACGCACAACAAACCTTGCAGCCAGACTGGAAATAGTGCAAGGCAGGGTGCTTTAAAAGCATTACATCATGTTGCCTTTGAGTACAGTGGAAGAAGAGAGTAACAGGAAGATCTAGGGCTCTGTACAACTCAAAGTTGCTTAGCCGCTTTTAACGCTTAATAAGTAGGAGTTTCCTGCTTGATTCAGAATAGCTTAGGCTTATTCAATTCAATGGGCTCCTTGTGTGAACGGACAAGAAAGATTTTTTTATAGTTATTTTTCAATCTGTAGATAGATGACGGCTCCACGGCCCGAGCCTTAAGAGAAGCATTAACATATTTTATTGTTAGTATTCTGCATTGCAGCACTGCTATTCGCTGATGCGAAGCTTCACAGCTTTATACTGGCGTACCGTCGCTACTGTATGCATTACACAGCTGAGTCATATCATCACTGGGAACGCACACCACATTTCTGACTGGTAGCTTGTAACACTTCAAATACTGTGCTTGTAGTACCAAATACATCAATTAAGTTAAAGCATGCTGGAAGAAGGAAAAGTACAGTGTGGACACTACATATGAAAATGCATAGGTAAAGATCCTTTGCCCTGGGCTTTATTCAAACAAACAAACTGTAATTACAAGGTTGTGTACAGCATTGCAGACCAAGCAACAGAGAAATTCAGTAACTCTTTGGTTTGCAAATCCACTCAGTAAGATTGTCCAGAAACTCTACTGATGAGTGGCTCATACTTTCCTAATTTGGCTCGGCTTACTCGGGGGAAGACCGCTAATAATTTGTGCAGCTATGAATGATTTCTTCTTCTTCTTTTTTTCCTTGGGTTAGTCTTCCTCGTCTCCTCCGGCTCAAACATGAACAGCTGGATATCGCTACGCAGCAGTGATTAAAACAGACTTTCATGAGGAATTCATGGCCTCCCTAGTACTGATTATCAACACAATAAAAAAAAACAACAAAAAAACGTCAGCAAATAACACCGTTTTGGCCGAAAGAACAAACAGAATTACAGTCAGGTTAGTGCAGCTAAAAATACAGTTTGATCACGCCCTTCTTTCACTTTGAAATGCTCCAAAGATAAACTTCTGACAGATTTTATCTAAGGTGCATGGCTGATATGTGGGAAGACTTGGTAGACGTAGAAATTCGATTCTCTAGAAAAATGTCTTGCAAAGAATATTGGTTCATTTAGAACAAGAAAATCAGACCAAACTTGTGTGTGGTATAATGAAAACTACACATTCCTACCGAAAACAAGGGGTTGTTAGTGTTAGGGACAACAAGACCATGCTTGCCCTTGAGTATGCATGTGTGTGTGTGTGTGTGTGTGTGTGTGTGTGTGTGTAGCAGAGGGAGGTACAGAGGGAAGATGGGGGAAGGGAGAAAAAAAAAAGAGAGTGAGAGAAGAGAAAAAAAAAAACAGTGTCAGCATCATACAGGAAAAGGAAGTTATGGCATCTTCCATTTGCATGTCTCAGCTCCAGTTCATCAAACAAGAGTTTAAACACACCTCCGATAAATATTTAAAATAACTTTTCATTACATTCATTCAATCATCACTTTGACTCGGATACCGACTACAGTGCTAATCACATACGTATTAACACAGAACACACCAAGCCTTGTCCAGAGCATGCTTTCCAGTTGCCCTATTACAAATCTTAATATTGCTGGTTTTGGCCTGAACCTGAGCAGTTTTCTCCGTTTTGACGACATTGCTTTTAAACAGGTCACATTTTCCAGTACGGAGTTTACTTTTTCGAGACTCATTAGACATTTAACACAACACTGCTCTATGTTGACCAAACACTGAATAAGCCTTTCATTGCTTATACAAATATCTGCAAAGTGCAATTCAAACCAAGCAGACCGAACTGAACTATGAGTAAATAAAATGACAGCAATAAAAACGCCGCTGTGGGTCAATTCGTGCGCAAGGGTGTCTGAGCTGATTAATTAGTATCATCCAAATGGACTGTAACATGAAATACTAAATAGCATATTAGACTGACCAAACACTTGAAATGTCTGGACACGGGCAAGACTCCGGATCCTCATTCAGACTCCATCAAAACATATATAGGCTTTATATATATATATATATATATATATTATAAAACCTTATTCACCAAGGTTTAACCCAATAAATAACGATCACCACTTCTAGAAAAACATTCATTACTTATTCACATCCAGGACAACGTCATAGGGGTCATGATGTCTGTAAGTATTTGTTAGAAGGAATCTAACACTGGTGCTCGAATAATATGAGATGTGTCCATGGTACTGGTCAGTTGTGGGTCATTCTGTGATATTTGTGCATAGTCTGGGGAAATGTGCTTGTTAGTAACCATTAAAAAAAAAAGCACTAAACAAAGCAGAAGCATCCTGCATGAGATCAACATCAGTGTCTGGTTCACAAAACACCAATCCCATTGAAATCCAGCTAAAGCACAGAATAGGGAAAGGAAGGAGTTTGAGTTTCACTGTGATTAGCTAACGGAGTTCAATCCTCATCTTTTCCGCATATCAGAGCTGTTTAGTAATTTTTCATCTCGCTCTGCAACGACCCAGACGCCGACATGCACCGTTTTTCTTCTAGATTTTGTGCTCGATCGTTATGATCGTGACCCTGACACCCCGTGTTGTGAGGAAGAGCGTGTTTGTTTTTTTCAGACTACATTGTAGCCAAACATTCCTCGCGCTAGTCGCGGAGGCTTTTAGCGCTGCACTGAACTAAAAAACAATTCGGATCAACACAATAAAACAGCGAAAATGTAACCCGATTAACTCTAACATCGTGCTCTCAAAGTGCTTCTGGAAAGAAAACTTACCTTAAAACCGGTAGAAGGGGGGAAGAAATGACGAACGCCAACTAGGACGTCCTGTTGAAAAGTTGGTGTCGGTCGGTGCGGTCGGTAACGCGCACTGTACGCGGAAATGGAAAGGAACCTAATGCTAGCTAGCTACAAAAAAAAAAAAAAAATGTTACCGGAGATAGATTGTCATTCCAACATGCGCGGTAATTTATTCAACTCGTTTACACATGATATGGGTTTACCTTTTGGTATTTTGAAAGATTTGTACTATGTTCTTTTTTCCTTCTTTAGAAACTTAAGCTATTTGCATTCCGCCGCTTCCTGTTTTGTTCCCAACCCTGAGCTTGAACTATCCATTAGCCATTTCCTATCGGTGTTACAATAAATGCGTTCCCTTCCACTCATCTTAGTCTGCTCGAGCACACAAGCACGACAGTACATGAAATGACTTTACATTACGTACTACTTTTATTCTCCATTCTACATCATGCATATATATATATATATATATATATATATATATATATATATATATATATATATATATATTCACCGGCCACTTTAATAGGAACACCTGCATCTCCATCCAATCAGCTTCAAAAAAAAAAAAGAGTCATGCTGCAGCTGTACAGTGCACACCTGTCATACGTGTTCAGTGAAGATTTGCATTCAAACATCACAATGATGAGGATGATCTCAGTGGCATGCTGGTGCCAAAGGGCTGCTTTGATTATTGCTGATTTCCTGGGATTATTACACACTTCAAGCTTTTGGAGTTTACATGTAATAGTGAGGAAATGGGGGGGAGGGGGGGGACCCCCAGCACGTGAGCAGTAGTTCTGTGGCCAGAAATGCCTTTTTGATGAGAGAGGTTAGTGAGAATGATTCAAGCTGGCAGGAAGGTTAACCCAAATAACCACTGTCTACTACCATGGTGAGCAGGAAAGCATCTCAGTGAGCATGACACTCAGAACCTTGAGGTGGATGGGCTACAAAACCAGAAGGGCAGATTGGGTTTCACTAGCCAGGACACAAGTCATTAAAAAAATAAAACCCACAACAACAAAACCAAAACAAAAAAAAACCATGCAATGGTCAGTTTTGCAAACCTGAATGAGTGAGCAGGAGAGCTAATTTAAGCAATACCACATGAGCAGAAGTGCTGTTGTAGTGAATATCAACATAGTCAACATAGTAATTCTGTCACAGAGTCCAGCAGAGTCCTTATATTTAATACAACAGTAAACTTGCAAGTGTGATATTTGTGTTATACAATGGTTCTATAAGTATGTTACAATACCTGTTATATGTTTCTATAAACTACTACAAAATACAATTTCGTAATGTAATCCCATCCACTATTGAGTTAAAAATAATGTCTTTCCCAAGACATTTTTATTTGTGGTTAACAACAATAATCATTTAATAATATTCTATCAATTTTGGGGTTTAAATTTTTTTGTTTTGTTGAGGGTTAATTGTTAAATTATTATTATTATTATTATTATTATTATTATTATTATTATTATTATTATTATTATTATTATTATTATTATCATTATTATTATTATTCATTTTATTCATTTATTTATTTATTTTTGAGAAACCAGCAAAGATGTTCCTCTCTTTGCACAGCATGTGGTCTCCCTGGGTGACAGGAAGTGACAGCTGAATAAATTAATATTTATTTTGTTTGTACAGAAACATGATTTTATAGGATTTTTACAGGGCTCAACATCTCTCTATTCTCCCAGATGCCAACACAATACTTCAGTTCATCACCCTCAATGATGTGTGTAATAATCAGCTTGACATTATTTGTGAAAGAAATGGTGAACTTCTTAAAATAGCAATAGCAATACTTTGTAGTATTGCAAGTAAGTGTCAGCTTCGCTTATGAACTCTTTGTCTGAGGAGAAAGAACATAATTTTAGCTTTGTAGTCATTCATTTGTTCATCTATCTGTCTTCGGTAACCGCTTTTTCCTCATCAATGACAGTGGAACTGGAAGCTATCCTGGGAAGACTTGATGCGATGCCATGAACACTTGCACACATTTGTACCCTCACTGATGTTTCTTATCCTATCACGGTCATTTCAGTTCCCCCATAAACCTGAGAGTTTCTGCCCACTCTTACATCTCTCCTAATGACGATGTTGTCCTTTAAGTTACAGCGTCCCAACCGTGGAGTAATGCTACATCTCTTACCACTGGAGTAATGCTTTCTTGCTCCATCACACCCACCTCAACTCAAGAAACGGTTGGTATTAGCCAATTAAATAGATCAGGTGTGTTGGGAGAAAGGAAAACACTTGAAGGTGCAGGGCATAGGGTAGTCCAGACTAGGGTTGGGAAATTGTTTTATAAAATGATTGCAGAGATGACATTGCACCTGTAGAGGGCACTCATTACCTTTATTCCGTTTAAAAGCTGCATGGTGTATTGCAATGCAGCATTGAATACAAATACATCATGTTTGAATCATTTCCAATCTTAAAAGTATAGTACTCAATATTCAGTCCACTGTTTGGTTACAAATACATTTGCAGACAGTAAGTATGGCCACTATATATATAATCTATAATAATCTCATTTGTAAATGGTAAAGATTGGTCCAGAAGTATGCACACTATACAGGCTTTTGTTATATGTTGTATCACACTTAACATGTCTTTATATATTTTTGTTGTTGTTTTGTGTGTTTACTTTTGTGCTGTACTAGCCATCTACAACAGGGTTTTTAAAATGGAAAAATCGCACTTGTTAGTATGGCATATGTAGTAAATGTCAATATATAGTAGCAGTCAATGTTCAACCATGTTTCGAACCATTTCACCAATCATTATAGATAAAAATCGTCACTATTAAAAAAGCCATATTATTGAATTAAAAGAGTTATTTCCCCAAAAGATTTTGTGTTTGGACCACTTGTTAGGAAGTGAAAACCCCAGAACAAGCACAAAAGGGCAATCTTTACCTGATCGAATCTATGCTACAGAAGTGAAACTTCATTTGCTTTTATCACAAGTCATGAAATTATAACCATAAAGAATTATGTCAAGCAAATCAGTCATTCCAAAAAAAATGATCCAAATTGATTTATACAGCTCTATTTTTAACAATAGTCATTTGTGAAGAAGAACTAGACTCGAAATGGAATCTTTCCTCTTTTGGGTGGAACTGAATAGTGCAGTCAAAGGTCAAACAGAACTAAATGTGTTGAAAGGATGAACTGTATGAGCATACTGTGAATAATCAGGTGAGATTAAGACGGTCTTTATGAATCCAGCAGCTGTTCTCAGGTACAAATCAGTTGATGCGGGCGAGATTATCCAGTAAAGCATGAGAGAGACTTGGGTGTAAACTGTTTCTGGAAAGTGCAAATCGTTAGTGCAGAAAACCTCAAGCAGAAGCAGAGGATCAGGATGAATTAGACAGATCAGGAGTGTGAGAGGAGCCACAGCAATTAAGTGTGTCTGGATCTGAGAGAGAGTACAGAGATCTTACAGTGGTTTTAAAGGGTGTTTATTCTGATCAGAGTGCAAGCAGGGACTCTAATAGGTCTGGCTATGATAGCATAACAAAAAGGAGAACAGGAAGCTTATGTGCTGTGTGTGTGTCATTGTCAGTGTGTGTGTGGTGTGTACAGTAGTGGTTAGGCACTCAAAAGATTCTATTTTATAATATTTGTAGGCCTATGTCAATAAATAAATGAACATATTACATAATAGACCAAGAAAACATAATGAAGACCATCCGAATTCTCCTGCAAAACCAGAAGCAAGTGTGACAGTCGAAGTCTCCAGAAGAACTGGGACAGATTATTCGAGATAAAAAAAAAAAAGAGAACAAAACAGCTAAGTTTCTTATAAAATTGATTTAAACCTATACTGAAAATGAAGAATGCATTTTTAGCAAAGAGATGCTATACTAACTATCAACTCTATTTAGTTTTTTACTATTTACTCCACCTATAGTCATCTGTTTTATTGTGTAGAAAATGTATAATTTAATTACTTTTGATGACTTCTTTACTTGACAGCGTTTCTCAAAATTTGGCTAAGACTTTTGCACAGCACTGCATATGAGCTTCAAATGCCAGAGTGGAGTCAATAATAACACAAGGTCTCCCACCACTGTGGATGATGCAACTGAAAGGACATAGAGAGCTACTACTTAATCAGAAAGCATACTGGGCTAGCAAAATAGTTTCTATCTTGTCATAATAGATTAGGAGCAAATTACTCAGCATCCAGTATTGCTCAGCTCTATTAATCCGGTGTCTGTCATCTGGTTTTGCTGAAACACACAGCTGTGTAGAAGCAGTGGACGCTCATACCCTGTTTATGAAAGGTACCCAGAGATCGGATATCAGTTGGAAATACAGCAGAGGCTTGTGGAACACCGATCTGCGTAAAAGTCACCAGTAAAATGTGTACACTGATAATATCACATGTGACATGATGCAGGAAAGAGCTTCATAAAAACGTTCTTGTCTATATAGAAGAAAATCTGTGCTGTTTAAGTCAGCACTTAATTACAATAAAACAACAAAAGGAATCACAACCCTAGAGACCTTATAAGGCCTAAATCCTGAAATACAAAATGTGATTCCTGTGCTATGAAGCGTCTCCTCCTCATGGCCATTACCTAAGGTGTATTGCTCCATGAAGTGTACACTGCTGTTACCTCTGTGTCGTCATGCAACCCAAGTAGATGTTTCCAGACAAATTTATTGTTCCAAATTGGAGGCAATTGTGTGTTAACTAGTTAAACAATGCTTCAACAAAATCATGAGCAGGATATTGCATGACGTGGACTTGAGCTGATTTGGAGATGAATGCTGTAGGTTTATTTTGAAGCGATTAACCATATGCAGAGATGTTGGAAAAGGGATCAGCCATTAGTCTAGTCTGGGTGCTCTTGTTTATATTAGTGTTAGTGATTGTGTGAAACACCACCTTCAGTCCAAATGACCATTTATTTTGACCCCTACACAGGCACAGTCACTTTGAAGGGCGGAGCTTTCAGAAGGACAAGGGCATAGTCATGATTGGACAACAGCGTAAGTAAATCTTCACCATGTACGGTCTAGCAACACTGACTGACGTAGCTCACACAAAGTGACAAATAGCAGAAACAACGGACGTCTTTCCCAATAGGAAATGACTTGTAATGTCACTGTGATGTAAAATCAGATGCATGGTGCTCTCTGAGTCTTTGACCAGACCATAATATTGTGTTGTCTCAAAAAAAAACACAACTATATTGTGTTGTTTAAAAAAAAGGAAAAAGCTTCATGCCATGTTCTTCTTTATTACCTTCAGTCTGTGGTGGGATCACATTTTTATATTTCATCCTCATGGAGATTTTAATAGCCATTGTTGCTTCTGCTCAGTAGGGATGAAAGTGTACATATACATCCGGATTTGTGTAATGCTGCTTTGTCTGCTTTTAAAAAATCCCCTACAAACAAAAAAGAGTTGAAAATAGGCAAGCATATTTAAGCTAGGTAATGTGTGGGTGTAAAAAGTATTGGCAAGGCGTTATTTACTTGGCATGAATTGTTTACAGTGAAGTCTAGTGTGTAGCTATGTGTAATTTTTTATAACCAATGATAATATGCTTTACGCAGCTGTACAGCAACAGGATGGACGAAAGATCTCTCTCTCTCTCTCTCTCTCTCTCTCTCACACACACACACACACACACACTCTCTCTCATGTTCTAATCTCGGCAGTGTAGAAAATAGCCATTCATCAAAACATAGCTTCTTCTGAAACTATAATATCCTGACCAAGCAAACCATTAGCAGAAATCTGTTTCACCAAAGAACAGCTGGTAACTGTTGTGGAAATGTTCTCAATAATTGAAAGGTCTCATATGCATATTGATTAACTGACATTTACACTGTATAACTAGAGGCATCACGGTAAATCTCGTCTCTTTGAACACTGTGAGGTGTAGAAACTAGAGAGCTCTTTCCTGTGCGTGGTCAACATACACGTCAGACAAATAGCTTGAAGGGTGTCATCATGTTTTTAAGCATTTATATAGCAGTGGCAGAATGAAAGAGATACGAAATAATGGCATGTGGTAATCTTGAACTGTATTATTTCTTCTCCCCAATTTCATACAATAATAAACTGTACATAAGACAAATCTCAACTTCGCTCACAATCACATCTCAATCATCACACCCTCCCGAATAATGTTTATTGCTTTTAAAGATATTTTTTTTTTTATCTCATTCTTTTCTCTTTTCTTTTTCAGTTGTACAATATACAAACAACAAATAAACCTTACTGCAAAGAAAATGCCTCTTTTTTTTCTTCTTCTTTTTTTCTCAATGTGTACACACAAATATACAAAGGAAAGTCTATGTACACTGCTAGTTTCATATAATTACACCGATGAAATGCAACTAGGCAATTTTAATTTTTCGTGTAAACTATGGATATATCGTCGAGTTTGTCTTCTGAGGAAACCTTTCGCGGTGACTTCATGGTCTATTCTGTTTGTTTGTTTTTTACATATTGCGTGGTCTGCTTTAAACGAATCATTATTATCCTGCCATTCGATGCGCTGACATTCAGAAAAGGTTTAATTACTGATTTTCAAAGTTTTCATCTGCAACTATCCATACAAATAAACATTAGTCAAAATATTTCTCCCAAAAAAAGTGCAAAACCCCAATATTACTAACATTACTGCAAACTATCACTTTCGGTGAATAGAAACTATTAAAAAGTACTGGTGGAACACTAGTCTTCCTCTATAGAGCCTTTCTCAGATATATCAGATAAGATGACTGAGAGTAGAACTAGTGGGATTCGAGATGTTTTATGTTTTAGCATTTTTCTCATCTCTGAAACAAGTGCTTCTTTTTTTTTATTTTTTTTTTAAATATAGTTCTTATGCAACCAGCATCTATTAGCATTTTAATACAGAATTGAATCCCACCAGTACCTCAATCTCATATAATAGTAATAATACAAATTAAATGTTTTATATACAATAATAAAATATATTGATGCAAATTTAAGCACTTTCTTACTCAATCTCTCTCTTTTTTTTTTTCTTTTTTTTTAAAGCGCAAAGAACATATTATAGCTATTTAAAATAAGACATTTTAGCACTGCATGAACATGACAAAAATGTACGAGGGAACAAATAGGTAAAATCACACAGATATTTTTGGGGATGTTTTAGGGGTGGGGGCAGATATCATTCCTTGAAAAGACAAATCGAAGCAAAATTACATTCATATACAATCTGTAGAAATCACATCTCACCACTAGATGTCTTTGTTTGACAGTGTTTCCATTGCAAGCTGTCAAGCACAGCACGAACGAAATGCATTTAAGTGCTTTATTACAACACAGCTGAACTGCTTGTTTTATACAGTTTCCACCATCGCACTTAGCTTTGCATTAATATTGTGCTGCAGAGCTAATGCTTACAGGAAAAATTGATGGAGAATTTATGCGATACACCTAGATCAGACCTTTCAGCAGTCAAATTACCCAGTACGAACATGTGTATGTGGAATGAATGGAGGCGAATAACTATAGAATTAATTAATACTATAATTTGCTGCAACAAAACAAAAACGATCATCTCTCAGATTCCACCACAATGGGGTTTTTCTTTTTTTTTTAGAGCTATTAGAAATATATGGAAAATCGAACATTTATAAATGTTGTTATCTCATACGTTTATGAGCCAATATTTATCTATTCACATTTACAATCACTTTACAAATGATCTATTTGTTTTGAGAAAATGACTTTCGAGAGGCATTTTTGTAACATGTAAGCTCTCAAAGGTAATTTATATCTATGATATAAAAGAGAATGCAGTTCGTCGACAGTTCATCGTCATTTAGCACATGAACGTGTTCCGATTCTGGGTGTGCATGATGTTTCATTGTTTTTTTTCCATTTCAAGTGGTGAAATATGTTTAAATTCTAATAAACGGAAATATTTCTATGGATATAGTGTCATAAATAAGGAATTGATATGTATTAAAAGTTTTCTGTTTAAACGGCTTTATGCATTTTAAAGGAATTTTCCAAAAGACAACAAACACAAAAATAAAAGTGCAAGAGAAAAGAACGAAAACTAAAAATGAGTTCAGAGTAAAATTAAATAACAATAAAGTACAAATTGAGAAGGTGAGAATATATTGTATATTGACAAAGAGATAGAGGCAGAGAGTGCTCAATATAACCAGCATCTGAACAAAGCATCTTAACTATGAGTAAGTTTAAGAGTCTCCGTTTCTCTGTGCCGCTCAACCAGGATGAGGGAAGGAGAAAGAGATGTTGGAAGAGATGGTGGTGGAGGAGTCAGGGGTACCAGGCTTTTGAGAGGATGGGGAGATATAGAAGGAGGAAGAGAAGAGAGCTGAGGTAAGGTTCCGCCCAGACCTGCGGTCTTGGCTTCGGGAATGTGAGGTCGGCCTCCCATCCTATTCTCCTTTTCTTGGCTGGCATTGAATTCTGGCTCGTTTTCGTTCTCCGAGCTACAGTCACTCAGGTCTGTGATTTCCAACTCAGAATCCGACGCTGGGTCCTGCTTCATTCCTGCGCGCCGATCTGACGGACTCTGGATGCCTCCTCCACTTCCTAGTCCCAGTGATCCCAAGCCTAAACCTAATCCCACTCCAATCCCACCTCCGACAGCCCCTGTAATGCTAGTGTTCTCTCCTCTTTCCCTGTCACTTATACCAGGACCCAAAATACCCAGCTCAGTCCGGCCTTGAAGTAAACTACCTGGGTACGTTGGGACGCAGAGTCGTGGAGCCTGACCACCCACTGAGCCGTTGGCTCCACCAGTTTGAGCTCGCTCTGTTCCTGTTGTGTCCCCAGGAGGAAGGAGTGAGGAAAAAGGATGAGGGAGCTGTGCCAGGCCAGACTGAAGTGGATTTGGATAGAAGTGTGAGGGGTAAATCGAGCCTGGAGGCAGTTTAGGGCAGTTGTTGAGGGATAAAGCTCCAGGGAGATATGGGTTGAAGCCCCAAGAGTAGTCAAATGCAGGGTTACGAGGGTAAGGACCCAACATGGATGGAGGTTTGGAGTAACAGGGGGCTCCTGTTGGAGAAAGAGAAGAGAAGTGCTATTGAGAAGCGTTAACATGTAGCATTGTTTTTTTCACAATATTCCAAAACACATTAAATGAAAACAAAAACATTTTGTAAGAAAATCTTTCAACTGGAAAGGTTAGGAAAGTATCTACACTGCTGCATTAATTAAAACACTTGTTGGATAAATTACTCCACACTGGCAAAACCTTTTTCCTTCCTCCACATTTTCCTCACACCCTCATGCCTTCTTTCCCTTTACACTTTCTTCATCCTCACACCCTTCCTGACACCCTTCTCTCTCTCTCTCTCTCTCTCTCTCTCTCTCTCCCTCTCCCTCCTGTTATTTGCTATGCAGGCCTAATTTGACAGTGCTAGAGTCTCTCTGTGTTCTGGGCCAGGAGTAGCTTGCAGACACATGAATATTGAATCAGTCAGGCAGGCCTCGCTTGCTTATGAAAACACAGTAATGGACGCCCACAGGCCACAAACTGAAGCCTGCACCCTCAATTAGGACCTTCCTGCCTGGGAAGGGATTAGGACAGGGAGGACACATGGGAGCAAGATCAGGGTAAAAAGGGGAGGAGGAAGGAATAGGACCTGAGGACAAACAAAGTAAGGGGGGTAAGTTGGGGTGGAGAGGTATGTACACATACACACAAAAACACACACGTGCTCTACACCAACACACACATTCTGATGCACCGATAGTTTAAAGCACATATGGACTAGAAACAAAGGAGTGTACACACACTGACAGTTTTGTGACCTCTAACAGAGAATACGCTGCAACGTATCCTTTGAAATTCAAATGGGTCTACTAAAATGCAAATGTAAACTAACATTAACATGACAAACGAATGCCTTGGATCGAATCTGGATTTGAGTCTACTTAATGACTTCCAGCGCAGAGATTTATTTTAGATATTTAGTTCTTGTACTTCCATAATTGATTCCCACTCCTCATGGAACAGCATGAAAAAGTCATATTGTATGAAAAGTTCCAGGCTAGAATGAGAAATGGGGTAGCTTCTCTTACAATTTCTCCAATCAAATTCCTTTACACTTTGCATCAGGTTATCAGGGCATTGAGGAAAAATCCCTGCACCTTTTCCAGTTTACTTCTAAGCCATATATTTAAGATAACACTAAAAATTCTGTTATGCCCATATAAGATCAATTTCTGAGATTTATGTCATTAAAATTGTTATTCAATAAAATTCTATTCAAAAATATTAACCACCTATAGTCAATTATTTTAGGTTATAATGAATGAAATTACTCTGCGATGATATTGCACATTTTAGTTAAATGAATTTATAAAGGATAGAAATCATGTTTGTTCTAAAGACGGTCTGAATGACATATAAGCCAATATCTATTGATATGATATGTCTACCCTATGATGCACTGATCTGCTTACCAAGGCCATACCTCTATGACCCAGAATCCTAATTAGGTAGTATCTCATTCTCAGTAACTTCATTATAATTAATTTATCATTTCATCTATAGCGTGTATATGATATCTAACATGTTTCATCTAATCAAATGTGTATAAATTAGAGTTTCTGTGAGTGAGAAGGAGGGCATCGGACACACTGACCGACTCACCTCTAAACACAGAGGAAAGGCATAGATCTTTGATCAGACAGACTACCATTGCTGGAAATTTACCTTGATTTGAAGATTTTTAATTTGGCCTTTCTGATCCTTCAGCTATAATTTTTGTCTTTTTTCTTTCACAACTACTTACCTTTAATAATCAAAAACCAGAAGAAAAACGATAGATATATTTTGTCCCAAGTAAGATTTCTTACACTTTGTTAATATTGTTTTAATTAATATTTTTTTTATTTTACTTTGGAGTCTGTGCTTTTGCATGTTTTTTAGTACTATAATGAAGTCAAAATGAAAGTAATATTTATAAGAATATTATACAGTTTATATTTTTAATATAATAAGTGAATACAGAAATTTGGATTTACTCAAGATTATAAAATTGTAAAGTTGTTAAGCCTAATTATTATATATTATATATTTTAAAAAATTATATGTACACAAACACATATATAGTAAAATATTAAATATAATTTTGGATTTGAGAAATGTATTATTATTATTATTATTATTATTGTTGTTGTTGTTGTTGTTGTTGTTGTTATTATTATTATTGTTGTTGTTATTATTACTATTATTAGAGATTGTAAAACTGGTATAAGGGTTAACTAAATATAAAATACTATACATTTATTCAGAATAATTTGCATGTATATGATTTTGTATATTCATAATGATACAGGCTTTATAATGTAATCTGTCCCACTCTTCCCTGCAGTGTCCATCAATTACTTCTTGTGTGTTTCTCACTTACCAGAACCAAGGAATGGAAAAGTGTCCAATCTGAGCTTATCACCCTCTGGGGCTCCTGTGGCTCGGTCAAACAGAGCAGTTCCACGGCCAGAATCAGGCAACCGAGGGAATAAAGACTGCAAGGCCTGAGAGGTTAAAAGTATAGAGAAATGAACAAAAAAGGACGTATGAGCACAGGTGAAGGAAAGCAGGGAAAAAAGTAAAAGGAAGAAACTGAATGTAAAAGAGTTCTTTTCTTCAGTAACTCTTTTACAGTTCTAGGTGTTAGTGGGACTCCCCCTTTTTTTTTAACTCCACCATCCAGTGATCACAAATATCTGTCACTTCTCACGTCGATCCCGAATTCATTGGTGAACCGATCTAATATTCTCTTTCTTCTTTAATTTCTTATATTCCTTTTTTTTTAGATCAATACCACCAGTGAATACACCAGCCAAGGTGAGAATGAGATGGAGGGGATAATATCTTCTTTGGTTTTAAGACCGCTTAACTCCGACTTTGACTTTTCTCTCTTCTTTCTCCTTCACCTTTCTTCAGCACTCCCCCTCCCTTTATTCCCAATCTCTTTCTGACTCCGTTTTCTAGATAACTTTCACACAATATCCCTTTTCAAAAAGTTAAGCAAATTCCAAGTTGAAAATGACATAACTGGATGCAGTCAGTCTCATAATGGGATATAGCTGATGAATCATGAAAGCTGCACTTTTAACAGTTTCCCTGTGCAAAATTCTGATTGGTTCATATATCGCTGGTTGGTTCCCCTGCTATTAGTATTTAGGTGAAACAAGCCTATCTACTTACCTGTTTATCTTATTATTGCCCAAATACTTATACCTTATATCTGCTCAATTCTGCTTGCATAGTCTTTAGCTGGTGTGCTGAGTATTTTGGATGTTCAGTGATCCATCATATGCTTATGATTAATGACTGATGAGTCTCAGTCAATAAAGCAGTTTGGTTTTATTTTCTATAACACTACTTAACCACCATGCTGCACTAAACTTAGACTAATGCATGCACTGTAAACACACATTTGGATTATATCGGTACATATTATGCACATATTATTATTATATATTATTGGTACAAAATGGATAACAATTGTATCTCGATTAAATTCACTTTCACATATTTATTTTATAAATACTCGGACGTATAGGTTTAAGTACAGGTCATGTATTAATGCTCACATACCTCCGGGGTCACGGGGCTGCAGTCTGCTGTTGCTGCCCCTCCGTTGAAGTGGTTCTGAGCTAGCAGGAAAGGAGAGCTGGCCATGTCCAACAGCGGATAATTCACTAGAACCACCTTGCTGAAATTAAATTTGTAGGTGAACCGCTTTCCTTTAGTTTTGTGCAAAATGCGCTTGTTGTAGTAGTACCTGGAGCATGATAGAAAGTAAATAGAGTACGGAATTAAGAGAGATCAGGGAAGAAGAGAGAAAAGGAGAAGAGGGTTAGTGGGGTAAATTAACATATAAAAATTGTAGTGTGTAAAATACTGTAAACACAGTATAAAAAAAAAGCTGACAAAATGCTAATAGTAATAAAAAATAAATAAATAAAGGAAACCATTGCGCCTGAAATCAATGTGTTTTTATATGAGGTAAAAAGACTGAAAGTCAAAGCAGACTATTCTTTCTTTAGAAAATGTTGCCTTAAATAAAGAGGCAAAAAAAAAAATGTTCAGGCAGGAAAAACACATTTTCAGCTTTACTCTCAGGAATGTGCTAATATTTTGCCATACATGACCAACATTAGTTCTGGGATAATATACAGTATGTTGTCATGATGAACCATCCGGTAAAGTCAATAAAGTCAAACACATATAGTACTTAATTGTAAACATCGTAACATCAGTTATATCAGCATGATAGCAATGATTCTGATTTTCCTCACACTATACTGGTAAAAGCAGTGTATATATAATATATACTTAAAATAATATATGCATATATATATATATATATATATATATATATATATATATATATATATATATATATATATATATATATATATATATATATAATCAGGTTGTACATTCAGTATATAGCAAAAGGAAAAGATGTTTATGTCTTGGTTTCAGCTACCTTGCCTGTCCTGCTATGCCCCTTCTTAAATTTCAAAGCGATGTATGGTTGGCTTCCTTCTATTCAGCTCAGTAGGCTACACAAGTGCACATAATGCAACCTGCCACACCAGTGATTTGTACGCTTTGCTTGCATGGCAATTGAGCACTGTCCCTTAATTGAGCAATTAGAATAGGCTAATCAAAGAGGCCAATTATGGCCTCCACCAATTCATAACAATTAGCAGCAATGACAGTGTCTATTAAAGACAGAGCAGAAGGAGGGGTGGGGTGGGGTGGGGGGATTTAGGGGGAGTGAAAGGGAAGAAAGAAGGCTGAAAAATGGAATTGTCTGGGAAACAATTTTTAAATATGCAAGAAAATGACTGAGGTTGGTTTCGATATGCAAAATACTTCATAATTCAAGTTTGGTTTTGTGCATTACAGACTCACCAAACAAATAATACTGACTATAAGGATCGTACAGAAATATTCTTTACCCAGAGTTATTTAAAATCTTTCCAATCTTAAGGTTAAAAAATAAAAATCCAAGCAAGGGCTTTCTTCTATGCATAAACAATAGCTGAATACTTATTTCCCTTGTAGAAATGGCATAATTAAAACCTCACACTGTAGTGCCACATGACTTGCCATCTTATCATGTAAGCAGACTGATGCCTTGTGATTCTTGTGATTTGTGTTCCACTAAATTTAACTTGATATTTTTTTTAATTCAACAACCATCTATCTATCTATCTATCTATCTATCTATCTATCTATCTATCTATCTATCTATCTATCTATCTATCTATCTATCTATCTATCTAACAAAGCAACTCGAGTTTTTTGTTTACTTGTTTTTAAGTAATGAAGACATTATGTAATGGCGAACAGAGTAAAATTAGGTATTTTAAATAAAATATCTAAATATCACTGAAAGGATGTTTGTGTTTATGAAGCTATTTATAAAGCTTCTCCAGCTATACAGGATTTTGATTTAAAAAAAACCCTCGTTGTTTTGATGGAAATAAAAAGGTAATGTGCAAAATTTTATTGAACCAGTCAGTGAATTTAAAAATTGATTTGACAACAAAGAACAAAGGTTCCCTTCATTACCGCTAATAATGGTTGAGAAACACCTTCAACTCCATCCTTACTGCCTTGCTACAATTACACATGCACCTTTTATTGTAAGGATACACTTTTTTCCTTCCTCAATATGATACCATTCTGGCAATTGGCTAACACTCATTACAGAGATGATACTGATATCCTAATAATCCTACTGATATCCTGTACAATGGAGACTTTTGTTGTCTGAGACAGCAGCCTTTAACTTGAGTTATGATTTGTGTTCATGTGCTGTCTCCATATTATATGAATAAGCTTCCAAAGGATTAAAATAAACTTTTGTGTCTATAATTGTGATTTATAACAATTTTATTTGCTCAAACGTGATCCAAAAGAAAGATTTCAATACCGCTACAGCATCGGGGAAACGTAATATATATATCTATATACAGGCTCAACTGTATATATATATATATATATATATATATATATATATATATATATGTATGTATATATACAGGCTCACTGACCCTAGAGAGTTGAACATTAGATAAACATCAACTATTCTTATTCCGTTTTTCCGTGAGCTTGTGCCCACTGTAGCCTCAGATTCCTAACATGGCCTCCTGTCACTGCAGCTCATTCACCTTAATGTTTGGCCTGTTCTATGTTCGAAGAGACTTTGTTCACCAATGTGACATTATATCAGCTTGAACCAGTCTGGCCATTCTCCTCTGATCTGTCTTATCAACAAGATCATCACACTCACTGGGATGTTTTTGTGTAGCATTCTGTATAAACTGCTGTGCATGAAAATAGTCCTGAAATACTGATTGAATGAGCAAGGAGAAAGAGTTAAAGTGGCCAGTGAGTGCATGTAGTAAAAGTTAAGCGAAGTACTGCCTCTCTCTCTCTCTCTCTCTATATATATATATACATATATATATACATATATATATATACACATTAAACCGACACACTGAAAAAAGCCCACCTTAGTGCACGGCTAAGCTTGTCGTAGTTCATGTGAGGCTTGCACTTGCGAATCCCCCAGAGTCTTGCTACTTCATCCGGATCTTTGATCACAAATTCACCATAGTCTCCCTGCCAGGCAATCACCCCCTGGTATTCCTCCTTCTGCAGCAGCTCCAGGATGAAATGCCACAGCTGGATCTGCCTGGAGCCAGGGCTAGACTCTGGCTTATAGGCCCAGTCTGGAAAGGCAAAGCCTGGGGAAAGCAAGGGAAGGAAAGGTAGAGGACATGAATGAGACGTGTTGGTTTTTTTAATGCTTGCTAAGGGGCAGAGCTGTATAAATGTCGTATGCACATAGGGGTTGGGAACAAAACCCCTGAGAATTAGCTCTAAAGCAAGCATTCAGTAGTAAGCATAATAAGCATATTAATCAATAAAACAATTTTTTTTGTCATTTTGGATTTTAACACGACACTTAATTTTTTATACAAAAAATGTCATAATAAACGTTTATCTCTTTTTACCAGTACACTGGTGTTTCATGCCACTGGCAGAATGGAAAATTGACTTATCAGACATTTTCAATCAGTAGAAACAAATGAATTATTTTATTGCCACAAGTCTGATATAAATTGAGTCAGGACACTTTTGGCTTTCAGTGTGAGACATTTTTCCCTCTGTTGGGATAACCGTACACAGAATGTTAGTGCATGAAAACAACAGCTTCACATTTTAGATGCTTATGAGCAATCACTTGGTTGCATCTCAGATAGCCCCAAGTTGGACATTACCACTTACTGTGAAGAAACATTTGTGTGTTTGCCTCTACTAATGAAAAACTACAAATACTTAAGGCTATCTAATTTCTTATGAGCCATTAACCATCACTGTGGAGTTTGAAATGGCGAAGAAATACAATGTTGAACATGGAAACAACAAAAGAGGTGGAAATTCCATTTTTTGGAGTCTGGTAGAAAAAGAGTTAGTAAATATTTTGACCACTCTGACTATCAATAACCTTAAAGTTAGTGGCGTGTTCATAGGGTATATTTTGCTCACCTGGTGTCCAGAGGGCTGGGACAGGTGGAGTGAGGAGCAGGTCGCTAACACAGTTACAGTCCATGCTTCCACTGCACCTGTACACACACACACACACACACACTTATATTACTTCATAACTAAGCTCATGATCAGTAGCAAAGCCAAAACCTTTAATACAAAATCATCATATACTGTAGCATCTGTAATTTCACATGATGTATTTCACAGCTGTGGTACTCAAGCAAAATGATGAAATGTCATTCCTGTGGCCTTTAAAACACTCTGATAGATATCTTTAAATATTTGTGCTGAAGGCTAACCCCTAAAAGGCAGGTGTCAAGCAACTCTGCATTACACTACAAAGAGATGTAGTCTAAAGATCTCCTCATATATTTATAGCGATGAAGTGGGACCAAAGTGTGAAGCTGTTTAATCATTAAACCACGCATGTTTGCATTTTAGTCTATATATCCAGGCCATAAAAAGAAAAAATAATTGTTTTTTTCAAAGTTTTAAAAAAATGTTTTTTACAAGGAATAGTATTGCAAATTGAAACGTAATTCACTGCTATTAAAAGTGAGTAAATTAATCGCAGTCCTTATATAAATATATTGACGCATGTATTTTCAAGGTGGAATATTTTAAAAATGTTAAAGGCAAATGGTTGTATTTGGGCTCAGGGACGAATTTTCATATACCTGTATAACTGGGGAAATTCATTCTTACTGTGGAAGCCACAATATTATAAAGGTTGTTTTACAATGCTGGGGTAAAAGAAAAAACATCAGTACACGGTACCTTTAATGCTAGACTCTCCCTCACTGCCTCAGTCCTCTCTCCCTCTCTCTTCCCTCGTCTCTTCTACTACTCTATTTAATTATGCTCTGTGAATTTTGGATCTTCCCTCCAGCATTGAAATGGAACGTGAATTATTAAGGTGTGTTTGTATAAATTATTATTGCTAACTCCAGGCACTTCTCTCTTCCACGCACTCAATGCATGTGCACACACACACACATCTCTCTCTCTCTCTCTCTCTCTCTCTCTTTTGCCTTTAGTCTTAGAAGTGTCCAGTTACTCAGTTACTTGCACCTTCTCTACTATCTCTTCTTGCTCTCTGATCTCTGTTCTTTCTTGAGTTCATCTTCCAGGCCTCCATCTTTATTTTTCTTCTGACACACACAAACACACACACACACACACACACACGTTCCTTCTCCTGACAACCAGTTAATGCTAATTAATTTCATCCAAAGCATTAAAAATGGAATAAAGCTATTAAAAAGAACGTAATACGACAATCATTAATATTGCACTTGATGAATTTAGCAAAATAATGTAAAATATTTATTGTAACTTTTAGTTCAATTTAGTAACCTGCAAGTCTTTTTCACTGTACATACTTTATCTTCTTCTATATGTGTCCACCTCACACAGCTCCAGAAACTACAAATCAATCCCTAGCTTGGGTTACTGTGCATGTGGGTTTCCTTCGGGTTCTCAAGTTTCTAAATGTGGCCTTATTCCTGTAAATTCCCTCTAGGTGGAAATGAGTGTGTGGACAGATCTATTACAATCTTGATCAAGATGAAGCAGTTACTTAAGAAGAACGAATATATTTTTCCATTTTTCTAGAAAGAGAAATTATTTCACAATTTACCCAAACCATAATGAGTGCATAATGCTATAAAAATAAATAGCTAAGTATATAGTACATTATGTACGTATTTAATGTATGTATATTATACTACTTTTTTTCAATGATATTTAAAGCCACTTTATTTATTTAGATTACTAATATAAATAATCTAAGAGCGATTTATTGAGATCAATTTTTCAAATATATTTTTTTTTATATTTATTAGAATCCCATGTGATGAGATCAGTAGAGAAAAATCGTACCCAGGCTTATATTGTCCTTATTAATAGCCCTTTCCTTATAGACAGTATAAGTACTTCTATAAACAATATGCTTTTTTCCCACTTGTTCTTATTCTAACCCATTCCTTAGTTCTTGAGCCAACCACTGAAAAGTCCAGCCATCATGAGACACAAGTTCAAATGATCAGCATGGTTAAGTCACAGCATCATTATTAAGACAGCTTTATTGGCAGACCGGTTGCATAGGATATTTGTGTAGGATGTTTGCTTTTTTTTCCCCCTCCTCTCTCTTTCCTCTTTCCTTAACTGTAATACAGGTTTATATTCATCCCTTGTCTCATTATCTTATCCCAGAATTCTCCATGCTCTTTTTGTGCTTCCTACTGAAGTCCCTTGGCCTTTTCTATTCTTCAGGCCTCTAATTTACATCTTATGGGCAAGTTTATATTGGTGTATTTTTTTTCTCTTTATATGGTAAACCTACACATCTTTGCCTACTTCCTGGGCTTGTTCAGTAGGTTTTACATTTTTTTTAATGAAAGTATTCATCTTTCGTTACTGACACCAGCACTTATTAGGCCGTCAAATTGGGAAGCAACAGAATTTTTTTCTTTTAAAATGTTTACTACTACTACTAAATATGTTTAAAGAAGATTGCTCTGATCATATACCATTTTTAAACCAATTAAGAGCTCAGTAATCAATTTAAAATGCAAATTCTCCCGAATCTGCTAAATCCCACCCACCAGTCAGTTCTCCCATAATCCGAAGGCTACCAACCAAGGAGGGTGAAGGCCAACACATGCTTCCTCCTGGATGCATGAAGGCAACCGAGTGCATATTTTCAACCTGCTGCTCATTCTGTTTCACAGATCTGCTTAACACATTTGGAGGAAATCTGGGCTAATATACCAGAAATATGCACTTATATATCATCAGTTACCAAAATCCATGTTTGATTTGAATCTTGGTTTGTCCTATTTTTGCTTTCAAGCACATCTGATAGTTTGTAGAGTGTAGTACAAAATTAAGCTGTATATCAACCTAAAGCATTTTATAGACTTTTTACAAAAGCAAGGAATTTACACTTCTACCACCTCGGCCACAGACTTACCATAACACATCTCTCTCTCTCTCTCTCTCTCTCTCTCTCTCTTGCTCTCTCGCTCCCACTCAGTAATTTTCCGTTTGATTTCGGAGGTAATGCATTTTTTACAAATCAAAGAGGAAGCCAGTACACCCCCACTACTTTTGCCCAATCTCCCTCTCTTACCCCCGTCCTTTCCCCCCAGGCAGGTGAAGAGATAAAGGAGCCCCCATCATTTCCTTGTTAGTTTTGATTTGGGCAGCACAGGGCTTTCAAGTTCCTCCCATCACCCCCAGAAACATTATAACTATCAGCCCTGGGAATACATCTCCTTACACACTTCTAGATATGGAGATACACAGTGATGTGCAACAACAAACACACTAGCATGTTGCATGGAAATGCACAGTACAATTGCACATAATAAAACAGTCTAAAATCTATGACCATGGTTGTGTTGTACTAGTCTGTACAACACGATGCAAGTCTCAGCAATAAAATGGCTATAATTTAGGAATAAAGAGCAATTATTTAAATTTCAAATCTTTATCAGTCACTTATAGGGCAGATTTGGAGTCATTAAAGCTAAAGCTAAGTTTTTAAAGCTAAGTTAAACAACTCAGGACTTTTTGCAGACCACAATCTGAATAACTTTTGGATATATAAAAGTATATATATGTATTATAAATGTCTGTATTGCAAAAAATTATATAAAAGTAAATACCAAACTTGGTTCACGTAATTTGACAACATATAATAACGTGACTTATAGTGTTCTCAAACCTATTTTAACCTTATTTGTAAATATGAAAAACATCATTTCTATTTGTATAGTTAAGTATTAGTCGTTTTCAGTATGCCTTCTTGTGCACACATCCATTAGAGGCATACTATTTTAAATATTATATATATTTAAACACAATATTAATTGTATATATATTGCAATTGTTTGGTTTTGATCAATGCTATTACTAGTGCACAAAACATAAAGGATGCACATGATAAACAATGCATTTTAATAAATTTATCATATAGTGTTAGTCATATAGAATTGTTTAATCAGTCACACAAAGCATCTCTCCAATGTGGAGACTAATTTTTAATCTACCACGAGCGCCACTGTTCAGTGCAACAGACTTTATTTTAATGTGTGTCAATATGTGAACCCGACCCATTAAAGGTTAATACAAGGACAACTCTGAGCATTTTTTAGTCAACTTCACTTTTATAAGTTAAATATACAATAACAAAAAAGAACAATAAAGATAGGGAAAGATAGTGACACATAGGCCACTTTGCATCCAACAGCGTGATGACGTGGAAGGAGAATATACTTTTGAGTGAAAAGATAATAACAAGGGAATGTAATCGCTCTAGTTTTTTTTTTTTTTTTTTTTAAGATGGCCAATACATGAGGCACATATTCGATATCTGCCCAATCTTGATGTTTTGGACTGAACTGTTTCTGCAAACCCTCTCTGTCTGCAGTCCATCAAAATGTAGCATCTCTCTCTCTTTCTCTCTCTCTCTCTCTCTCTCTCTCACTCCCTCTTTTCCACTCTTCCTTCCTTCTGCTCCCTCTCACTTTTTATGTATCCCTTTCCCTCTCTTGTCTGCTCTGACACTCCTCTGCACAGCCCCAGGGTCGAAGAACAGAGAGACTGGCTGGTGTGGTGTTTGTTAGAAGTGATGAAGAGAAGGAGTAGGAGGGAGTGAGGGTTTGTGGAGATAGAAGCTGAGGACATGTCAGACAAAATGTGAAAACACAAGTGGAGTTGGCTAAAAATCACAGTACATCATCATTAGGGTATCAACCTGATCTCATGAAGAATTCGTTTGAGCGAGGGTGATATGGTTTTGTTCAATTTTATACAATGAACGTCGCAGGGAAAAAAGGTAGAAATACAAACTCTGTCCATAACTCTAGCATTAACCTTTTTTAAAAAAAAAAGAAGGAATGTATACTGTGGTGTATGAGGTAGGAAAGCCTCAGTGTATCTCATTAAAGTTATCTGATAAGCATTTTTTTTGTTATTATTATCATGAATTCTCAAGACCTTTTAAAAAGCACAGCATGTTATATGTGTCAGGTGGGACCAAAATGTGAAAGAGTTTTAGAAACTTTTCATTATTAATAATATATAATCCTTGTCATTTATGCTCTACCATCAGCAAAATAGCATTTCTAAATCCAAATCCATTTGTCCAATTTGTACATGTTTTCATACTTAAGCCTATAACAGTCCAGTTCAAAACATACATTTTAAATCATTATAAATTATACAGATTGATGTTGTAGTAATGGAGATTCTTATTTCTGTCGCATTTACACTGAAGATGTAAAAAGAATTCTGAAGTGAGTTGATTCGGAATTTATCACTTTAACCATTAGAAAAAGTGGAAGAATATGAAACTTTTGAAATAAATGTTGGGCCCACAAGACATCTGTGGTATGTGTCATAAGATAAATAAAATCCCGGGCGCAATTCATCCAAAAATACTGATAAATACAGTGGAAACACATGCAGTCGTGCTGCTCGTGTGTCAATTTAAATAAAGCAGCCTATTACTCTAAACTATGTTTAAGTGTAGCTTCATATCCGTTCCAATATAAGTTTAATTTTCTCTGACTGAGAATCATTGTATTGGTTTGGATCACCTGGATTTACACTCTCAGAAGTTTCCAAACTGTACTTTTCCTAGTCTGATAGAGTAGTGCCATCAATGGTACATGTTTGTACCTTGGAAGGTGCATGTAGTGTACGTAAAGTTAAAAAAAAGCCCTCTTGATATCACCCTTTACCCTTTATTTCTCTAATTTATTTCTGCTTACCTTTGGATCGTAAGGACAAACTTTGTACCTAAAACTATTTTAAAGGTATAAATATACATACTACAGAAGAACAAAAGATATACTCAACAAAATATGTTACCACCCCAATGTAGACTACAGTTTTTAGGGGAGTGCATTAACTTAAAAGTTAGGCCCTAAACTATAGAATATTTCAAACTTTTAAAATGATGCAAGCCTAAAACCTCATTTTAAAAATAAGAGTGAGTAAATTAAATTATGAACTTGACAGTGCAAGAAAAAGTGAAGTTTTTGCGGACTTGCTGAGAAAGATGGAGCGAAGCTCAAATTAAACAGGAGCTGATGGAGCGAGTGAGCATGCGGTACCAGTAGTCTATCTTACAGAACACGGGCCTTAAGATATAAGGAAAAGAAGGGGGGGGGGAGAGGAAGAAAAAGTATCAATCGATAGGGTTAAATTATTCATCGTCATTAATTATCGATCGCTCTCCGCTGCCGGTTCGTCCGCCTTGCGCCCGAGTTGAAAGCGGGGAAAGCGCGCTTTATTAAAACTGGCTCGAGCCTCATTGTTTCATGTCCCGCGGCAAAGAGAAAGCTCGAGCTTGGTTCGACCAGAGTCAGAGAAAAACACACGCACGTACGCACACACACACACACACACACACACACACCAGCCCGTCGCGCCCCCCTTCCCTTCTTGCTCTATCTTTCCGCGCGGGAGAGCTTTGGGGAGGCTCGCGCGTTGTTCGCGGGGCGGCTGTGTCTCGCGCCGATCGATGCGGGATCAATGGCTTGCGCTGACTAATAGCCAGAGAGCGTCTTTGATCTCGCGACTGAGAGATCAAAACCCGCGCGAGAGGGAAGAGAGAGAGGGGAAGCGAAAAGGGAACAGGCTGCGCCGGGCCTTAAACTTCACACCCACGCGCACAAACATGCTGTCGTGCCGAGATGTGACATTACGCATTTTAAGGTCTCCTATTATATATATTAGTCGAAGTATCATCACTTGACATACTCCAGAGCTAATTATCTAGCATTTTTTTTTAGCATGTACAGTAGGCTATACATTCTAGCTGAAACGTGAAAAGGCTATGGACCATCTCCATAAAATACTTTGTGTATTTTAAATTTTAGATTTATTAAGCTAGCACCCCAATCTATTTCAGTGGGACATGTTCTCCACACCTCATGTACATTTTGCGCGTCACTGAACTCTCAAACGTATATGTATGTTTGCAATGATGGTGTTATGCACAGCAACCCTATGATAATATCCCTCTCTGTGTATCTGTCAGATTTGTGCTGAAAGCCTGATTACATCCTGCAATGAGATTCTCAGACCCTTTAAAAACAGTTGACCATCAGGGAACGAGCGATTTCCCCAACCCTATTTTACCAGCAGATATATTTGTGATGGAAGCGCCTGCTTTCCGTCTCCCAATAAGTTAAGTTAAGGCTCTGGTGAAGAAAAGTTGTTGATTCAGGCCCTGGCACTGCCAAGCTGCAATATGCACAGCCCACTCTCTGTTCCAGGCACATGCTATGCCATGGCTGACTCTGTGCTTTGACCCCAACTTGCTAACAAGCTGGTCTAAGTGACAATAAAAAACTCTCTTTACTTCTTCTCGGTCATAGTCAGCTACATCATTTTCTCTTGCTATCTCGATCCAAAATCAAGGTCAGTATGGGTCAACACAAAAGTATTTGTAGTATAGTCGGATGTTATTTGCTTAATTGTGTCATGCATTTGAGAGTCTGTATGTATGTATGGCTTTGGGTCACTTCTGACTGTTTAAAGAATTAAATTGTACTGGAAAAAAAACGTTTTACAGTTTTTTACGAACATTCTCATTAAATAAATAAATAAATAAATAAATAAATAAATAAATAAATAAATAAAAGAAAGCATGGAAAAAAAACATCAAGAGTAAATCTTACCCCAGGTGTGGGTGATCGGTGGCGGTCAAGTTAATTACTGGGATAGCCTCCTGAATTTTAGCATTTTTATTGATTTGTTTTTAAATTCAAGTAAACTGAGAGAGAGAGAGAGAGAGAGAGAGAGAGAGAGAGAGAGAGAGAGAGAGATGTGAAGGGAAGTGAGATATTAACGCTATACATTAACATTTATCTTCACGCAGTTCCATACACTAACAAGTGCGCTTTACATTAAATGACATTGCTGGCACCAATTGCTCTAAAGCTCTCCTCTTTATCCATCTTTCTCTTTATCCCTCCGCCCCCTGGCCAGTGAGTTATTCTATCGCTTTTACTTCCCGAATTAACCACTCAAAAAGTCACCACTGACTCAATCAATAACTCATACATAAACCCTGCTATAATCGCTCCAACACGCTACACATGCGGGCCTGACAGGCTTTACCTTCTCCTCAACCCCATCTCACATCTCCCATCTCACATCTCCCATCTCACATCTCCCATCTCACGCAAAACCCGCTGAATTTCTAACGAGTGCGCGACGAGTTTGTTGCATTCCTCACGAATCAAATCGCAGAGAAAAGATAGAGCTATCTCAAACCACATTAAATTCTCATACGAGTTCTTTAGAATTTGCAATTCGTCCGATTATACCGTCATCCTTTCCCTTTCTGTCGTAACGCACATAAGAACTAGAAGTATGAAATGTTCTATGCATTGATTCTTTATTCATTAAGTATCGTAGGCCCTGATACGTGTATAGCTTAACACATAGACATTGGCTAATAATGCATATACCCAATATCCATTTCAAGAATGTTCAAAGTTGGGATGAGAAGTTGTTTTATCTTTCTGCCAAGGTAGTTAGCAAAACTACTCGTCTATCTCTCTCTCTCTCTCTCTCTCTCTCTCTCTCTCTCTATCTCTCTCTCTCTCTCTCTTTCTCTCTCTGCGTGTGTATATTTATCAACCACAATATATACAAATAACATAAACTATCATGTTAGAGAGTGTGTGTGTGTGTGTGTGAGAGAGAGAGAGAGAGAGAGAGAGAGAGAGAGAGAGAGAATTTGAAGATTCCAGGCCCTTTCTTGCAGTCCTCTCTCTCTCTCTCTCAGGCCTCTCTCTGTCTCTTTCCTAGCGCTTTGATTCTGTGGAGTGGTTTGATCTGTACGAGAGCGAGTTTTGTAAACACATTTTCACGATCCTATAGCCAAAGGCAAGGGGAGAGAAGAGCGCGTATAAATGAGCGAGAGACAGAAAGAGAACAATAGGGGGCATCGCAGAGGAGAGACTGGAAGGGGGGGGACGTTTAATGAGCGGCTTCAGTGGACTGGTGGGCACACGGACAGAGCGAAATTTTAATGTTAATAAAAAAATAATCTTCCCCCTACGGATGAGTTGATGAAATCTAATGTAACAGTGGATGTCTCCAGCTGCAAAAGCATGGCTGGCTGCGGCATGTCTGAAGCGACATTTCCCGACATTGACATTGAGAGAGAGCGAGAGAGAGAGAGATCGATAGAGAGAGAGAGAGAGAGAGAGAGAGAGAGAGAATTGTGTATGGTAGACAAAGCAGATTACAGTGGAAGCAAATAAAGAGAACAGCAGCGGCAAACAGATTCGGTGCGAGCTGAACCAATAAATGTGCGCACTCCGATTCTTTTCTCGCTTGTTTTGCTCCACAGCGGCGTGTGTAGTTCCTAATGCATTTAACTTCGATTGGGAGAGCGGTAATAGGACTAACCCGTTGCCTCCATCGCCTCCTCTCCACGGGATGCGCCGAACAAAAGACCTTTAGAGCTACTCTAATACTGACAACTGTAGACGATGAGCTTTAGGCTATTATCAAACTTAGGCCTACTGCACTCCTACACATTCACAATTCTGACGAGCTACAGCGTTAAACGTTACCCTAAAACAAGAAGTACAACAACACTAATACTAATATTAATGCGCAGCAGAAGGCTATCTATCTATCTATCTATCTATCTATCTATCTATCTATCTATCTATCTATCTATCTATCTATCTATCTAGTGGTGGTTCGGTGGCTTTGGCCCTCTAATGATAATGTGAGATCAAATATAAAATATCTATCTATCTATCTATCTATCTATCTATCTATCTATCTATCTATCTATCTATCTATCTATATACATATATGTGTGTAAAATCTTGTTTTACTTGATGAATTGTACATGGCCTACAATGTTGTATCTTCTTTAACTTCTCATTGGACAAAAGCTTAAAATGCTAGGGGTATTTTTTTAAACTTTAGTTTAGAGAGAGAGAGAGAGAGAGAGAGGTCTTTTTGCTTTTCATTCTGACCTCTTTGTCTGGAGACCTGTTTTCAACGTTCACAAATACACTGCAATACCCACCGGCCTTACACTATCGATTTTTAATTAGATGGGAGAATAATAGGTGAAGGAAGGGAGATGAAAAAAGGAGAGGAGGATATGGTCAGATTAGGCACGTGCATTGATAGATGAATGAATGAATGAATGAATGAATGAATGAATGAATGGAAACTTTTTTGCATTTCCCGCAATGTTATAGCAGCAATAAAAACTGTGCAAAGCCGTGAAATGACAACGAGTCGTCTAGTTTTGTAGTTATTTTAACACAGGGGATTTTTCTTTTGTTAGTTATACAGTAAGGCTGTCACCCGGGGCCCATATTTTAAAAAAAAAAATCAATAACGCTCTTGATTTTGTAATTGGATTCTTAATTACAGCAACTCATGTACTAGATTTCACGCGATCCAAGCCTGGCTTTTCTCAGTACCGTTCGATACGATCTGGCTTCCTATGAATTATCGCAATATAATCATATCATGCAGATGATGACGAATGTTAAAGTACACTGTTTTACCCAGTTCAATTAAACTTTTTTAAGGTTTATACAGGTTTGGGTTAATTTGAACCTTTTCAACTTTCTTTTACATTTGACCTCCTCTCGTTTAACAACGTTTTATTGTTTTTTTTATTATACCTATTTTTTTTAAATAAGCCTTCAGTGAACGCGACACTTCATCTAAATGAATTTCCTCAGTTCTTCCTATCTATTCAAGCGTCCTCTCTCTCTCTCTCTCTCTCTCTCTCTCCAACCATATGCTAATAACTCAAGCAAATCTACATCCACTTAACCCTTCTCTCATTTTTGCTCCTTTTCTTCCCTTGCTTACTCTGTCTGCCATAATGATGGTGATTAAGTGTAGAATTACTCCGGAGGGCTGAAGCAGTGACTGCCCTGACCCAAACTCAACACACACTATCAATCTTGCAGCCGCCTCGTCTTGGCTATCTTGCTGCTTTGTGTCTCCCGCTGTCTTTAGTTTTATCACGCTTGTTATCTCTGCCTATCGCCTCCATCGTCTTCATCCTCTTATCGGTCCCATACTTTTCTAGCCTATAGGTTATTTTTACCTTAACACTATCGTGTTTTAGAGAATACTGTAGGTCTGCGCTCCACTCCATTACCTTTCCCGGTAATTTATCTTCAAGCTTGTGTCCTCCCAGTCTCAAACTTTGTCTTTGGAAAATGTGAAAAAAAATTGCGTTTAAAATGAATATATTATTTAATCAAGAATTTATATAGACACTTAGAAAGTGTTGGTTAAGTCTGGTTTATCTCAAGGTTTCTTCTGCATGTTATTCTCAGGAGTTTTATTAACACTGTCGAATAAAAACTGCGTTATTATTATTATTATTATTATTATTATTATTATTATTATTATTATTATTATTCTATGTAATAGTATTTGAACCATGCATGTGGGAATAGAAATATCTGTCGTTCCTGTATTATTATTATTATTATTATTGTTGTTGTTGTTGTTGTTGTTGTTGTTGTTTTATCTTCTAGTATTTTGAGTAAGTAAAACTAGTAACGCATAATATATTCAAAAATCACAGTTTTCCTTTTTAAAAAATAGACTTATCTTAGTTGTCTGCGTAAAATACATTTTGCGCGTCTTCCTAAATGATCCAGTTACACAATCCAATCCCACAAATTTGGTTAAAAAGTTGGTTTGTAATCGTACAACCTCTGTCATTTTTTTTTTACATGACCTGATAACATGCAAGCCATGATGTTTCTCTTGGATATATCCGTTAGGTGTAACAGTAGTCTAGCAATCAAAAATATGTGAAGAAAAGCTGAAAAAAAGCCCAACTAATGTGACCTTACAAATAGGTACCACCTTGATGTCGTCCTCTCAACGTCTTTACACGTGACTATCAACTGTTTGCATGGTGTGAAAGAATGACAAAGAACAACCACGACCTATAACTCCAACTCTTGATCCCTAACCATGTGCACTCGTTGTATTCGGCAAGTTCAAAGTAGTTAAAACGTGTGTGCGGTGGAAATTGGATTTAAGATCTCGTTGAACCTCAGCGTGTTAATCTCTTTTGGAACCGAGACTTGAGATTTCCCATACAAATTGCCACTGACAAAGTGAGGGAGGAAGAGGAAATAACTCTCACTAAATATACACCTGAAACTAACGATTCAGCCTTAATCCAGTATCTAACACATAAGCCCACTGTAGGTTTACACTTAACTCTAGTAAGTTTATTTTTTATTTTTTTGCCTAGTATTGATGATGAATCTCAGCAGCTGTGTACGAGCACGTGCCACAAATAAACAAATATTTGACGTTTGAGTAATGAATACTCCAAAATAAAAAAAAAAGGATGTGGTATTTTGCCTCCTTTATTAAATAGGATTAAGCCCCCGAGTCTGCACACCTGGTGCGATATATTACAAGATTCTGACGCTTTATTAAATAAACATGACAAACTTAATCATGATAGTCAAGCGTAGTCTTGGTGTGTTTCTAAAAAGTGCTAAAATCGGCCCCTCTCTCTATCCACTCTTATCTCGATGCCCCCTTTGTCTCCAGCCAACTCAAGACCTCATTTCCACTCTTGTACACCCCTGAACCCCTCCAGCGCGAGCCCACCTCTGCGCGTGTCAAATCGAATCTCAACCCAGGCGCCTAACTGCACGCGCCGTGTCCGCGCCATAACACGCCGCGTGCGCCGGGAGTGCGCGATGACGGATTACGGAATTAGACGAATAATGACACCTGACACTTCTGTTACCGCTCCCTGAGCTCCCACCGCCAGCGCTAAATAAAGACCATAGATGGGAAAATACAGACAGACACACTTGAAGAGAAATAGGAGAGAGGGATGGATGAAGGTGAAGAACGGGTGCACGCGCGAATAGAGATTTTGGAGAAAGGAAACACGAGGCGGAGTGAACAAAAATACAAACACACCATCGAGTCGCGTTGACAGATGAAAGCCATGCTGTTTGTGCGCTCAGTTGTATTTTGGAATATTTGAGAATGACTTTGCCCGTTTGTTCCCAAACAATCAAGACGCTGATATTTCAATCACATCACAAGGCCTTAAAATTTAGGCCTGTGGCATGGCATGCCGTCTGACATGTGGGACGGAAACAGGATTAAGCCTACAGAAAAAAGTTCTACTTTATTTGATATACTGAATATTTCTCATCACGGATTCTTTAGCAGCTTAAAAAGTCCGTTTTATTACAGATTTCTCAAAAGAAATTAAAATAAGTCTTGTCTTTTCTAAATCAAAATGTTAGCTGTAAAAATAAGTAACACTGATCTCATAAAAAAATCAAATATTCTAACTGCTATTTATTATTTGGTATGTAGTTATAAAAGTGAGCAGTGTATGTCTTTTTATGTGTTTGTGAATATCTAAATATATGCATCCATAAGATCACACTAACTGTAAAAATGATGATGAAGTATTGCAGTATTATCACATTGCAAACACATGTGCATACTTCAAGCATATTTATAGAGTTAATTTAATTGGAGAATCATACTCCAGTTACAGGTTGAACACAAGCAAAACCAAAATGTCATCAAGAAGTCAGACAGACAGACCAGGACCAAAGGAAAAATTCTAAACACTAAGAAGTAGATACTTGATAATTACACAAGCATGACAGTGCTACATTGGTTGTGTCCAACAAGCACGTGAATCTTGACATGAAACTTTTGACCACTACTATTTTTTTTCACTAGCTCATCTACAGTTCCCGTTAAAAGAACACAAAGCCTGGTGCCTTATTATGGCTTCAAGTCTTTATGCAGAAAAAATTATTGCGCTTGAATCCTAAATCGAATCCATTTGGTGGAAAACAATATTAAATCTTCAAAAGGCCAAGTCATGTATATAAAAGTCCAAGTCCCTCTTGACTTGAATGTCCATTAAGTAAAATCTGCGCTACATATGGAGTATTTACACTTGACTCCCAGGCTTCCAGATACAAGTTTGCTTTTATGTTTGAGGTCACTCAGTACACATGGAACAATTAAACAAGTTGCCACAAGGTTAGATCTCTTCTCCCACACTTTCAATAGATTTTTTTATTCACTTGGCAAATGCTTTAAAAATATATTTAGACCAGGCTAATGTTTTTGTGGTCCATTGCAAACATAGACTAACATTTGTGGAAACCAACATTTTTAATGAAAATCACGTCAGAAAGTGTGTGTGTGTGTGTTGCCTTTCCACTAGAAGTGGTAGCAAAAGGTAAAAAGCAAAATTGTGCCTGGTGCTCACAATTCACAGGGTTGTAAAACATTTCTATAATTGGATTTGAAATGATAATCATGCCTTATAGGCCCATAATATTTGTACTGCAGGGAGACAATAGTCAAGTGCAATAGTCAATCTAATAGCAAGGGACCCAGACTGTTTCTCCTAAGGACAATAGGCTGGATTGTTTATTGTGTCTATTGTATAGTGGTATGGCACTGTACACTCTAATGTTCTGTCATTCTGTCAGTGTAGTTGGAGTTTATATTGTATTCATGGTAAAGTCTACTAGACTGGCTGTTCGTTTGTTTAAAGCAATGGATTATCACTTCAAGTGCCCTGAAATAGCAAAAGGGGGCAGGGGGCTCAGTGGTTAGGGCTCTTAACTGATGTTGATGATAGGGAGAGGATGAGTTTGGATTCTGGTACCAAGTTATCACTGTTGGACCCTACTTTGCTCTCCTCTGCTCAACTTTGAAGTCATTTTAAATAAAAATAATATTGAATCATCGCAACTGCTTTATCCTGATCAGTGAATCCAGAAGTGATAACCGTGAGCATGAGCAAAAACACATACACTAGCAGACCATCCCCGGTACTACACACTTCGGAGAGGTGCAAGGACACCCACTTGGACAAGAGGAGAACATGTGTAACATAGCACAGACAGTAACTTGAGCTTAGGTTTGAACCATTGGCTCTGGATGTGCAAGGTGGCAACACTACCAGTGTTCCACCAAGCACACCCCTGCTAAATCACCAAAAGTTTGTCATTGCAAGAAGAACCTAATTGCACAAAGGCCTGCTAAAGTGGCTTTATCATTTTTTAAATTATTAGATTATTCCCTTAATGAAGGGCAGCATATGGAATTCCACTCATGATAGGTATGGAGGGTTTCAAATTGACAACTGAATCAAGCAGAGGAACATATCTCATGGCATAAACATTCAGAGAGTTAGACAAGTAGCTTGTCAAGTGCATCTTAAATTGCATAATGCCTAAAGCAAACCATTAAAACCTACATGAATAAAATGTATTTGGCTGTAACTGGGTGAAACACTTTGTGGACCAAAAGGCTGAATTTCTTTTCATGGTTAATTCTCTTCTTGATCCAAATTGTTCAGAATTAGCATTAGACTAGAAAGAAGTACGATTAATACGTGAAACATGTGACATTGGAAGATCAGATATGAAAAATTCACTGTAGGGTTCATGAGAACCTCATTCAGCAGGACTGTACCTATCCTCCTCCTCCTCATCATCATCATCATCTTATCAAGACAAGTTTATTAATAAATTTTAGATTTAGGTATTGAAATGTACTCTCAGAACAGACATTCTCATCTAAATAAAAACCCACGATCATTTCTTCTCTGAGAACAGACACACACACACACACACACACACACACAGGGGATGAACACAAAAAAATGCTTACAGCACTGTAACAGTAGAACAGTAAATGCAAGGGACTATTTGGATTATGAAGCTTTAGTCAAGACTGTGATGTAGGTCTATGCACTGTTTGCAACTAATCAGATAACAACTCATCAGATCAATATTTCCCCCATTTGGTAAAATGGTTTCGTTTGCTGTGTTTTTGCCGTAAGTGCTTCTGCACCCACTGAAACTTTTGTGTGTGTGTGTGTGAGAGAGAGAGAGAGACAGAGAGAGAGAGAGAGAGAGAGAGAGAGAGAGACAGAGACAGAAGGAAATATTGACAAAGCCTGGATATACACATACGTCATCCACTGTAGCCTGCCCGTGTTTTGTATTTTATAGCTACACTCTTTACTGGCGGAACAAGGTGACAGCCACTTTCCTTCAACAGAAAATATGGTCCTTCTTTGGCTCACTCCCTCTCCCTCTTTTCTTGTATGTTCTGTCTCTCCCTCCTCTATGTCACTGTCACCTCCTTTTTCTTCCATGCTGTTCGGCTCTCCTTTTTCTTTTTTATTGTTGTCATCTGTTCCCTTGCCATGTTTCTTGTCTTTTGCTGGTTATCTTTATGTCACTTGCCTTAATGCACCTTCATTCTCTCTTCTGGATCGTCAACCCTTGCCTTCCATCTATCTCTGCGCTCTCAAAAATAAAGGTACCAACCCGACTTCTCCTTGTGGTGGTAACATCAAGGGGACATCTTTTGTACCTTCAGTATGTATCTATTACCTTTAAAATTATTTATTTATTTACGGTACATAATTGGACCTCAGGGGCCACTGATGCACCTTTAAAGCTTTACTCTTTAAAAGCTAATTAAAGATACACAACATGTACTTTCTCAGGTAACAGATACATATTAAAGGCACAAAAGATGTAACCCTAATGGTACCATGCCAGTAACAACGAAAAGTACAGTCTGGTTGTACATTGATTTCTGAGTGTGTGCATTCTTAAAAAAGAAAAGAAAAGGAAAGGAAAGAGTTCCTCCAGAAGGACAAAGAATCATTATGAGTTTTATATTTAAACTACTTTTCCTAATCACAGCATGCAAACCACTTTCTACTTACAGTGTTGCTTCTTGTACATTAATTAATCACTGAAAAAGGGTACTAAACTGTCCTTGTCACTGGGGTATCACTGGGATGGTACCTTCAAGGTTGCATCACCTTGGCCAAACATTTGGAGACACATGACTATCATACCCATACATGCTTTTTGAACATCCCATTCCAGACTAAGTCCCACTTTACTGATATAATAACCTCTACTCATCTGGAAAGGCTTTCCACTAAATTTTGGAACGTGGCTGTGGGAATTTGCCACAACAGCATTATTAATGTAATGGGAGGAGGCCGGGCATATGTTCAGCATTCCACTGCATCTCAAAGGTGTTCAGTGGGGATGAAGGCAGGGCTTTGTGTAGGACACTCGAGTTCTTATACCCTAAACTCAGCAAACCATGTCTTTGTAGAGCTCACTTAGTACAGGGCCTTCGCATACGGGAACGTGGGCCTCTTAGTTCCAGTGAAGGGAAATTGTAATGCTACAGAGAGATATTATATACAATTTGTGCACTTCCAACTTTATAGCAACAACTTGGGGAGGAACCGAATATAAGTGTATCAATTACCTGGATAATTGGAATGGTACAAATTAAAAATTTTTTAAAGGTACTACATTTATATCACCATGTACAACACTAAAGATTACCACCCAGCCTAAACTTTGGCATAATTCATATCCAATTTTTTTTTTTTACTTGGCATTTACTTCTTGTCTAGTTTTTAGTACAGCTTACATCTGTGAGTCTTTTGGTCAAACTCAATCCCCGTTAGCCTTGTATCTTATACGGTGAAGTATTTTCCCCATTTGCTTTCACTGTTACCGTTCTTTTCGTCTCGCACACTGTACACACTTCTTTCCGCAGTGTCGGAAAAACGAGCCCCCAGTGTCGGAATCAATTAGTAGAGCACTGCCGTTCCTTGACGGAGGTAAATATTAAACTGCACTAGGCACCAGAATAGAAAGCAAGAGAGAGAGAGAGAGAGAAAGAGAGAGAGAGACCCCGTTCCTAATCCACCGCATCGATCAGCCGGGGATGAGGGTAATATATTATTTTGACAAGATACGATCCTCCGACGCGCACCACTGTCCCTGGCGATCGATTCCTTTTTTTCCTCCCTTTTCTTCTTTTCTCCCCTCAGCAAGGGACATTGCGTGCATGCCACGTTTTGGTGTCTCTCTCTCTCTCTCTCTCTCTCTCTGTGTGTGTGTGTGTGTGTGACGCGCCAGCGTTAGCTCGGGAATAGAATCGAGAAATAATCATCCAAGTTATTGAACAGGACCTTTTAATGTGTCCAAAATTATATCAGACATCACTGACTATTATACACTGAGGTGACATGAGGATGGCATGAAATTGAAGGTTAGGCCACTGTCTTCCACTTCTTTGATGAGCTTCCTTCTTTCTTGTTTCTTTGTTTGAATACCAATTTCCTGAATCATGCAATTTGTTTTTATTCCAATTTTCCAATCATCTCCCGTCTCTGTCCTATTGTGTCTTGTTTTGCATTGCACTGCATATATCAAATTCTTATATTATTTTACGCATGATTGAAATCAGCCAGGCTTCTGTTTGCACCTCACTGTGAATTTCACATGCATCGCATCATGCATCACCTAAAACAGTTTTTCTCTGTCATGTCCTATGAACTGTTCCACAGAACCATAAGATACACATAAATAAATAACTCTGCTTAACTACGATTTTATTTTTTGTTCATAAAGGTCCACACAGTAGAATAGAACTGTAAATTTTCAGCAGTAGCTGTAGGCAATGTGTTCCTGTCTCCTCTCTGTCTCACTTTTCACTTTCACCATTTTTATTCTGCCATTTTCTGCCACTTTGGTCACAGAGAGGGAATCAGTAATGCAGTCGCTCCCTTATGCAGCCCCCTGCTGCGTCGTGCGAGTGGTTTGGCCTGTGAGGCAGGACCAGAAGAAGGGGGAGCTGAGGGGTCAAGGTGAGCTCTAATACACTATTGATCCTTCCCAATTGAAAACCTGATGGAAATTTTGCCCCCCCACCCCTCTACTGTTTTCAGTCTCCCTTGTTCCTTCTAGATTGTCTTTGCCTTTTTCTTATTTGCCTCTTATGTCTCCCCTGTGTAGCTCTTCTTTAGTGTAGAACACCCCCCACCCCTTTTTTTTTTTTTTTTTTACAAATTATATCCTACTTATAAAATGCCTTTGAGGTCACTCTCTCTCTCTCACTCTCTCTGTCTGTCCGTCTTTGGTCTCTGTAACCCCCCTTTCTGCATCCCTCCGTTCTTTTTAAGTATAATCTGTGTGTTGCTGGTGTTTTGCTAGCCCCTCTCTCTCCCCCTACCGGTCTAACATTTTCTCTCCTGATGCCTCTGTTTCCTTTTTGATTCCTGATGTTCTTTTCCACTCAGAGTCATTTTATATTGATCTAGGATACAGCTCGAGAGTGTGTGTACTTGAGAGGTAGTGCGCGGGTGTCCACACTTACACGCACACAGTAAGTGGAGCAACTGCTATTGTAGTGTATTAAATGCCACAGTGGGTTTGGCCTCAGGACTGCACAGTTATCCTTCGGCAGGAGGAGCCAGTCAATAGTACTTCATCTTGGTCACCAATCAGCAACACTCCACTCAATCTGTGGTACCACTTATATCTTTCAGAGTTTGCGACAGTTAGGATCGAGGACGACGGCATAGTAAATACATAACACGGAGAGCATTGTAGGACTACAGTATGAAAAACAAAAACTATAAAACATGGCAAATAGAGCTTTAAAAAAGTGTGTTCCTTTAGAAGAACTGTAATTCTGCAATACATAGCAGAATTCTGCCATACTTTTATTAAGGGTTATATCATAATTATATCAGATTATTATATCATCCTTCACTGACCATAACCAAAAGACAAAACTCACCATGTGTGTGTGTATAATAAGGTTAAAGTGTAGCTAAACCTCTCTCTCTCTCTCTCTCTCTCTTGTTCTCTCTCTCTTTGTGTTTGATTTATGTTCTGTTGTGTACAAGTCAATCAGTATAGCTATCACAACCACAATCTCCCACTACAATCAGAAGCATTACACACTCGCCGGGGCCTTGTGTTGGCCGGTGGCCTGCGATATGCATCTAGAGCATCACAGACTAAAAACAAGCACAATGCTGAAGGAGAGTGGAAAAAGGAGAAATCTTATCATTTGGAACAAAACAAAAAAATCAAGCTTAGACTATATTTGTTTTTTTTTTACTTTTACAGCCGGTTGTGCTTCATTTCATTTTCCCTTATTCGTACAATCCAAACAGATAACAATCTTTACAGAGCAAAACAAAATCCATATAACAGTGAAAGGTTAAAAAGAAAAACAAAAAAGATACAGAAACCCCTGGTAAAAACTTTTAAAATGCAATATCAATGATAAAATGAATAACTAAGTTATTTTACAGATACACATCTATAGCAACTCTAAAAATAATGTGAATAATTAAGTTACTTGTCGCATCTAACGTGTGTGTGTGTGTGTACAGTATAGTGTAGTACAGCATAGTTATAATGCTTGGTTAGTTTAATCACTTCTGTGCAAACCACAAAAACATCTCTGCCTTCTGATATACACAGTATTCTACTCTCTCTCTCTCTCTCTCTCTCTCTCTCTCTCTCTATATATATATATATATATATATATATATATATATATATATATATATATATATACTAAAATATCTTCAACCTAAAAACCCAAATGGATCTGTGTGCAGATCAGCTTCCCAAAAGCATCATAAAATTAAGATCTAATGTACCAGGAACAGTGTTGGTATGATGCTTGCTCTACAATTTAATAATGATCCTTGTGCTGAAATACATTTCAGGAGTACACACTATTTGTGATAAGTACTGATTTCCACACACACACACACACACACACACACACACACACACACACACACACAAACCCCCAAATTGCTCATAAAACAGATTACTGACTGACCTGTTGACTGACATGGGCATGTTGGCTTAATCTCTTAAGCTCTTGTAAATACACTCTGTGTTATTGCTAAGCCATGGAACTCTCACCACCACTGCTGTTATTTACTTTAATTTCTTTTAGAACATTTCCTTTATTTTCTTTCATATATCAGTATACCACACCTCAGTATCACAGACTCTAATTTACTGCAGTTTCTATTCATTTTTTAAATAAATTTCTGTCATACTATTGAACTCAAAGTCATCACAATGTGTGTGTGTGTGTGTGTGGTTAAATGCTGCAGTCGTGATGCATGGCCACTCACAGAGTGTTCTGTTAGCACATAAACAGGCAGATTCTGTCTTTGCCTCCTAAGTGCTTTCTGTCATGCAAGTGCAACTAATCTCAATGAAATTACACTGAGTTTATACGGAGAGGACATGAGCCTTCATCTGTTTTCATGGCTTTTGTGTGTCTCTGTGTTTGCTCATCAGTCTTTCTTCAGATCTCTACCTTCAAGCATAAATCTCAACACGAAGGTTTATTTGTGTGGGTTATTTCTCTGCATCTTGTGGATATTTTAAAAGGCAGATTGCCCAGTGGTACGCGTTTAATTGTATAAAATGTAGTGACTACTTTACATATGCTAATAATATTTTTTCATATCCCAATAACTGTCTGATCTGACTTTAATAATAGGTTTTTACTAACCTTTTGATAAGGTTTTTACTAACCTTTTGTTTTTATTATATGAAACAAACTTATAGTGTTCTACATAGGGCCTATTAAAATAAGCATTGAAATATTTTCAGTTCCCCATTAAATGTTTTTTTAATGAAATAAAAAATGAAAAAGAAATAAAATGTAAGATTAAAATTTACAAATAAAGTCCCTATAAGCAAGTATCACAACTGCGTATTGCATGTTCCTTGACATTACTAAAGAGTGGCCAACTGTTGTTGCTGATGTATGTGTGGGTAATAATAATAATAATAATAATAATAATAATAATAATAATAATAATAATACCCCAAATGTACAATATTGAAATATTGTTAAGTATATTCTAATACAAAAAGCCTCTAAAATCTGAGAAGCCTTTGTCCTAAGCTGTCATTTCACATCTCTGTTTTCTCCAAATCTCTATTTTCTCTGCATCTCCAAATCTCCATATCTCATGTGTAACATCTCTCTTCTACTCCTCCTCTACGGAGTCACAGGGATTTGTCAAATTGGTCCCCATCGATCAACTGACCTTTCCTTACTTGATGTCTCCCAGCTACTCTCCACATGGCCAACAAGCTAGATCAGGAGATAGGTGTATATGAATAGGGGTGTGTGTGTGTGTGTGTGTGTGTGTATACTAACTGTGTCTAGTTTTGTACTTTATTAACTGTGCAGAAACAAAACAGAGTGTAAAAGAAAATAAGGATGAAACTGAGAAAGGAGTATGTGACTGGTGGAGTAAATGTTTTGTTGATGCTTTATTAGTCCATAATTACTGCAGCACTGCTGTTCCACAGAGTGTGCTTGACTGATCTGAACCTTGGTAGTTTAAGAATACTTAGGTTATTTATTTATTTATTTATTTATTTATTTTTTACTGTCCTCAGAGCCCATACTCAGTCAAATTCAGTATGGGATTTGTCATATCCTGATAATGTGCTGGCAAAATGTAGTGTACTTGCATTCCAATACAACCCAATCAGCACTGATAGCTGGTCCTCAACTGACCTCAGAGCAGCTAAGAAAAACTCTTTTTAGACTTTCGACTTAATGACCTCTCAAGAAACACTATACTGCAAACTATTATTATGATATAATAGGCTACAATCTACCTATATCTGTTTAAGTCATAGCTGTGATATATTCACTCAGGTTATGTGAATCCATATGGTATAACCGTCAGCTCGCTCTGTGATATTTTTAATGTGTACTTTTTCAGTAATTAGCGATAAGAAGCAAGAGAGAAAAGCAGGGCAAGCCCACACACGGTGAAAGTGAACGAGGGATAACTGTAGACCAGAAATACTTAACTCTTTACTGTTATATAGTCTAATAACACAAAGTCCCAAACGTCTCAACACACTGGGAAAATGAACACTTTAGCAAACTATCTTCCAAAATTTTTCTTCCTTTTTTTTTTTTTTTTTTTTTATATATCCTTGAAGAATGCCTTTGACAAAAGAAAGCCATGGTACACTAGGAAACAAAAGATCCGATTTGTTAACACAAGTTCATCAGGAGTGGGAGAGACAACTCTGTGTGTGTTTACAAAGAAATGTTAATCAAGTAAAGGATGCTTGGTAAAAATAAATTTTTACCAAGATAAAAAAACATTTTGCTAAAAAGTCTTAATTTCCCCAATGTATGGAGACGTTTGGGACACTCTGTAGTTTACGTAAGAATGGAAGCATAACAGAAGAGATCAGAAATTAGTAACTGGTGTACTACTCTTGCATTCTGATAGATAAACAATGAAATGAGTCGTGTTTTCCGCAGTGCGAAACTCGATCAAAACAAAAAAATTTTGATCCTGGTTACGGGCCTGACTGAGAGCGTACTAGGGCTAACATCAATGATCATTAATCATTCAGAATACATATCTGGAGCATTGATCACTCAAATAACCCACATTTGAATGGCTGAAATTGTGAATATATCTATGTTTGCTGGTCTGACAGTAACTACTTTTTCACCACCAGGTCAGAAGAACTGCTTCAAATGTTCATGAAAGAAAGACAGAAAGAAAGAAAGCATAATTCTACATAATTCTACACTGGAGTTCCTTAATTATAAATCCACTGCCTTTTACACACCTAACATTCATACACCCATTTTTTCTGCTTCTGTAATTAGTTTTATATATATATATTGTGTGAATTTAATTGTAAGTTAATTTGTAAATTAAAGCACTGTGCAAGCCACAGACAAAATTTGTGGATTTATATGAATGCACAAAAAATAACAAAATAATATATATTTAATAACCTGAAACATTTTCCGTGCAAGTCCAAGATAAACTGAGCAAATTATAATTATAAATCTAAATATTCCGTGATAAGACTTATGTGTAGAGTGAGTCAGAGTTTCTTACCGTAACTCCCCCGGGAAGGAAACAGCGGGCCGAAGCCCGAACCGCGAGCTCTTCCTGAACCGGGCTGAGACTCGATGGACGTCAGTAGACTCGATGGAATTGCAAAAGAAGTTCCGTCTCGCGCAGCACGAAGCGTAGACTATAATGGAAATACAAACAAACAAATGACATAGTCATATCTTTACTCCGCGTGAGACAAACAATCTAAGAAATTAGACTTAGACATTCGCCCTTCCACAATCACTGCATAACGATGCAACAAGTCCACACCCCAGGAGAAGCCGCTTTTTCATAATAACTCTATTAGTTGTTTTTAAAGGGATGAACAAATTTCTCAACAACATAGCTCATATCGAATCATGAACAGATGCATTCATAAATACAAAAACAACAAAAAACACAGCTTACATAAATGCATATTTATGTCCCCATGCGCACTTGCACTTGGTTTAATTTTGTAGTGCGTACAAAAGATTTATTTATTTATTTATTTATTTATTTATTTATATAAATTTCGTATAGCTATTTTTCGCAAGCTAAAACAAAAAATAATAAATCGTGAGCCCAAGGTAAATTCTTCAGATTTTTTTTTTTTTTTTTTTCAAGCCGATTAAAACATTTTTTTTTTTAATTGCAGGCGATGGATGTAATCATAAAACAACAGACATCACGTTTACGGTAAGGAGTAGACTTTCATTTTGCTTCCTAAATCTCATGACAGCATGTCAGGCTGAGGGGAAAAAAAAGCATGCTCACGCCAACATGCAATGATTTCCACAAAACAAAAGCAAGCAGGTGCTAATGGAAAAAAAAGAGCTCATTTCAGTAAGAAAGTTTCAACAGAGAAAGAAGAGCTATGAGGAAAATTTTACACATATGTTGCTTCTGTGAAACTGGTCAGTTAGTCTTTTTTTTTTTGTTCACCTATGATGACGTTTATTAACAAAAGCAATAACAAGATTTCAAGAACAATGAAAGCCAGAACTAACCATTATTCTTATAACTAGTCTATCAGTACTCTTTGGTGTCGATCCCTTCAGTCTCCTGTTCTGCTCATCCATTTCGCCCTCTTGGCTATCTATACTGGGGAGAAGTGTCAGTTTTCTCCTCTCTAGTGTTTTCCTAAGGCTTTCTGTCTTGACTAGCTCTCCGTATCAAATTCTCTGTAAGCATACTGCACTTTTCACCATGCTATTAGTCCTCAGGAGAAAAATGCTCCTCAGCTGTGGACTGTGGATGAGCAACTGGTAGTCACAAATAGGTATGGGGCAAGGAAATCCATTGTAAAGTCGGAGACATCCACTTCCAAGTCCCAATTCTTTCAATTCTCTGAGGGTTTATTTGATCGCAACATTTGTATTAAGACAGACGGCTCTACTGACTTCGTATACATTTATAATCATCAACATCTGTATTAATTTATATTTTATTTAAATGATAAACATGCTAGCTTAATTAGTTAGATAGTTAGGTAGTTATAATGTGGCCGATCAGCTACAAACCGGCCAGTTGATTATTTTTTGTTATTATTGTAAAATTAACAAATGGATCTGTATGGATTATTATTATTATTATTATTATTATTATTATTATTATTATTATTATTATTATTATACCTAAAATAGCGGTCTACCTTTTTTTTATTAAGTTAAAACAACACGCAAGTAGCTCTTAGAAAATGGCTCAGGTTATGCGTTAATTTACTTAAGGTTGCGAACTTTTCAGAAAAGCGACCCCGGAAAATGTATAGCTTTTAGGTCTGTTACATAAATATAACACAAACTACAGATTTCAACACATACATGCAGCACAGCAGAATACACAAAGTAGTGATGCTTAAGGGCAGATTAAATAACTGAAAACTGCTGAACAGAAAACTTCTCCATTTGCCATAATCCCGGGTAATTTCGATATAAATTATTTTTTTGTTGTTGTTTTGAATGTTCACTATGGATAATTGGTATCCTGGAAATTAAGAAATAGTTCAAATAATTTTGATTATTATTTTTTATTTTTATTTCTTGGGATTTTACAGACTATTAGCATTTAGTCTTCATTCAATACTTCAATATTTTTATTAATATTTATGAATTAATATTTTTAAAATATTAATTCAATATTATTATTATTATTATTATTATTATTATTATTATTATTATGTAAGTGGTAAAAGTTTGGGAAGTGGAAGAGGAGTGAGAAGATATGATGAAGAGGGTTGAGTGACGTGGACAGTAGAGATTTTCCCAAGTGCCACTTAATGTCGGAAACATTTCCGCCAAATATTGACAGAAAGGGAGACGCGGAGAGCCGCGGTGTCATGGACGCATTTTGTGTAATAGAATTAACTGGTTTTCTGTGCAACCCCTACAACCCTAGACTAGGTAGCCAGTAGTCAATAAGAGTCTAACGATATGTGAAAACAAGCAAATAAAGAGGAACATGCCAGGGTTCCGATCAGATTTGTTCCTATATTCAATTATTGCACTCGGATCGCGCCCGCAAATAAACTCTCCACAGTGGATCATTGTAGGCTCTGAGAATTGCGTCCGGAATTAACTTATAAAGTTTTATAGAAAACTTCAAAGTAAAATCATTATTTCAACTATATCTCTAAAGCAATAAATATATGCACCATGTGTATCTTATTTTTTTCTTTACAAAACTGAATAGCGGTGCTGCTGATTATCTGTTTTCTAAGCCGCCGTGAAAAATTGAATATAGGAATATCGAAACAGGTGGCAATTGCCACTGTCATGGTAGGCAGTTCAACAAGTACCCCAAGCTATTTAGTCTATGACTTTATTTTGATGTATTTATCCTTTTATTATTTCTGCAATTTTTAAAATATATTTATTTTATCCAAAAACCCGTGTGTTGATAATAGAGCCCTGTAATTACAGTCGCTGTAATCATTCATCAAAGTTTGCAGAAAGTGCTCAAATAACCAAACCTGTACAACTTACTGAGAAGAATCAGTATTGCATACCGAACTTGTTTTTTAATTTAAAAAAAACAATTATTGTCAGAATATCACTGTAAAAAAAATTGGATATGTATATGGCACTCCAGTGCGTAAATTAATATATATATATATATATATATTTTTTTTTTTTTGACTTGTGCATATATACAACAACACATCAAAAAACGTTATTTGTTCATTGTTATAACTTTAGAAATATTGTGTAATGCGATCACTGGGATTTGAGACACGGTTCTGAATAGAAAAGTAGGCTCTGTATCTTGTGTGTAATCTTTTACATTTGCTGTTATTTCAAATAACACGAAGAATATATTAAATATTATTTTTATTCATATTCATAATAATAAGAATATTATAATAATAAAAAAAAAAGAATAACAAATAGAAGTCGCACATTCTCACAGCTGATTTTGAATTAAAAAAATATAACCTCCGATAGATATTATTGTATGGCTGGACTACCCGTCTTCCAAGAACGCAGGAAAAAATGACAAAGGCAAATGAGTAGATAAAGAGAGATCGAGCGCGCGCGCGTCTGCAGCTCATTAAACGTCTCTCGTTACCGTATGGGTGACTGCCTAATTGACTGTTTGATAGTGTGGTCTGGAGGTGAGGGCTCAGAGTACATCCTTAGCAAACCAAGCCACTTAATGGCCAAATCCGGGTTCAAACTGAACTAATGTGAAAAAAAAAAAAAAAAAAAAAATCCAAGTAAAAAAATTTGGATTGCTGCCATTTCTTTTTTAGTTCACAATATTCTATAAACTCCACAGATCCGGTGCAACTTCCAACTGCAGCAGCAGCAGCAACAACAACAACAACAACAATAATTATAGTAATAGTAATAATAATAAACATCGTTATCATTATGATCGTCATAATTCTTGTCATCATCGTTGTCCAGTGTATCACGAGATGCATTCTAAATAAAACTGCCTCCGACACAACTTCCGAAAAAAAAAAAACAAAACAAAAAAAAAACACAACCCTCCGATCTCCAAGCTTTCCAAACAACAATGCTGTGTATTCTCTGACATACCTCCACTTCTTCTGATCAGTAGTTTCGTGCTCTCCAGTCGCTTACAATGTGAACGGTGTGTGAATCTTTGCCTGTGGTTCCAGGGCGCTAGAAGCCGGTAAGCAGCTCGTGGACCATGGAGTGTGTGAGAGAGTGAGAAGAAGGGCGTAGGGGAGGTGTGAAGCCCACAACACCACCCCCACGCTCTGTTTGCGTGTGTGTGTGTGTGTGTGTGTGTGTTAGCAGTTAATTAGTAAATCCCTATTCGCTGAGCCGCAGGTCGGTTTGTTTTCCCCGGTCGACAAGCCGAGAGGAAAGAGAATTTGAAGTAGGATTCGACCCGTTTCCGCTCCTCCGTCTCGAATATGAGGTTACTTCGTGTGTGTGTGTGTGTGTGTGTGTGTGTGTGTATTGTCAGGACCAAAGTGTCCTAATTATGTAGAAAAACCCAGAATAAACAGGCGTAAGTTATGCTGTCAGGACCTGACAATGTAAAGTGCTTCTCTATAAATAAAGCAATTTCTGTTTGGATACACACACACACATACATACATACACACATTCAAACACTCACTCACTGACACACACGCATACACACATTCACACACAGACACACACACACATACATACATACACACATTCACACACTCAATCACTGACACACATGCACGCACACACACACACAAGAACACAGTTTTTTTTTCTCATTTAAACCATCTCTTCTTCTTCTTCTCTTCAACCATTCCCAGTGCCGTTCTTTGGTTTTTATAACTCTCTCCATATCTATTAACTTAGTCTCATGATTTTCTTTTGCAGTAAGTGCAGTGGAATTCTTCAGGTACAGATGTGCAAGACAAAGACCCACAGTAGCATGTGCACTGCAATAAATAAAATGTTTAAGAATCATTTTTGGAATAATTTAAAATTAAGTCCCCAAACAACTCGATATGTCGCTGAATTACATGTTACAATGTCCATCAATAATAAAATACTAATGTTGCAACCTTACACACATCAAGCAGTGCAAGCGAGTGCAATCTTGCAGTTCAAAAACTGCTTGAATCAAATCCAGTACAGAACACACTATACAGCGAAATAACACGAGTTTGCTCATTTTGCAAAGCTGCTTTGTGACAATATATTTTTTTTTATGTTCTTCTGAGTGCAATTCAATATACATGTTCATTCAGTCCTGGGGTTTTGCCATATGCAACCTCACAGGCAGTAAACCTGCAAGGTTTTAAATCTCAGAGATGAGAATCCGACCACCTCGGCAAGCTCTCACAGGCATTGACTCTGCCTAACAAACTTTAAGTACTTAATTGATCCGCAATCAGCTACTTAATAATCCATTAGTTAAACCTGTGGAATTCACTTGTGTTTGGAGGTGTTAGGACTCATAGCAGCAGCAAGACAGGATGATATCCAGAAAGAATGAAAAACATTCAAAACTACTGCAAGGGACAGAGCCACTCACAGTAGAAATACATACAGTCCTGGTATATACTGTCTCAGTGGTTTTACAGAATGGTCAGTCTTTTCAAACTGACAGACCATTCAGTCTGTTTAAAAATATGTATATTACCATTTCATGCCAAAGAGTGGCAATCAACTCTTAAGGTCTTTTATCAGCCTGATATGACTTTTGGACAATGTAGAGACAGGTAAGTTGACTTAGGAATTGCAATTGGTCTTTTTCATTAGAGACAACTGTGGCAATTGCTGATACCACAAATACATGGGAAGCAGAAGGTTATGCGTCTCCATCATTACAAACTGAACCAATTAATAAGCATATAAGGATTTTTAATGTTTTCTTATTAAACGATATTGCTTCAGATTTTTCAATAATGACACAGTTCCATCACCTTAACGTGAGCTGTGTTTCCTATATTCAGATTTCATGTCAGGTCAGTCATTCATATTCTCCTTAAATGTGCAGAAGTATAAAATCAATCATGCTATTTTATAATAACAGGCCAATATGGACCAAGAAAGCAACACTCGGAGGTGGGAAAAACAAAACAAAAATTGGAGTAAAGAAAAAAAAAAAGGAGTAAAGAAGAGATAAACAGAAACAGAGTTTCAAATAAAGAAGAAAGCAGAGAGAGAGAGAGATGGATAGACAGATATATAGAAGGACACAGTGAGGAAGAACGAGCAGTGAGAGGGCAAGGGACCAAAGAGAGTAGTGGGAAATGGAGAGGAAAGGAGAGGTAAAGGGAGCGAGAAAGAGCTCCACTCCCCGGTCTTAATCTGAGCAGGTCTGATCAATAGCCCATTTCCCATTGTTGCCAGAGCTCTTCGATCGCTACACCACCGAATTAACACACCCACTTTAATCTGAGGGGGAGACGGGCCCCTTGGGGTGGGGGGTAGCGTGGTCTCTAAGAGGGGTTAGGGGCACTAAAGGGGGCAGGGGTAGCAGCTGTGGAGGCATCCTCAAATGAAATCAAATCTAATTGTTATCACTGTTGGGCCTGGTGTTATTACTACCACTGTTTACAATTATCTCTAACTGACTAGTCTTGTCCAAGTTGGACTCTTACACCAGAATAAAGTATGCTCATCATTATGATTAAAATTGTCAAGCGTGTAGATTTAGTAGAATGAAAAATAGCATGCTTTACAGTGAATTTTGAGCTTATATTCTAGTAGAAACTAATTTTCAATTTTCAAAATATATTTTTTCCATTGCTCTGTGAAACTCAAGACTGATGATAATCCAACCTATGATATATCTTACAGGGAAGGCCTATTGGAATAGCATAAACACTTGTCAAAGGTTAAATTTCAGCAAAACCTATGGTCATTATGGGGACTGTTGAAATCCCTGATTTCACACAAGAGGCCTGGAATTGGGTGATTCTATTTACACCAGGACAGAACTACACAGCAGAACAAGGAATTAGTTTCACATAATCAATGTCATACAGAGCTATATCTGATTTACAGTCTACTTGTGTAGTTTTTTTTTTTGTGACAGACTAAACTAAAGACACACATGTATGTAAAACTGCGGAATCAACATCTAAAACATCTATATTCAGTATAGGACAACTAAACATACTAGAATAAAACACGTTTCATAATTTTACTTCAGATGATATCTCTACAGCCGTTGAAAATATTGGGAAAATGACAATGCTTTTGAAAGGGTTGTAGAGTTTAGCCTGCATGTTTTGATTCTGACACAGCAATCCGTCATCCACATTAACCAACATCCAAGACCTAAGAACTTACTCCATATGAATCTGCTTTCCACTTGCCCATGTCACATTATTCCATATCAGGGTAATTTTCACGTTAGCATAGGCATTTAATTGTGGGTAATTAAGCATACTTCTGCACTTTGGATAGCAGAGTGTGGTTTAATGTGGCTAAATTAACTTCAGTTCAGTTCTGAAACCCAGGGTTAATAGAGGTTGCCACAAGAGCATAGCATAGGGACATAGTAACTAAAAAAAACCCCACATATTGGTTTTATTCATATTCTTCTAAAACTATAACATATTTAATTTACTAAGGTGGCAGTAGGTTATCATTTTTGGTACTATCTATATGTTCATCTATATGTTTTTAACACTTCTTATCCTCACTTGCAATATTGAAAACTTTTGAACGTATAACAGTATGAATCTTTCCATAGACTAGGTGCTGAGAAGTGCTTACTGCATGAGCCTCTGACAGCAAGGCTTAGTTTATGAGTCCCAAAGTGCAGGACAGACTGAGTCAATTTAAATCAAAGAACCAGAGTCTGAGGAAGCCTCTTACCCATTACATAACCTACTGACTAAGGCTATGTACCTTTTGGTATTAGTTCATTTTTGATGGAACTTTACAAAGACCTCAATAGACAAAAGAGAACAATTAATTAATTACTGACTGACCGGAGTACCGCATCATTTTGTCAGTGGATGCGGGAGGGATCATCAGTCATGATGTTTGTGTGTTTGAGTCTCAGTGGCTTTTATAATAATAAGCCTTATGTGTCTAGAAGAAAAATAGCATCTTCAGGTTCAGTTAAGTGACAGGCTAAACTATAAGCCAGACAACTTGTTTCACAATCTGTAAATACCATAATCTTCAAAATACATTCAGCAATTTACCCATACTAATTGCTAATTATTGTCTCACAATGATTCTTTTGGCAGCTAAATATTAGGGACACGGACTTAACTTAGCTACAGGACCAGCATGGTTGGTTTCTATATGAGAATATGCCTAGCCTAGGTAATGCTTTCTGGTAATGCTTGGGTAAGTATGAATGTTTGAATAAAATAGCTGTCCAGCTCAATGCACTTACAAAAAAATGTTTGCGTCCAACCAAAACTTCAGACAAGACAAGAAAACACTATCACTCTCAAAATTTCAGCTATATCCAGACATATTTTATGTCAGAGACCTATGGACAGACTATCCATCTGCCACGACAATTAGCTACAAACAAAACAATCAATGGAAGGACAAGTGCACCATGTATCATCCAACATCTCCAGTTCCGTTTACTTCACTCCCGCGCGCCCTTTGCGCGCCCTCCAGCTACGGAATGGTCCAGTGTTTCCACATTCATCCCGAAGCAAAGTAAATTTGTAAAGCTGCCCAGTTTTAAAACACTAGACATATCTTTGGCATGTTTTAACAAAAATGCACTATCAAGCCAAATGCGTTGCGCAAAAAAAAAAGCAGAACACCTGTACTCTTATAGACTACAGTTGTCTTTACTACAGAATTCGCCTGTAGAATTAACTAGAATTTCGGACTCCCGTGGGAAGTAGTAGAGGGAAACACTCACCTGACGCTGCGTCCTCACATTGGCTCTGTCTTTATGCACGCGGATTTCCGGGGTCCCGATATCTGCAGCCCCAAAACCAACTAGAAACCACAGAAAATCATCTGACGCACAAGTTGAACTGTCCGTTGTCAGTATACCTCATGTTACGCATAGAAATAGGATATAAACACTTGGCGTTATCTTGAAGATGGTACAAGATACAAATGCAGACTAAACCAAATCTAAGCAATGAGAACGTGACCTTTAAAATCATAACTTTGAGAGTAAAATGACAGGTCGCCTACCCCACAGGTTTGCGAAGTCTGACCGCAACGTGTTAATCGCGGGACGCGCGGAGGGGCGAGCGCTCACTGAATGCGCACGTGGCGAGTCACGCGCGAGAGCGCACAGAGCAACCAAAGCGGAGGAGGAGAATAGGAAACATGTCAGTGAGAGCCGAGGAGAGGAAAAGTGTGAAAGGGGGAGTTAGAGGAAGGAGAGAGTGGAGTAGCACTCGGTGTGGGGTACGACCCCCTCAGCATCAAACTGCTGGCGCCCAACTTTCAGTCTCTTGTACGAAGCAACCAAGTGCGCTGATCTCGTGCCAGCGGCAGAAACAAATTGACCAGCGACTGACAGCAAAAAAGAGAATCCGCCGCGGAAAATATATGTAGACGGTGGGCAGATTGCGGATCGATCGGGTTATAATTTTGTCCAAAGTCAGAGAAAATAAAGTTCGCGGAGGAATGAAATTTGAAAACAGATGGCGAATCCCTTCGAACTAAATAAGGTTCGATCTCTAGAAATGGAGTGTAGATAATATTTGGTTGGACGTTTGATGGAAAATGACGGATTTTTCATTTTGGACAGGTGGGGGTATATACAGGTTGGGGTGAGGGAGGGCTGTTGGGGACGAGGACGGGGGGTTGAGAGTGCTTAAGGGGGACACGATGTGTCTAAGGACGAAAACTTGTATTTTTTCCCCTGCTGTCCCTATCACCTACCCCCTCTTTCTTTCCACCTCAAAGGGTCTAAATACCCCCAACCAACATTTCTAGTGCTCTTCTAAAACGGAGAGGGGGAGCAGGGAGAAGGAGAGAACACAAGAATACCAAATAAATGAGAAATTTTCGTACAGGCACCGCTTCCGTGCGTTCCATGCTAGCAATAACAATTAAATATCGACCGCTTTTCCAGGCCGGAGAGAACCTGAGATACTCAGAGACTGCCAAGTACTGATACCCCCGCTCACCCCTCCCCGTATTTCTCCATCTCACATACACATGCACGTTTCCTTCTTGTTTCATCCCTCTCTCCGCTGTTCACATGTAATCTAAATCCAACTAATTCTTTGGTAATTCGTGTATTCATCAGATTCACTTGATTCGTCGTCTTATATATTCAGCTGTATTTGTAAGGCATTATAATAGTGATAAAAAAAATATCTGATGTCCATCTGTGTCTCTCTGTTTTCTTCATAGACAGGGTATCTGTCTATGAACAAATGGCCAAAATGACCAAAGTTTACATGTATGCAGGATGAAGAGCTACTACATCTGAAATCATATACTTGTAACTCCCTGTAAATATTTTTTTTAGGAAACTACCTTCCTATCCATGCATCTAATATGGACTGAGCTTCTTTATAATAATATTACTAAACGCATGTCTTAATTAGAAGACAGTCTACATTATTCCGGGATTTGTGCATGTCTGAAATGAGTCCAATCCACATCCAGCACATAATCCAGTCCACGGTTTGTCTACAGATCATAACTGGGCAATTAAATGACACAATTACATCAAATGAATATAGATCTACTTGCTTTAAGATTTGTGTATGTTCATTTTAAAGTAAATGCTCGGGCCATCACCACACAGCCTTGTTTAATGCCATCCATTCATATGTTGGACTCCAACGTTGTTCATAATGTTGATTTAGGATGAAAAAAAAAAAATCATTAAGCATATAGGCGACTAGAGACACATTGAATGGATCTTGATCTAACTGATAAGCCCAGTAACCTGAGAAGCGAGTCTCTGATGAGTAGCCTCTGTTAGGTAATAGGTCCGGGGTGATGTGCGGGCATGACATGTTGGAGGAGATTGAAGGCCTTACACTTAAGCCAAAAGATAACTTTTCAAGCGAACATCACAACTATCAAAAGTTTCTCCATCACCGTCATTGCCTCTTCACTTGATTTTTTTTAACCCTCGGAGCTTCTTTCCTTCTTGCACCAGAGCCATTCGATTTCTATTTACTGCCCCCCACACACACACCCCACCCCACCGTTCACTCACTCTCCTCATCCGATCTCCCCATTTTCACAGCCTCCCGCCCTCAACGCACGCTATTAAACCCCATTCTTCTTCCCGCCTGCCCTGGTGCCCTTGCTCCCCCCTCAATTTCGCCACCCAGGTCCTTTTCCTATGCTCTTCTCCCCATCCATCTCGTTTATTCATCGTTTATATTTAATTAGATAATGCATTAATTATTTACGCCCCACTAGCGATACCTGCACTATAAACATACCTTTCCCCCCTAACCGGCCTCCATTCGACACTGGAGACTTTATGGACACGAAAGTCCCCTCCATTCCACCCTCCCCTGTTTCCCTTTTACCCCATACCTCTTTTCACTCTATTTCTTGGTCTTCCACTCTTTGCCCCCTGCCTGTTTCCCCCCAGTCATCTCTCCCCCGTCTATCGTTCTTCCCCACATACACTCTCTCCTTTTCTCTCAGTGCCTTGCAGTCGCCTCCATCGGCTAGTCTCTCTCCCCGGCGTTGGAATTATGAAAAATGCGCCCATCGACAGAGCGCCTCAGCTTCGATTAGCCGAGATGGGACATGACAGGCCGCGATCAATACTTATACCGTCCTATAACGTGTCAACTAATGAATCAATCTCGGCTAAATTTTCCATTTTTCAAAAGCCGACGCGAGAGACTGGAATATCCTCTTTTGTAAAGATATTATTATCGATTTCGTCGGCAATTTGACATCGGGGGTAGTTAATTCCACTCTAGAATAAAATTGAAAACACTTGAGATTGAAGTGAGAGAGGCAGAGAGAGGGAGGGAAGGAGGCAAGTGGGGAACAGGAGGGGAGGGGGAGAGACGGTTGTTGACTTGATAAAAGAGGATAGGAAGATAGAAGGAAGGGAAAAGAGGAAGGAAGAAGGAGAGATACGCCTAGAGTGTGCCATCTATCTATCTATCTATCTATCTATCTATCTATCTATCTATCTATCTATCTATCTATCTATCTATCTATCTATCTATCTATCTATCTATCTATCTATCTACCTGTCTGTCTTGATAATAAAATGGCAATGTGTCTTGCATCAGCATGATAGCATTTCATCATACACTTGTATGCATACTGTGACATATTCAGCATTCAGGAGGATGTGAGGGTTCAGAGGAATGGGAAGGGATAGAAGAATTAAGTGAGGGGAGAAAGAACAGATAGAGAAGGCCAGAATTAAAGAAAGAAAGAAAGAAAGAAAGAGAGAGAGAGAGAGTCAGCACGTGTGTCAGAGTGAAATATAGATGGAGGAGGCCAGTGTGTGTCGGGGTCAGAAAGGTGCAGTGTAACTGTCGACAATCACAGGCTTATTTACCTGTCAAAAACACTATCATCCCACACAGCCACAGCCAAGCAATTTCTGCTGTCGCTCCCTCCCACTTTCTCTCTTTCTCTGCCTCCAATTACAACCTAGAGGGCTATTTCTTTCCTGGACAAAAACACTGCCCCCCTCTCTCTTCCGATTGCCCTCTTTTTCTCTCCCTCTCTTGCCCTTACTCCCTCGTCTTGCCTTCGCCAAGAGTTGCAGAGTGGAAATGAACAAGCTGTAAACACACACCACTTAACTGTGTGTGTGTGTGTGTGTGCCCATGCCCAAGGTAGTTAGTAGAGAACTCTGCACTAGGTAACCAGAACATGAGTTGAGCCACCAGTTTAATGGCCTACATATTTCTTAACTCATAGAGGTTTTGTGGGGTTTTTATAAACATTAATTGCATTCATGCATATTTGTTATTTAAACTTATATATTATGTATACATGCTGTATCTGGGTATGATAAAAATGGACATTCATAAACATGGTCTTACCTCCCATTGCTATTCTGTTGATACACGGCTGTATGTTTTAGCAATGCCAGATGACCGACAGCAAGTCAATACATACAGAAAAATGTGTAGACATTTAATACTGAGTAACTTCCTTCTACTTAATAATGACTAGAGGGAAGAACTTCTGCTAGAACCACAGACAGATAGAAATTTTTTTTTTTTGATTATGTCGTAATTCTTGATGACCTTTCACTTACATTTTGTGCAGCAGTGACCTTGCTGTGATTATTAACCCCAGTCCATCCTTTTACACTCGTGTAAATAATATGATGCAGAAAACCAGTTCATGCTTTTCTAACTGCTAGGTTGGACTATTGTATTGTCTGGATGTTTCAGTAGATGCATAAACAAGCCCCAGTTATTCCAGAATGCAGTAAGCATTAGCTTTACTAGAAACACAATGTTTGATTATATCAGTGTAAAATTGCATATTGATTATAAAAAACTATTGATGGTTGATAAAGTAGTCTTGGCCACAGTACTTGACAGATTTTCTCTTAGGTAAAGGTCATACCTATTCCCATGCCTGTGTAAGTTTGTGATCCTTCCTTAAGCAGCTGTCATAGCAATAAACTTTTCCCTTTTAAATCACTGTATGATCAGCATGCATAAAAAAAGTTCTCTCTTTCCACTGAGATGTTAGCATTCTCCTGCTACCTGAAGTAAAGCTGGTGCCAGTTCCTGACAGATGTCTATTTTTGGGGCTTTTCTTACCCCAGGACATGCCTCATTCATCTTAATTCAGCGTTTAATAGTCTCACATGGAAACCTTAAAGATTTTCACTTCGTAAAAATAGTCACTTGTTTGAGTGGATAATCTTACCTGGATACTGTTGATCTATACCTAAGAAGTTCTGCTATAATCATTAATACATTTCTGTGCTTATTACAAGGCATTTATACGTAATGTGTTTACCTCTTTTAAACACATGTAGTACTGTTTGTCTCTATACTATATGGTTATGATTTATAATCACACTATGTAGTGTCTAATGGGTTTAGAATCTTTAGAGTCTGCTTGCTTTCAAGGTTTTTTACTCATTTTGTCTCAGAGAGTTTTCCTGCACCCTGTCACTTTTGGCTTATTCATTCTCATTCAGAATGATGATCAAAATGATCACTTTTCCAAATTCAGACACCTTAGGTGGAAGTGGGTGGTTAATTAAGTTTCTTGTTTGTCATGTTTATCAAGGAGCTTTCTGAATGCTATGATCTGTAGTCAGGTTTTACTGAACATGGCTGTGCCTTGAGCTAAAAGGCCAAACACATGTGGGGCTTAAATCCAAAGAAATACTGCCCAAGCACTGAGTGACAGAGTGACAGATAACAGAAAAGGTGGCTATTGCACTGCTTGGCCAATATGTTGGCTAGAACACTTACATGGGTGGTGTGTCACTCTTGTAGACTGCCATTCAGTTACAGCTACACATGCACAGTTAATGGCTGATGGATGCCACATACACCACTGAGGGTTTAGTCAGTGAGTGGCTATTTCCAATATACACCAATCAGCCATAACATTAAAAACATATGTGCCTAATATTGTGTAGGTCTCCCCTTGTGCCACCAAAACAGCTCTGACCCATCGAGACATGGACTCCACAAGACCTCTGAATGTGTGCTGTGGTATCTGGCACCAAGATGATAGCAGCAGATGCTTTAAATCCTGTAAGTATCACAATGGAGCTTATATGGATAGGACTTGTTTGTCCAGCACATCCCGCAGATACTCAAATGGAAGTCTACATCTTGAACTCTTTGTCATGTTCCTCAATTCATTCCTGAACAATTTTTGCAGTTTGGCAGGGAGCATTATCCTGCTTCCAAGATGAGTTTGGACTGTTCACTTGCTGCCTAATATATCCCACCCCTTGAAAGGTGCCGCTGTAATGAGATAATCAATGTTATTCACTTCACTTGTCAGTGGTTTTAATGTTATGGATGATCAGCATATATGTGACAAGTTACAAACAATCACTGCAATGTGACCTATAAACTACAAACTAAACTACTATATGTACTGAAAGTAGTGTTTATTAATAGGCATGAGTTATCTAAAAAAGTCGAACTAGAAAAAAACATTTCACTAAACATTTTCTCCAAATATTCTCTAACTTTTTTTTAAGGATATTATTTAAATTATGTACTTGTACTATATAACTAACTTCATACAATTGTTCTATATTAATCAAGACACGAGTGTTTCATTTCTGTGTGCATGTAAAGAGGTACTTTTGGTCAACATAACAGTTGTCCAGCAGATTCGTTGTTGTGAAACGTTGATAACGATAAAAGCAACCCCAAATTTTTTTGGAAATATAATAAATAAAATCAGTGAATGTCTGTTACTCCTAATCTAATCATAATATCAATAGTTTTTTTTTTTTATATTCTACTTTTTACAGAGAGTAAAGATTTGGGATTAAATTATTTTCCATATTGCTGGCTGAGGATCTACCATAACCTCAACCAGAATAAAGCAGCTGTTGTAGATGAATGAATGACCAAATGAATATCAAAATACTATAGCTGCTATCATGTTACTGGAAGTGCGACAAGGAAAGAAAGATTGTTTGCTATAAAAGAATCTGGCTCAGTGCTAAAGCAATAATAACCATATGGTAGAAAACTCACTGACATACACTATATGCCCATAAGCATGAGGAAACCTGATCATCACACCCACATGTAGGCCTTCACTGTTGCTACAAATATGGAAGTACACAATCGTATAAGATGCCTTTAGATACTCTAGCGTTAATAATTGTCTTCATTGGCCCCAGACATTATGACAAGCCTTCCCAGAAGTGTTGTTATTATAATAGCAGAAAGGAGACTAAATATGTACTGGGATGTTTAAAAAGCACATATGAGTGTGATGGCCAGGTAATCTTTGGATTTTACTTTTTATTAATATTATTGCTAAACTCCTAAAATAGTTTCAGTATAGATTCACTTAAAATGTCTTACATTATTAAACTGAAACCTCTATCATGTTTGAATAGATGCAGTAGACATCTTTTAACTTTTAACTTTAGGCCATAGCTTGTTGCAATAGCTTGTTGCTAGAATTGTCTCAGTATATAATTCTTATTTCCATAAAGCAACATAAAAGCCAAAACACTTCCTCACTTTTTGTAGCAAGCCTGTCGCATCATTTAACAGTATCAGTACAAAATGAGATTAATGAGAGCAGATGTTTACCTGACAAATAGCAATATGGTAGAGAATAGATTGTTGCTTTAAGAAGGGAGAGAAACAATGTAATACAACCTTCCATGCACAATATAAACAACATACAAGATTTGCAAGTTATTGAGTTAAGGTTTTAGTCTTTCCCGTTATCTCATATTTCAAAAAATCTACTTATTGACCCTGAAAATCCTTACTTATTTCATGTCTCAGTTCCCATCAAATATCCTTGATGACATTGTACATTTGTCTAGTGATAGAGCCTCTTAAATAGGCCATTTGCTGGTATCATTGATCAAGTTAGGACAAAGTTTAATGTTGTTAGGTATACTAAGAGACTAAAAGGAGATGGAGAAATGCCTGAATAGGATGTTTGAGAAGTGGGTACAGAGGTGTTGGACAAAGAGATAAGACCAACAAAGGAGAGCTAGTGCTCATGAGTAGGGAATGTTAGAGTGCAAGTGAAAGAGAGAGGGTAAATTGAGTTTGTGTGTGTGTGTGTGTGTTTGTTAATGCGCTGCACTGTGGATTAGTTGAGTAGTTGGGCAGTTGAGCAGAACCAGCCAGCTCTCACAAACCAATCAGGCCTTCATTAGGCCAGGCGGGGGGATCGATTCTCAGCCTGCATCAATTAAACAGGGCCTATCTACCAAGTGCCTGCATATATACCATGTCTAACACACAAGCGCATGCACACACATACACCCACACACACACACACACACACACCTCCACCACCACTATCATCAACAACTAAAATACATGCTGTTATTTTCTGTAATGTACCTTACAAATAGTAAACTTATGCATAATACAGGAAGATGAATTTAAGAGCTGTGTATTCATATCCAAGAAGTGAGAAGAGAAGCTCCAACGGTTTCTCCATTATTTCATTAACCTCACAATTATGCTCAGGTGTTTTTTTTTTTTATAGTTGTTCATTTATATTGCTCACTATTTCTTTTGCGTCTTCAGGGCCACTACTGCGTATATTAAAGACTGAATGCGCTTCTAGTGAAAATCCACCCTTCTCCGAGACGCACAAACACTCACATCATCGATTACATACGATTATGCTCGCCCTTGCGCACAGAAAGGCTAGAGCACACAATTACACGCGCTCCGGACACACTTTTATTAACACTCAATTACACCTGCGCATAAATCACCAACGAGGAGCGCGCGGCACCGTGACCACAGGAGCGCGCACGGATCGTTAGCCTCTGATAGACACCCAAATTGTGCGCGCGCGCTCGTGTGTGTGTGTGTGTGTGTGTGAGAGAGAGAGAGAGAGAGAGAGAGAGAGAGAGAATGATATAATAGACTTGTCTGTTTTTGACGATTCCTGGCCCGTCGCGTCACCTGTGCGTGCTCGCATTGAAACGTCAGTCTGAGTGAGCTAACGCGTTGTGACAGCACTTAGATTATAATATCTGGCCCGTATTACTGGGCATTAGCGTCTTTACGGAGCCCCGCCCTCGATCTGCCCGCTCAGGTGGGCCATTTTCAAAGAGGAGAGAGAAATAAATGAGGAACCTAATAACATGTTTTTAGTAGGGTCTAGACAACCTGAGAATGAAGACAATTGGGTAAACCGTAGGTACTAAACGATTACAGGAATCACATACCCTTGAGGCAATTAGTAATACATTACAGTCAAAAACGCTCTTAAACGTTTTAGCTGAATTCAGGTCAAGACAATTTTTAGACAGTTACCAATTCTACCTAACACAAATGATCTGTAAGGCGTAAAAATATCATGGCAGCAGTTGCTGGTTGCACTGATTAGATGATAAAGCTTCAGTGAACGAGATCTTTTTGAAAGGATGTATCTAATTATAATGACTTAGGGTGTTATCTGGTAAAGATGAATCTTGCAAAAACAGGCAACCCCATCCCCCGACAGTTCAGATGATTTACAACGACACGCTTGGCTCAGTATTGCTTATTTAAAAGGCCGTCTTCATTCATTCATTCATTCATTCATTCATTCATTCATTCATTCATTCATTCATTTACATTGGTTTGGGCTTCAGTGGATCTGGAGCCAGTGTCTTGTTGTTTTAATTAGCAAAATTAATAAGTAAGAATAGATTAATACTGTCTCACCTACCCCCTACAGCTTCAATCACCAGGCCTGCACAGTGAGGATATATTTGCAAAGCGTAATTAACGCTTAATAAGTAAGTGATTAATTATGATTAGCACAGGCTTCGGTGCACTCCCAATCAGACCCGATGTGTTTACTCGTTTGTTCGCCTCAATTCGTCTCTGTCTCTGTGGTGCGATCATCTCAAACTCTATCTAGATATCCGGCCCTTAGCAAGTGACGATCGCGCCCATCTCCATTTGCGTCTGAGGGCTATTTGTTCTGGTTGCTGTAGATGGCTGTTTTGTCTATCTATTCATCACTGAGGCATTAGTGGCGGTTCATTTAAACAGCTTGCTGCACACAGACGTCACATGATTAGAGAAGCTTTCATTTTTTTCCTGATATGAGAGAGGGAGAAATGTGGCTTTGAGATGTTCATTATCAGAGGAAGCAAGGCGTCATTAATAGAAGACCACAATGGTGCCACATGGCGGTTTTATCCATTGACACACCATGTATTAAATTTGTGCTTAAAAAAAATTGAAGGATGAAAAGATGGTAACACAGCAACAGTAGGTATTTCCTCTTGCAGGATGTACAGGTTATAGACAGTGCTCAGGCATAAACAGGAAATGAGAGGGTTGGTCGGGTGTGCAAAAGTCTCTACTTTGATCTTTTCTGTTCTAGTAGAGTGGCCATTTTAATGGCACACAAGCAACACCTGAAGATGACAGTTGTTACTTTGAGACATTTTGTACAAAGAGAGGTTTGGTGGTTCATTTTCCCCCCACGCACTTCTGCACTCTCTCACTCACACAATGTCCGTTGCCCAGAAAAAATAATTTCTTGGTCATTTCAGCCCTTTTGTGAGTGGTAATCAATTTCTCTTCTGTTCACAATGGTTTGAGAGTGTGAGCAAAGAAGTTTGACCTTCTCTCAAAGATCTATCAATTCATCAGTCCTGCAATCTGTCTATTTATGTTTTGATTGCTTTGCTTTTTTGTACCATTTGATGTAAGAGCATCTAGCTTCATCTGGGCTCATCTGGTCATCGGTCATCATGTTTGTTTTTTTTGCAATTATCTAGCCACAATTTAAAAAAGGTTGGAACATGGGGAAGGAAAGGGTCTATAATTTAACACAGCATTGGGAACATGCATATATCAAAACAAGAATGCATATCAGTTTAATGCAATATACTGATAGAATTATTGATTCTTTTATTTCATTATTGATAGAAATATTGATTTAGTGCATTTAAAAAAAACCCTGCAAAGTTCTCATTAAATCCTTAAAGGTCCTTAAATACTCCAAGGAATAATGTTCCTAAAGTGGAACATTAGATATTCCAAGGAATAATGTTCCTAAACTGTGTTGGCACTGTGCACACACCAGTAGCACTGCTGTGTAACTAGAAAACCTAAAGGTTAACAACAGATAAACTTCTACAGGCCATTTCTGGACCTCTGAGTGTTACAGCATGCATGACAGCTTTTCTCAACTGTATGATACTCAGAGCTATCTCATTACAGAACATCACATTTGCAAAATCATGCACACACTGGGGGAAAATGACATAATCAATGAAAAACTAGGCGCATCCCCCAAAGCTGCCAAGTGGGAATTGTTCACCCATCTCTGGTTCGTTTTTGGATTCTATCAATATCAATATTTATGCTAACTTTAACCAATCCACAGGGCAAATCTTCAGCAGATTCAAGCTTGGTGAGAGTTTTTGCTCTTGTAAGTTTGAAAGGTTGGAAGCTTGGAAATATGTTTATAAGAATTATAATTATATGCATCACTATGAGGGCTGCCAGGTCTGTGTTATGAAATAAGGCCAATTACTAAACTAAACTGTTTGGCTATTTCAAACCAATAAATAAACCCCATAATCATGATTTGAAAATAGATCATACATCACACCCTCTGTTCTCTCTAAAAGCATCATACGGGTTGTGAGGTTGCACACCTCCGATGAAGCTCCTGCACAGAAAAAATAACATCAGAATAGAACAGCAACACAAGATGTTTAAGTCAATTGGAGCATCTGACAGATGATTGCACTGCAGTCTGTACCACTGACTCTCTTAACAGTTTTTCTTATTTATTTTTTTTTTGAAAACCCAAACAGGATTAAGTCCCAGACTCAAAAAATACTAGCTAGATACATTAACTGTAAGTTTTTTTGCCTAACAAACAAAATGTTGTTTCTAAAAAAGTCCTCAAAATGGTAAGTAACCTTTATTTTACTGCATTGTGCATTACTGCACAATGAAATTCTTTCTTTGAATATGTCATCCTTGGAGGGATGGGGTTATTATTAATAATAATAATAGTAATAATGATAAACAAGACCCCCCCCACACACACACCTATGCAATTGTTAGGCATTCCATTCCAGATTTAGTTCCCACTTTGTTCTTAAAACAACCTCCAATCACCACTAGATTGTAGAACATTGCTATGATGATTTTCATATTCAGCCACAAAAACATTAGTGAGGTTAAGCATTGATGTTGAGTGAGGATGTCTGGGGCACAGTCTGTATTTCAGTTCATCCCAGATGCATTCAGTGGGCTTGCATTCAGGGCTTTATGAAGACCACTTGAGTTCTTCCACACCAACCCTGGCAAACCATGACTTTATTAGCATCAGTTTGTGCACAAGGCCTTGTCGTGTTGGAACAGGTTCGGGCTAGGCCCATTAGTTCAAGTGAGAGGTAACCTTAGTACTTTTGGCCATACAATGTATTTAGACAGTGGCATTAAACCGGAGAACCCAGGGGAAACCCATCAAATCCTCGACTCGAGCTTGTAAAACATTAATACAGTTAATCTAAGATATGCAAAACATCCAAGTCCCGCAGCAGCTAGTCACGGATGGAAGATAACTTGAAATATGGGCTGTGTATTATTCACTAACTACAGCAATGAGTAATAGTACAATTTCCATAATGTCCTGAATAAATACATAATCATAAAGAAGTTGTTATGAAATTGTCTATTCCACTGTTCTCCTGAAACCTTTAAGTGAGTCACTACACACTACTGTACTAATACATGTAATTGTGGGGCATTGACATCTTGGAGAAAGACCTCTCTCAACAGGATAGAAAACTTACATTATACACTAAAGATCAGTCAGAGTTGATTTGGATTGGAGATGATTGGAGACCAAACCATAGAAAAAAATCCCTACACACCATCACAGCGCTACAAAACAGGGGTATGCTGGTGTATACCACAAATGAACTCACCCACCCAGAATATGGTGAAGGCTGGCTCATCTGACAATGTTAATTTTTTTCCATCTCTTTGTACACCAGTGCCTATGGCACCACTAATCTCTCAATTGTGAATTGATCTTGTAATGAGGGGTTTATGTTCTGCAATGTAATGTAATTGTTAACAGACTGCTCTTGCTGACACAGATATGCTGACACAGCATTGTCCTGCACTGATATGCAAAGTTGACAATATATCTCATCTCCGTGGGTTTTTGACTGTGTAAACATACTGTTCGAAAAAGGAATACAATCCGAACACTATGATTATCACAAATCTGCTCTCACATCCTCTACATAGAGGTGGTTGGTGGATTGGTCTGTGCTAAGTGGGTGCAAAACATTATATGGGCTAACCTAATGTGGAAAGAGTTATAAAATAATAGGTATTGTTGCTAGCAAAGGCTACAGTGTCCCACTAACTCATTCAATAGGTATACCTCAACAAACATAGTCACTCATATTCAGCGTTAAAATAATCTAAATAGTTGTTCAGGAAACACAGGATGGTGACACAGGAGTGTAGTGTGACTGTACACACTGAAGCTGGTCCATAGAGTTGTCCAATAATATACCAGGCCAGGTAAAAGCACAATTCTACCTGTCTAACATTTTGGATCGACTATTGTTACCCGATGTTGGATATACATGGTAGATTATACAAGTGATATTGTCCATGTGTAGGGTGCCATTGATGGGAGGATGGTGAGAGCATTGACACAGTAGGTGGTCAATCATTCTTAGGTAATTGAATTATGACCAAGGTTCCTGCACATAGTGGTATTATTCACCGGATGAAGGGAATAGCCAGCAATAAGGTCAACAGTGCTGAATACCTGAGCTTCTGAGAGTCTATCAAAGATATTGCTAATCAAGTGGGCATGAATTTTTAATAGTGACTGAATCGATGTGATGGTATTTAACTCAAAGGTCCTGTCCTGTTTGGGACGAGAATAACAGCAGCTGCTTGCAGGCCTTCTCTTTCAAGAGCTGTAACAGCTGTTGCTGCAATAGTACTGATTACAGTTGATATGCAATTATATATAACTATAATTACATATGTAATGAACAATAAATAACACACTCCCTAAAGCTGAATGTGATGTGAAAATGTGAAAGTGAAAGAAAGGTGGAAAAATGAGGTTAGACGGTTAGCACGTTGGTGGTATTTTACATCAACAACCATGAGGACTTAAAATCACAAGTGATGTTGTTGTAGGCAAACAAGCTGCGGAATTGCACATGCCATTGTGAGCAGCCTAACTGCCAGGCTTATAAAACCAGATATCAGACGCAGTACATGACGGAGCAGAAGCCAATCTTTTTGCAAACAGGCAGAAAATGTGCTGTCTAATGTAGGGTCATATATTGGCTTTGGCACATGATTGGAAAAGTTTACAGTTGTATGAATTTCCTCCACTGGTCTTGTAATGGCTGACACTGCAGTGCAGTCAACAGACTAGACTGCTAGTTTTGCTGATAATTTCATTTTGGTTGAACAGACCATAGTCTTACTAACTGTTACTGTTTTTGATGTTACTGATGAGTTGTTCCCATCAAACCAGACCTCCTGCTGCAGGTGGACTGAGCATTGTGGCACAATTCTTGTATCCTCTCTCCATTTCCTCTCTGCAAAAGTCTTTTTCAGTCTCTAAAAGGTTGGACTAAACTTTCCAGAGTTTCTTAATTCTCAAGGCCAGGTTCTGGTTGGGCCAGTGACAGAGTACTGTTTCTTTATATTGATCTGTTGGTCTTTTTTCGCATTCATGATTACTCAAAGCATGGTCATGAGTGGTGTTTGTTTTCCAATATAATGCTTGGCATTTATGCCCAAAAGTTTAATCTTGGTTTATTTGGATTATAGAATTTTCTTTCTGATTGCCCAGGAGTCTTTAAGGTGCACTTCAGCAAACTCCAAGCAAGGCGTCATAAGGACTGGTTGTTGCATTCCCACACACTATGGCCTTTCTCCCACATTTTCTCTGTTTGGCTAGAACTACACTTTCCCTCTGAGAGGAATTATAGTGTGAGAAACATCTGGTTGGTTTATCAAATTGGTGCTTGCATGTCAATACCGGTTACAGGGAGCAAGTCCTCACGGATCATCTCATTCTTTAATATATCAGATGCACAAAATATCTTAAGCCTCAATAACATGCTGGGTATTTTTCTCACTAACTGTCACCTTACATACAAACCAGCAGCCCAGAACACCAAAGCTGATGCCCTCTATAGACTGCATGAGGCCACACTAAAACCTTGAAAGGCAAGATTGATATCCCAGCATCCATTACATGTACTGCAATAGGGTGTCACAGAGTTTGCCTGTGCTTGTCCTGTTTGTGACCAACAGAGTCTTCACCTCTAACAGTATTGAAACCCTTCTAGCTTTCTCATGAATTTCCCACCCTCTAATGGCAACACATGGAGTTATGAAATAGCTGAAGTTTGGGGACCATGCCTTAAGCTTCACCTGCTTCATAGCTAGGTTTGGTTTTTATTATCCGCTCTCCCATTCTAAACCAATTTCTCCCTACTATTCAATAACACCTATCCAAAAGATTTTAGTCAAAGGTCAAAGATTTTTGACCTTTACTATTACTTATACTGTTGTATAATAGCAGTACATAAACATCTGGAAAAGATGTTTAATATAAATATTTCTATCAGTAATTGTATATATTATAAATTATATAGCATACCAGCAATCTCTGCCTTATCTTCTGTGCTTCTGTTATCTTATTCTGTCCTTCCCCACTGTATATCAATACATAGCTTTTAATTTATTAATCTTCATGTCCAGTATTATGTTGGCCGGCAGGTTTTGTAATATCTTACAATAAATTAATGTCTTTTTGGCCATGAAAGATTGTAATGTATAGACATTATAAATTCTTAGAAGCAAAGGCCTTTCTGTTTCTTTGCATTTGCTTAATATTTTTGCTAAGTTTCCTCTTCTATGAAGAGAAACTGTGCTTTTCCTGGTAAGGTCAGTGGTCTTGTGTTTGAGGTATTTATAATGATAGTAAAATGTATTTAAAGGTATGTCCCAATGGCTTAGACTAAAGGCAACGTAAGTTATTAAGACATCTGTGCAATGGTGTAGGCAATTGTGAAAAACTATTTGAATGGCCTTTACTTGCTCCTCGATGAGCATTAAGGGCATCACAACCAGAATATCCAGACTCCGTGACAGCATGCACCCCCAGGCTGTCAGGCTCATAAACAACAACCACCCTCTACCACTTCCACCTCCGTCTTCCACTTACACACACTGGCACACCGAATGTATAAAACGCTGTACCATGCACTTCACAGGATGCACCTGACTATTGCAAGGTTTACTTTAACACTTAATTTGCACACTGCCTTAAGTTGCACGCTTCCAGTCATGTAAATATGACCCGGAAACTAACTGTATTTTTTACCATTACTATTATATGTTTGAACCACGGTTTCACAATATTACATAAATATCTAGCACAAGTCTACGCAGTCTCGTTATACACTTCTATTAGATCTTCATGCAATATTGAACCTTCTACTTTTTTTTATTTTCCCCTTTTCTTATCTGTTAGAATTTATCCTTTATTTTCTGCATTTGTGAGAATAGGCACTCTACAAGGAACCTTTTGAAAATGACCATAAATTTATTAAATCTAAATCAATTCAGTTCAACTTAACACAAGTCAATTTTACTTATATAGTGCTTTTTACAAAGGACAATGTCATAAAGCAGCTTTACAGAAATATGCATATAGATTTAGATTTCAATTTCTTATGAGCAAGTCAGGGGGCAAGGAAAACCTCCCCGAGACAGAATGAGGAAGAAACCTGAGAGAAAGCAGACTCAAAAGGGAATTTATCCTCGTCTGCGCGACACTGTATAATGTTTGTTTGATGCACATGGGTATAGTCATACTGGAGCAGATTGCCTCGCTTCTATCTGCCTCAATTGCTCTGTTTCTTCCTCATCTTCTGTATGATTGCTCTTTTTAATTCACATAATTCACATTTACACTGTGCTGGAATTAGCTCTCCCTACAATGTGGACCAGTTTATTTACTTAATACAATAAATATTGATCATTATACTTTTTAAGGAAGCCACAGGAAAATTCTAACTATATGTTTTCAACTTGGTAACATTGCATGACTGTAGCAGATTTCTACCTCTAGTCCATGAAGGTCAACAGAATAGTGCTCACCCTACGACTAAGAGGTGACAATTTTGTATGCCAGTGATGTCATGGTTATTCATGGCCCTGTATCCAAGAGATCATGATCAGCCCTGCTGCTGGGTGATAGGACAGCATTAGTCTCTTCTCTGTCAATCAGTGTGACACTAGTCAATCGTGGGTGTCTGTGAACATGTGAATGTAGAAGAGAGCTTTTTCTGCTTTCAACCGTGTATATTTATGGCTGCCGGCTTTATATGCCTTGGGGGAAACATGTGTTAGCCCTCACACTCCCTGGTTGCTAGCTCTCATGTGATAGGTGAGAACTAGCTAGTGGGAAGGAATTTAGAAAAACTTACATTTTGAGATCTTTCCTGTGTTAAGAATGAATTAAAAGAGATATCTAGTCTTTCTTTTTTTAAAATCCCTCCATCAAGCACTGCAGTGATCGTCTTATTGATCCCTTCAAAATCAGTGTCCGAACTGAAGTGTTAGGTCTTTCAGTGAAATTTCATCCAAGCTTTCCAATTAATCTCAGTTTCAGTTCAGTTTATCATTAAAACCTTTTCTTTTTCTTCTCCTTTTCTTCTTTTTTCCACACTTGCTTTTTTTTGTTTGTTTGTTTGATTGATTGATTTTTAAAATATATATTTTAAAGTCAAAATAAGTTTTTCTTCTAAAGTAAAATTATATATATATATATATATATATATATATATATTATTGTACTTACAAAAATATTGCTATCAGATTTTATCAGTTTGTAAATCAGAGCTGAGTAACAAATACTATAAATCTACAAACAAAACATTAAGCATGCCAAATGTTCAGAAATCAGTACTAGCCAAAAGATTTCTGGTAAGACGAATCCCATTTCAATACAGAGTGTTTATTAAAAGTCTTTAAAGAGTTTTATGGATTACCTACAAACGAGTCAAGAAAACAGCTTAGACATTTGTGATTGCACTTGAAAAAATAACTTTTAATAAATATCAGGCCTAAGCAGGTATGGACCTGGATTATAAGCAATACTGTCCCATTCCTCATTTTTTTCAGTGCTGCTGATGTCCAAGAGCAGGCCAAATTTACATCAACCTCTGCATCAGTTCTGAACTAGTTTACAATTTTTACAATCTACAGGAATATTTATATGCTAGAAAACAAGAGCTGACCTTATGTGATTTTATACACAGTACCTAAATCAAACAGTTTAGCAACTCAACATTAAAGTATTTAATTACACATGTATAAACACTGAACAGGCATAACATTATGACCACCTGCCTAAAAATGTTGGTTGGTCAATGAGCCTTGGCCACCCATGACCCTGTTGCCAGTTCACTACTGTTCCTTCCTTGGACCACATTTGATAGACACTGACCACTGCAGACCGGGAACAGCCCACAAGAGCTGCAGTTTTGGAGATGCTCTGATCCAGTCGTCTAGCCATCACAATTTGGCCCTTCTTCAAACTCGCTCAAATCCTTACGCTTGTCCATTTTTCCTGCTTCTAACATCAACTTTGAGGACAAAATGTTCACTTGCTGCCTAATATATCCCACCCACTAACAGGTGCCATGATGAGGAGATCATCAGTGTTATTCACTTTACCTCTCACTGCTTATAATGTTATACCTGATCTGTGTACAAATATATCACTTCTCTATTCTCTACTATGTCTATAAAAAATGGATTTGACTTCTCTTGCTGAAAATATCTTAATATGTCTCTTAAAAATAAAAAAGCTGGAAGCATTTATTAAATATTAGTATTTTAAAAACTTACTTCTGTGCAGTTGTGTACACTTGCTCTTTACACAGAGTTCTTTCATGTTACTTCTGTTTGCAAGAAAGCATGTGGTGCAATTGATATATCTGTTATATATAATTGTACAGAATGCTTTAGAGGGTTTTGTAATGTTTGGGACAGCGAAAGGTGGAATCAATAATACAGAAAAGACACCCAGCTATTTCTGTGCTTGTAAGAATATTGTATTTATGAGCTCTGCTATAATCCAATATTCCACTATTTTTTAATATTACTTAATATTATTCAATATTTTCCACCATATATGAGGTATGGTGTCTACATATTTTTGGCTAAATAGTGTAAAGAGTTTCTCCAAATTAAATTTTTGTACATCTCTAGTTCCCATACTGCTACTCTCTAGCCATCAAATTCATTCATATCTCCACTGGACAAATCATGGCATTCACAATATTACATTTTTCCACTAGCAAATACTTAAAATAATTCATGCGATGGCTGTGTTCTTATGTGTTAATATTTGATTTTAAGAGAAATCTAAGAGATCTATCTATCTATCTATCTATCTATCTATCTATCTATCTATCTATCTATCTATCTATCTATCTATCTATCTATCTATCTATCTATATGTGTATTTGACTGTTTGTTTGTTTGTGTGCTTGCTAGTAAACAAACTACATGTAAATATGTGACATCTTTGCTTATTTGTGTCAAATATTTCTCCCACCTCCCAAAAAAAATGCATGTCACTAGATTGATTATTGCTAAAATTGATCCTAGGTGTGAATGTATGTGTGCATAGTTCCCCAAAATAGACTGGTATTCCATTCTTTCCCATTGCCCACCATACACTCAGCCCTGACTAGGATAAAGCAGTTACTGGAAATGTAAGAATTTGACATCCTGCATCTTAATAGAAAGTGGTCTACACTGAACTCTGTATAAGCAATTGCTTGTGCTCAGAAATGTATAAATATTTAGTGATATCTGGTTGCAGCGAATGATAAATGTCTTGCAAGTTTAATATTTTCTACCCACTCAGTCCTGAAGGTTATAATTCCTGGTACAGATTGGGTTTCTCTCTTTATCCTGTTTGCTCATAATCATTCCATGGCTGATTACATTATCGACCAGTTTGGTCTTATTTTGTTTGAAAGATGTTGTCTTCTTCTTCCTCTATTTCTTTTCCTATCTCTTACCTTATGTGCTGTTTATTGCTCCCATTCTTTTCTCTCTGCTGAACACTTTTGTAACCTTTGTAAGCGATTTGCAACTGCAGCGGGCTAAACACAGACACACAGGAGGCCGGGGTAGTGAAAAAGTGCTATTTTATTTAAATTTTTTAAGGTGGAGTGAGGTGAAATGAAGCGAGGTGGAGGTGAGGGGTGCTGTATTCGGCAGTGCAGTGTGGTCTGTGGTAGTGTCTTCCAGGTGAGGCTGAGCAGTGATGAAGCAGGACCCACGAGCTTTGAGGGGCGCAGCATGTTCGGGGAGCGTCACCCTCACTGTCTTCAGAGGGCTCTGGAAAGCAGAGGAAAGCATTCATATAAAGTATGAGTCTACTTTGCATACAAGGGAACCTCTCTGGCTTAAACACCCTGCGACATTTAAGTATATTTTTACATTAGTGTTACACAGAAAAATCTGCAGCTTCGATTATTATTCTCATTCATTTCTATTTTTGCCACAAAAAGCAAACAACAGTAATCATATTCAACTAAACTGAACTTCAATACTTTTCAATTCAATTGATTTTATTATTGACTATTCCATTTCATTGGCTTCATTACATGCTGCATTTAGAAAACCCTCTAAAAGAAACCTAAATGACGAATCAACACAGCACAAATATCAACACAGTCATTTAGAAGGCCCTGCGCTGTATTTTTCTTTAACAGCTAAAGAAATTGAAGCTGCCACAGAAGTTTCTGGTCTTTTGTCTACATAGCCACTCTTGAATCTATCATCATGTCTTCCATCTCCATCTAGTTCAGCTTTGTAACTTCAGCTTCAAGTGTAAGCTACATCTCATTGTGTTTCACAAGTGCAGTGAAAATCATTGGCTATCAGCTCTCCTCCTCACAGACCTGTATTCATCTATTGTGAGATAGAGGGTGGGGAAAATCATGACTGAAGCCCCACACACCAGCCTCCCTCTATTCCAGCATTTCTCTTCACAGCGGAAACCAAAAATAAGAGCCCTAACAACAACAACCAGCTGATGTCTTCACAGTTTCCTTCCTCAGGCCATAATCCTCCTAAACAACCCACCTCTGTGACACATACCAATTTAGATATCAGCCATGACCAATGGTAATTTTTTTTCTTTTTGGACATTTGACAGGCACTTGCAGAGCCTTGCGCAAACTGTAGCATGACGCTGATCATCTTCTATTAAACTTTATAACAACTATCCATTAATAACTTGACTGCTCAGTCCTTTACAAAAGAAAAAGCACATTTGCTGTATCATTGCAGTAGACATAGAAAAGTGAATAAAGCTTGGCTGTTCAGCGCGCTAACAAAAAAGTGAACACGTTCACTGCCTAGGCAAATGCTAATGGCTAGCCATTGGAACATTCTAGCAATCAGAACATAATGCAAGAGTGTAGGCTGACTATAGCAAGTAATGTGCTGCAGGCTGAAGAAAATTAAGCCTGCCTTAGCCAAAGCTAATACTCAACCATTCATGTGATTCATGAAGTTGAATGCCTAAACTCTATCTTTGGAGACTCATCCAAGCAATCCCATAAAGTATTTTATTAAAGATCTTGTCTGTTTACAATTCCTGAACACGTTGTCTTTAGATATTACAGTGAAGAACTTTAATACAACCATGCATAATAACTATAATACAAGCAAATATTAGGTAGCTAGGCTACATGTGACTCCAGTTACACCACCAAGCTGTATATTGGTGCCCCAAATAATTTGGTGGGTGCTTCTGAATTTGTGTTTGTGCTGCTACTTATAGTTTACTAAATAACTGTTTCCACATGATACAATTTTAACGTCAAGTCAAATTTGTTTTGCATTTATAAAATTATTTATTTGTTTGTTTTTGAAAGCATGTTATATATATAATCATGAATTTGTAGGTCTCAACTAAGACATAACTGTGTGTTAGTGGTGCCCATAATACTAGTTGATGCATTTTCTTTTATGTTATTTTAGATGGATGTCAGATGTTATTGAAAACACACAACTGTAAGACATTGTACTTATTTAAATAATTCAAATCACCAATCTGACTTTTTCATATTCGACTTTTCTCCAGACTATTGGCTTTTGGCATTGGCTATATGTAATGTAAACTACTTCAATTATGTGCAATGGTTACTTAGTATTGTAAATGAAGCAATATAGCAAGAACTGTGAAAGTGTTCACATTTTTTCCCCCAGTTTACATTGTAAGTTAAGGATGTAAAAAACGGACTAAAAAAAAGTGCTAATTCAAATACTTGGTGATGAGGTCTTTTTGTCTTCATTTGAAGACAGCCAGTGAATCAGTTGTTCAGAGTGAGAGCAGGAGTTTATTCCATCACTGGTGTGTTTTTGGCTTTGTAGGCAAGCAATCTGTGCAAACTCCATTCTGGATCAGCTGTAGTGGTCAGATGGTACACAGGGGCAGACTTGCTTTCAGGATATAGTAGGATAAAGGACAAAGGCAAGACAAGGCACTGACCAAGCACCCAAGTGGTTTCTGTGGAAAGAATCGGCCAGATGCAACCAGGTGATATAAAAGCTAAACTTATAGGACTATATAAGTCAAGTTAAGCCAGGTAAGACCAAGTTAGTGATGTGAGAAGGGAAGTTCAGGACAGAGTTGTTAAGAAAGATCACCAGATCTTGACATGGGGAGGCAGCTTCAGGGAAATACAACAGCACTGTCTTGGTGGGATTTAATTTCAGCTGATGAGCTGCCATCCATGACAAGATGTCTGCCAGTCATGCTGTGATTCATGCAGAAACATGAGTTTCTGAGAGAGGAAAAGATAGATTGAGCTGAGTATCATCAGCATAGCAGAGGTATGAAAACCCATGTAATGAAATGATTTCACTAAGAGAGAACTATACTGTGAGAACAGAAGAGAACCATGCACTGAGCTCTGTGGGACACCGATGGAGAGTCTGCATGAAGTAGATGTCACCTGATATGATTGTCCCACCAGGTAAGAAGCAAACCACTGCTACGCTGTGCTACAAATTCCAAGACTCATGAGGATGGATCACAGTCTTCTGATTGATGGTATCAAAGGTTGCTCAAAGGTCAAGGAGGATGAGGACTGATAACAGTTTGACTGATCTAGTGGCATGAAGTTGCTCAGAAACAGCCACATGGGCAGTTTCTGTGGATTATACTGCTTTGAAGTTAGACTGGTTAGGAATTTGGAGGGCATTCTGGGGGGAGGAAAGAGAGGGAACTGATTGTAGACGGCATATTCAAGAACTTTACAATGAAAAGAGCAAACTTTTTGAAAAATATTTTTTAAAGAGTCATATATATAATGGCTTCCCTATGGAATCTAAGGTGCTTTTAAAAAACCTTTGAAAGAACAGAAAGAACAGTGTTTTTGTAATTTAGAGAGTTATGTTTGCCCCAGTGTCACAAGGAAACAACTTAGGAATCACAGGAAAGGTGGCTGACATTGAACTTCAACAACCTGCAGATAACCTACCAGGTAGTACAGTGCACTGGGAACAACAGAGAATGTTCAGGAGGCTTGCCATCATGGATCGTTTGGTTTATAAATGTAGTTAATATATCTTTGAGCAAAAACCCTGCATCCGGGCAAAAATTTATAAATAAAATTAAAAACTTATTACCAAACAATGTAGTTTTCTACTCTTTTTGCTGAAGTGATTATTAGCAACTCCCCAGTTTAGTTTGGAAAATGGCACAGGATCCTAAATTAATGGTCTTAGATAGTTTTCACAGCTTTGTACTCTGCTTATCACTAGTCTTTGTACATGAAAGTTCATGAAGAGACTGGGTAGGTTAGGGCAGTTGAGCTAGATTTGACTCAGGGTCTAAATCTGGCAGGGGACATGGACGCTGGGGAATAAACTGAACAACTGCACACATTCTCTCAGAGAGAGAGAGAGAGAGAGAGAGAATGGCACACCAGAGAGAATCAGGGGTTAATGGAGGGAACCTTACTCCAGCCTGGGTGAGTTGTGTTAGCAACATGCTAACACAGTTTTTTGATTTTTGAACATGATCAAGATTTTTGAACATGCCTCAGAACATTTAGCCACAGGCCTGCATTGTCAAATAGATTGCAGAACACGTGGATATGTCTGAGCAGAGATGGTGAAGGTGTGCACAGCAGGTGTGAAGGTGTGCAAATGCAGCCCTTTTCTTGTGCATTAGCAAGCTGGCCAAAGTAACAGTCTCAACAGTGAACAGCAGGTCCCAGCGGACCAAACATTCAGCGGAAATACAAGGGGAAATGGAGGGTGAGGGAGAACAACTCTAACCACTCTAGCAGTATGGATTCAAAGGCCTGCTGGTCACTTAATCAGGAAAGATGTGGAAAAACTCAGAGGGACAAGTCAAACCACACCCCACAGCTAATGACGGACTTTTTGCCAAAATAAACTACTTGTCTGGAAATTTTGTGTACTCCTTAAGATTTACTATATCTAAATATTATATATATATATTACAAAAGCATATGACAACTGCTACTCCTGGGTCACTTAATGACTACGAAAATAATGTATATCATATGCTATGGCCTTCAGATTCAACAGAATTTAACACAGATTTGAGATTTTGTGAGGCTGTTCTAGTGGCTTATGATGGCCAAATGCATTTTCTCTTGCTTTTTCCTTTAATTCCTCAACTGTCTGTCTAAAATATGTATAATATATTATAATATGATATACTAAATACTCTTCAAATAATCTAAAGAAAACAATTATTTAGTCTTCTCATTGCATTCTCTTATTTTTGTATGAGATAGAGTAGATTGGTATTAGTTGTATTAGTATTAGTAGAAACATGAAAAAATGGCAATACGAAAGCTTTTATTTTTACAGAACCTGCTCAATTTGGCCACCATTTTTTCTCAGTAAATAAATTCCTTTAAGTAGAATTAATTGGGTTCATTCTTCATTGCCCAGATACACCATGGCCTGTAGAAATAAAAATAAATAAATAAATAAAAAACAGCAGTAACCCTATGATACTGGACTAATAGGACACCCTATATTATATATGCAAATATATTTCATATTTCTCAGTAGCGTGCTGGAGAGAAATGTGCACAAATGTCTTTGGAAAGAGAGTTGATTAGTTAGAAACAAATGCACATTATGCAATAAATGTGTATTATTTATTTATTATTTTCAAAACTGCCTGTACATCAACTGGATTTTTTTAGGGTTTTTTTTGTCTCTTATTCTTTACATGTTAAGAATAAGAGTACTCCATGTGGACCAAACTGTGAATTGTTTTTCAATCATGGGACACAAAATGTTTTCATTGTTTCATCTGTATTTTCCTGACTGAGCTCCTGTTTATTGCTCATGGTCAGTTGTTTTGCAGCCACAAGCTTTAGGAATTGTTCTTCTTCTTGGAAACAGCATTTTTCCAAAAGATATTTCACCAATTGGTGTTGTGATGGTGTTGGTGTTGGATAACCCTGTCTACATGTCCAAAATCTGGTTTCAATCTCCAGTAGCTTTTTTTTTCAGTTGGGTTGTGATCTGGTGACTTGAAGGCCATAGTGTATCATTTTTATACTCATTCAGTGACTTTCTTTCTTTCTTTCTTCCTTTCTTTCTTTCTTTCTTTCTTTCTAGCCCCTCTCATCTTTCATGATCTTCCTCTCCATTTTCTTCTCTCATTCCTTTCCAGCAGTTTTCTGTCTCTCTCATTCATCCCCCTGCACACAAACACACATTCTGTCCATTCCAATCTCACTCTTGCCTTTGCTCCCCCTTTCCAGGCTTGCAGGACAACATTATATATTCCAGTCCAATGCTTTGCATGATTTGGGGAGTAGATGAAGCCATATCCCTCTCTCCTCCTCTGCTTCTGCACCCCCTCACTCTTCTCGCCTTGTTGTTTAATGTTTCAATTTGGAGGAAGCAAACATTCAATCAGACAGATTAACTGTTTAATGCATGTCATCAGTCAAACTGTCTACAAGAGGGGGCCCTTTCACCTCACCCCCAACTCTCTCTCTCTCTCTCTCTCTCGCTCTCTCTCTCTCTGTACACACACACACACACACATACACACACAGTTTTGCTTCGAGGCTTTGCCCCTCTCGCTCTCAGGCTCTAAGTATCAGCACACACCTACATACCCTACATACCCCACATCCAGCCTTATTCCAGACAGCAACATGACACGGCATAACCATATACAGCTGGCTCATACTTTCTGTATCTGTTGTCAAATGTTTTTCCGATACACACAAGTACCATTCACACTACTCAGGTCCACTGTTGTGATGATCAACCCCATCTACAGTATCTCTCGCTCTCTTTTGCTCTCTCTCTCTCTCTCTCTCTCTCTCCCTCTCTGTTTATATGAGAGAGCATAATGAATATAAATGTGTATATCTTACACAACACATGCAAAAACACAGGCAGCACATGCCTGTGGATAGGGAAATCAAAGTGACAGGGAAGTAGAAAGAATCGGGAGTGAGAGATTAGAGGAAATGAAAAGAGTAAAAAGGAAAGGCGAAGACTGAGAATGAGAGGTGGAGCGTGGAGGAGGTGGAATGGACTGTAAAATAGGGGCAGATAGAGACACGTTCTTTACAGGGTGCTAACAACACGTTTCAATGTCAATACAATACAATAGAATGAGTCACACATGCAGTAATGATTTCCAGGACATTTTATATTTCAAGTCTTTTAATAATGCCCTCAAACCGATTAACTTAAACCACTGTTTATTCTACCAAAGGTTTACAGAGGCAAGAAGGTATGTATGTTTTATGATGATCTACTGAACATGCATTCAAAAAGCAATATCGTAAAAGTGCATGCGTTTATATTTAGACATTGTTTCTCTCTGTGTAGTTCTTTTGCTCTCTCTCTCTCTTCCCATTTATCCACCACATCTGAAACCAACTCTTTTGGTGTCTGGAGGACCACAGCTCTAAGGGTGTCTAAACCAGGTAAGTATTGACAGTTAGCTCAAATGACTCAGCAGTCAATTCTCTGATAGAGAAAAAGGCGACAGATTTCACTGACAAAAACAGAGATATAAATGGGCATGGGGTTAAGGGGTGTAGAAGATTAAGCAATGTTTTTCTTGGAACTGATTCATTATCAATGTCATATCATATTGTTTGCCAGGGCTGCTGCTAAGGCAAATTTTAGCCAACCCCCAGTATTGAAATGATCAGTAGTTATTCATACATAACCATCATTACTAAACTATACTATATCTCAAAACTCACAACCTATTGCAATTGTAGAGCCAGCTGCTGAAGATGTTATAGTCTAGTATAGAATAAATGTAGCAAACAAACACTAGGCCTCATTCAAAATACACAGCATGAGTGAAATAGTATGTACAAGGTGAAGATACCAAGGACAACCTAAATTTGTTAGGAATTATGGTCAATATATCAATCAGTGACTTTTGACCCCATTCTCAGCATTTTAAAAACATCTTTTGATCAGTGATGTAATCTGGGGTCATCAGATATTTCTATCTTTCAACATCAGGCACTCTCATGCAGGCAACTTAGCCATTGGTGGACAGGCCGTGGCTTGTGTCCAGTAGCTTATATTCTATGGATTACCTCTCTCATCCTTCTGCCTTGCCAACATGTCTAATGCCACCACATCCAAGCCCTCCCCAGTAACTACAGCTATACCTAGTCTTACTGGCACTGCTAATGCATGCTCATGCCACTGGTATTTGTTTTTTCCCCCCATAACTGTATAATATGTACATCCTAATAAATAAATGAATGATTTTAATTTACTCTTATTTGCCACTTTTGGGGAAAAAAAATAGCCTTTGTTATCATTGTAATCGCTATTGTATTATCCCTCACTTTGACATCTTCCTTATTCCTATAAATATTCTGTAAACATATTTTAATTGTGCAAATAAAAAAATTTTTTAATTAGAAATAAAGTGAATAATTGTGCTGTGAAATGTTATTATCACCTTGACTGTCACCTGTTTTATTAAACATGCAAGTGCAACACAAATCACTGAAAAACAGGTGAGAATTAATTTGAGAGTTTTTTAATGGCAAGTTTTAATGAAAAATCTGAAAGACAATCCAAAGTCATGGTTAAATAAGCAATGCTCAAACAGGAATATCCACAATCACTCAAACAAGGACAAATCCCGGGTAGTGCAATTAAATGGCAAGGGTCAAAAACACAGAAATAGTAATCACTGAAAAACAAGGCTCAGAAATGATACAACCTCAAGAGTTCATAATATTGACAAAATTGAATTGATAAGTGAGTAAAGAGTAAGTGGGAATGGTTACGAAGAGGAAGTTAGTCTTTAGGGTTGGGGACTCTCTGCTGGCGTGGTGGTGTAACGTCTTGGAAGGATGTGACCATCACACTCATTCTAATTGATGATCGCTGGTTGTGAGAGCCGGAAAGGCTGTTTCAGTGAGTGTTTGCCCACTGCATTCTCAGATTCCTGTTCAGTGTGGTCTTCTGTTATTGTAGACCATCCACTTCCAGGTTTTATGTGTTGTGCATTCTGAGATGCTTTTCATCTGACCACGGTGGTAAAGGGTAGTTAGTTGAGTAACCATATCCTTTCTGTATATGTAAGTTTATTATTAATAGTTACTCTTATTAATTGTTCCTGCCCCTTGCTATCCAGGGATAATTCATTCTAAAATCAGTCACAAGAAAATCCACATCACACATACAAAGACAGAATGCCTCACACTATATCTGATTATTGGGCCCAAAGGACAAATATACAGACAGTCTCCATACAGTGGAGTTACTATGTATTTAATGCTTGTGCCATCCTCGCTCTAGTCTCTCATTTCTCCATTTCTCTCACTCCGCTTCTATTGGTCCTGTCCCCAGTAATCGTTTCCTTCCTTCTGGGCCTCTTTTCTCTTTGTAATCTAATTACATTTTATTTATCCCATCCTCTTCACCTCCTCTCAGTCACTTCATCATCTTACTAACTGTATCAGTTTACATGCTGCCGTCTCGTTTTTCTTTTCTTGGTCCCCATAGCCATTCACCATCTTTTGTTCTTTCTTTGTAATCTTTCAATATGTAAAAATGCATTTTTTTCCCCCTCTGCTTCTTTGAATATTCACTGTTAACAGCCTTATTCTCTACTAAATATCCTTAACCTAAATGTTCCATTGTATATTTACCGAATTACTGAATTTATCACTGGTGATATCTCTTTAAGGCACCAAGATAGATGTGGTGTTTGAAAATAGGGATATGAGCAGTAAAGAGAACAAACCGGCACCCCAGAAGGCATTTTAGTACAACGAAAAACAAGCTTGTTCATTTTTGTATGGCTTGTCTTCTGCACATCTTGTTCAAAAAAATTGTTGATGTCTCTGTTTCAGATCATATGATAATTCTCACACCTCCCTCTCACCCATGCTACTTCTTGGCAGCTTGCCTCTTTAATTAAAAGCAAAAGAGTGCTGTTTGTTTAACATCTCACTCAAATGTCTACATTTGTTCTGAACAAAACTTAGCAAGTGACAATATAGTCTATAATATATCTCAAATGCTGTATTTAATATTATAAGGTTATTAATTATATTTATTAATTTTCCTATTATAAGATAACAAATATCATTATTTATATACCAGTTATAAGATATTATAAATGGCAATTAATTTTTTTTTTTTAGAAGTAGATCTAGAAATAGGTTCCATATATCTATCTAAGTTTTAGATATATTTAGTCATTTAGTGTCATCTTATAAAGGAAATACTAGAAGGATAAAAACTACATTCAAGATGTTTTGACTTGCTAATATGTCTTTATTTGCAGTAATAATAGGTAGATTTAAGCAATGGATCTCCTGTAGGATAAGTATCACCTTGTAGCTTATCATCACATCTAAATACATCCCCATGGCCTACATGTACATAATTGGAGCATATTGTCACTTCTTTGGAGAGGTTCCTCTGTCTTGGCACTCCAACTGTTGTTATGAAGTAGATTGGGGAAAATGTCCAACAAACAAGGAACTTATTTGCTGTGGTGATAAGAGAAATGCCCCATATTAAGACTGGAGGAACAAGCACAGAGATTTTGTCAAGAAAAAGGGAAGAGGAAAAGAACATGTTTTCTTACCTTCTGTTACTTCTCAATAAAGGTGGGAGCGAGAAGACAAATACATCAAGCAGGGCATGTTCACAGGAACAACCTCACTGGCTGCCAAACACCTTTCCCCTGAAAATTTGTGAATTCAGCTTCCTGCCCCACACTCATGCTTCTGCCGGAAACAGATGGCTGCCGGAATTGTCCTCAAGCAAAGTTCTAAAACTGTTTGTCAGGAATGTGGTTGACAAGCAGTCGGGCTATTGAATAAATTTATTCTATTTAGCATTTTTTTGAAGACAATCTCATTGTAGTCGCTTCAGTCTCATTAGAAAAAAATTAAAATCTATTTACAGATTTAAAATATTTAACATGATAAATCGGCCTGCAAGGATTCTGATATGGTCACATAGAAATACTGATTTCATACCATACAGCATATATTACAGCATAAATATTTGAATTACTTCTGGCAAATACAAATATATATCATAGAAAATAGAGTTTTGTTTATGTTTCTAAAATGAGCTGAAATTAGGAGCTGTCTATGGTCCTGAAAAAGAACTTAATACATCTGCTGCTTCTCAATGGGTCTTTTACTTTCCAGATTTTACTACAAATTTCCTTAAAAGAGAAGATCTGCCACTGATGGAGATCATATTAAGTATGAAGCAGCATGGTATTGAAATACAAAATTTACTTTCCTTTACTATCCATCTATTTCAATTACCCTGGTGTAACCCCCAGCTCTCTGCTGTGTATGCACTGCTTATTCTAGCATGATACTGACACTCAATACTTTGATCTGGAACATGCAACCCTGACAGACTGGCCTTTGCACAAGGGACTAATGTGAATGACCTGGCATAACCTTGACCACCTATGCCACAGCCCTGAGTTTAGATCACAGTGACCTGGACAAAACCTTCCAGTGAGAATTCACTTAAACACTTCTTTAAATGTCCCACTGCAGATGGTTGTGCTTCTCTTTTTAAGTCCAGAAGTAAAGGTATGTATATTAATACATTTACCAAACCAAAACAACCAACAACCAAAGCTGGATCTTAAAACAGAACATATAAAAACATAAACCTAACCATCCCTCTTACACTTTGCCAAGCAAACTGAGAATATTATTCCCTACACATGCATTCCTGTGTACTACTCAGAGTCAAGAATGTCCTGTATATTTTGGACTTTTTTAGACTTAAGGACAGTTATTCACTCTCAAATGCAGGTCCAAATGAACACAAAAGATTTAGATCATACCAATAGTGAATGTTAGTTACATACTTACACAAACCATTTATTTCTGATCAGGTGTTGAACACTTTTTATAGAATTTGATTAATGCTTGATATGGAGTTATGTACCAAAATCTCCACAGTGCATTTTTTTTTTTTATTTAGTACTGTATAAACATGTTGTCTGTCGTTCAAAATACAGCTAGTGTGTCTGAAATTGCACATACAGTAGGTTATATTGTTCAATCTATTGCCTGTATTGTCTGTAATGTACATTCCCTAGATCTGATTAGATCTGATTATAGACCACTTTTGGTTTGGTTTGCTTTTAGTTGTTAATTATTGACACCACATGCAACTGGTTTCATAAATTTAAATAACTCGCACAGTTGGAATGTATCGATGGCAAATAGGCAAAAAAGAAGAGAAATAACACAACACTAGTCAGGCACTGTGTGTTTGTGTGATCATGATTTTTATGTCTTGCTCGTAACCCAAAAGTCCCAATAAGAATAGGAATATCTGTTTTGACCTTGTGGGGAAAATTGACTGTGGTCCCCTTGAGGAAATCAGTTTTGTTTGTTAGTTTTTTTCCTTAGAAAATCTGTAGTCTTAGAGGCAAAAGTTTAAAGTCAGTGTTATATTTAGGTGTCGTAATTAGCTCAGTCAGTGGAAGTTGAAGGTCCTCACAAAGATAGTAAGACGTGTGTGTGTGTGTGTGTGTGAGAGAGAGAGAGAGAGAGAGAGAGAGAGAGAGAGAGAGAGAAAGAAAGAGAGAGAGAGAGAGAGAGCTCTTTCCCCTCCACCTCCTCTTTGCAAACACCTCTGCTACTCTCATTCTCCGCTGGAAAAAAAACGGCAAGGAACCGCGACGCGCAGGGCCGCACATAGCTGATCAATATTCGATTTAGTTGCTAATTTAGGGCCTTTCTATAGCTGTCATCCCGTGATGTATGAGTCCTAACCCGAGGTCGCCGTGGAAAAGAAGAAGAAGGGGAAAAGAAAAAAAAAAATCAAACACCAGTCAACTTTTCACTTAACAATAGACCGGCTTGAATATTATTTATGGACGAAAGCGCCACTTTATGGGTGAATAGCTCCTATCGCTGAATGATGAACCGGGCTTGCAGGCCTAAATACACAACATACAGTGACATGGTCGCAGACCTACACAGACACAGTGGAGCGAAGTAATGTAAACAACAACCAGGGATGGGTGACAATGTGCAGAAGAGTGGCAAACACTTTGGTGGTTTTCTTCTTCTTCTTCTTCTTTTTCCTTAAGCGACATTAGGAGCTGCTGTCACGTGCAATAGCCTATTATTTCCCACAGCTAACATACTTTGGAAGGCATGCAAACTGCTGGTCAAACAAGACTGGAACTGTCTTGCTAAACGCACACGCTGAGAGCGCGTAAGCATGGCGAGATAACGTAAAGTATTATCAGATTGATCGAGTGCAATATCTACACAAAACACACACACACACACACACATACAACACGCGCGCGGCTAGACACACACGCACGCACGCGCGCCGCTTTATTTCGTTTATTTTGCCCCCTAATGTCTTCCCGATCGATCACTGTTCTCAGGATGTTATCAATAATTTGAAAGCTTGATTAACTTCAGAGTTTCCATAACAATTCTCCGCGTTCATACTCCCTAGAATTTTTAATTAACACTTGCTTAATTAGTTCGAGATCGTTTAGGACTAAGATGCTTTGCGGAGGCGGGGTGGTGATGGGGGGATTACCATAAAATCTCGGCTGATAAATTGATATATTATCGGGAAAGAAATGTTGTAGGAATTTCTTAGCGGAACGAATCATAAACAGACATCAATCAAAGAAACAGCTCAAGACAATGTAGACAATGTGTAATAAAGAAGTGGCCCGTTATTTAATTATTTCACGCCTTTGCGGCAATTTCATGAACTGGAATCATTAGGACAGAGTTACACGGCATAATTTTTTTTTCTCCTCCGAATAAAAATTAATATAGCTAATTAATATCAGCCAAGCACAGATCATTAACAAATAGCTTAAGTATTACTGCCCTGTGTTAGTGTTAGCAATAATTTGTCTATCATTATTGTTATTGCAGTGCTCGAGGCCTTCCTAGTTCCACTGACAATAAAAAAAAAAAAGCTCTAGCCTCTACTAAAGGGTCAAATTGTCATTAGATTTTTAATTGTGATTGAACCTTCCTGCTCATTCATCTTAATTGCTGCGCACATAACACCTATGCCTCCCAGAAAGCGGTAATATAGAGACATGTTTGTTGTGTTATTGGGTGTTCAAGCAAATCAATGCCTCGGCATGGCTTTCAGACTGAGGTTTCAATCATGGGTATCAGTCAAACTGGATTATAATAATTCTACTTAGGCTAATTAGGTCTTATCAGACAGCAGCTTTAAGTATATTAATGATGATACTGCAAGTGATACACAAGAATGTCTTGATGTCAGTCTAATTAATAGGGTGCACTAATTAATAGGTTGCACAAAAGAACAAGGCTCCATCTTTTATCTGTCTTTAAGGTGGAGATCACATGTAATTTAAATCAACTTATTTACACAAGACAGGCTTTAGGGGCCATCTGGGGTCTCGGGCTCATTTGTATAATGACTTGAAAGAGTTAATCTTTCCGTCATTAAAAGTGTGTGTGTGTTTGGGGGGGGTTGCTTGTGTTAGGGACACTATATGATACTACTATCTGTCAAAACATATTATAGAAAAGCATTTTCTTGTTAAATGCCTACATCAGACTCGGAGGTACAGACTGAGAGAATTTAACTGTACTTAAGTTGAATGAAAGCAGGTGGTTATATTGCGTGTGGTCTTTGATTAATACTGTTCAGACACATGGGCATGTCAAACCTGGACATCTGATTACACTCTATATTGCCTTCGAATCGTGTGTAGAACAGATGCCAGCATAATAGAATGTTAATGAGGTGGGAAATAAATGAATGGGAAAGAAGGAGTGGGGCTTTGAAGGGTTGACTAGTGAAATGGCCTGACCAGACCTGCACATCTCACTCACTCTCACTCACTGTCGAGGGCATCTGCAGAGAAAGAAGTCTAAAACTAAAGATGAATATGGTCAAGTAGATAAGAATGGAGTCCGAGAAACATAAAATTAATCAGGTACTAAATGATATATTGTATATATGTATCAGTAATACATTTAGCATTAAAAAAGAAAACTAAGAATAGGTAGAAGTTTCTAGAAGATGTTTCCAAACCTATAAAGTACTTGATTTTTTTACTGGAGCAAAGCAAAAATTATTGTTACTTTGCAGTGGTATTTTGCATGTTTTTTTTTTTAGATGAGAGAAGAAACTGATAAAGTTTTTCCCTCTTCTCTACTAACATTAACCCTTGGGGCTCTAAGAGAGTAAGAGAAAAGCTAGACAGGGGATAGAAATGGAGGTGTGTGTGTGTGTGAGAGAGAGAGAGAGAGAGAGAGAGAGAATGGGGGGTTTAAAGTGTTGATAATTTAAATAAACCCTTTGGCAGACTAAAACTGGCAGCTAGCTTCCCCTCTGTGCACATGAAGAGGAAGCAAAACAAAGAAAAGGGAAAAGAATAAGGGCAGAGGGAAGGGTGAAATAAATAGATACGTTGAGGTGTCTCCACGTGTGTTTGGCACCAGTGGGTGAGTGAACTAAAGGTGGCAGTAGATCATGGAAAGGTGGAAAGAGAGATAGATGCTGGAGGACAGAATAGAAAGGCAAGTGGGAGCTTGTAAATCAGGCAAAGTGAGTTACGCTATAGTAGAAGAGATATCAAGGAGGCACTGATAAGACATTATAAAAGGTTAAATGAGACTTATTAGAAATATATTTTTGTAGTGCATTCGTAGAATTAAATGAAGAAATCTTTTATTGGCCTAGATCATAGGAAGGTATTTTGTTCAGGTTCTATAGGTTGAAAAGGGCATATTACTGGTATTTATAAATGTCTGCCTTATGTAGGTCTAGGCACTAATAATAGGAAAGATAGGTGGTGAAATGCAGTAAACCTATTTTATATAAGTGTAACAAATCTTCTATCTTTAGTGCCAGCTTTTATTGGTCTTTTTCATGAAAGATGTACTCTTAACCAGAGAACAGAATTTGCAAGTATCCATAAATGCACTTTTACTGTATGTTGATAAGTATAAAGCAAATATGACACTTTATACCACAGTTCTGATAAACTTCTGCTTTGACTGTATTGCTGGCAGTATTTCATATCAAGGGTTTATATTAAAGCAGTTGTTTTAATACTTCATTGATATGCCATTTGTAAACCAGTTGACCTACAACATCTAACCCTACATAATTTACATGAATGTTATTTACCAAAGAAAATGTAAAACTGTTGATATGGTAGTTTATACCACTTTTTAGTAATGAATATGTTTTCTATCAAGTGCACGTTCTCAGGAAAGAGGACTTTGCACTTTCCAGATTCTCAGTAACATGACTAGCCTCATTTTTGTTGTTCTTGTTATTTTGTTCATTGTTATTTAAGTTCAAGTGAAAGATGAGACATAGTCTGGTCAGGGAACGGTTGTTTAAATTATAGATAGAAAAATAAACAGTTTTAAGTGCAACACGTCATTCAGTTATAAATTTTAAAAAATCATTGGAGTCATTGGGAAATTGCTGTTTTATAACAAGACCAGATATATAGATACGTTATCATTGGAAAATATTTTATTTATATTATATATTTAGCATTGTTGATTATTTTCTATAACAACATGGCTTGCTGTGGTTTATTTCTTACTTGTGTATATGCTGAACTGTGCATCTATACAAAACTCTAGAGCTGACACCCAGCTGGGTGGTGTATAATGTCTGCACGTTATACTGAAATGTTTTTTCAAACATGCATAATGCTTTATATCACAAAACATTTAGTTACTATACATTTATAAAAACCATTCCAAATACTTATGCAAAACATCCGGTCAATATCTGAGGTCATACACGCAAGACCGATATGACCTGCTCAGTATACAATACATGCTACAATGAATGAGAAATCTGGGGGATATTTTTAATATATAAATGCATATACATATATAAATGGTTGGTTCCGTATCTTTGTTGACATTCGCTTCCTGACTGATGATAGTATACTGACTCATTGTAGAATGAGACAAAGTGAACAAGAGAAAAGCAAGCTTAGAGGAAGTGACCTGCTTATATTTCAAAAACTAGAGCTGCTTCCCAAAATCTAGAAAATAAGACAATAATAATTATTTCCTTAACAGTTTTGCATTGCTTGATAGCTTGCCAGCTACCCAGATGAAGTTACTACAAAGAATCCAGTGCTAACTGCTAACATTTGCTTTTAATAATGCTGTTCTGTTCATGTACCTCGAGGTAGTTTTAACTTTAAACAGTAATAGCTAGCCTCTTGATTGATCAGATTATAGTACTTTAACAGACTTTTAAGATCATTAGCTTAAAATCTCCTGTTCTGGTCACTAAAAGGCACACTTTTGGAAAAAAAAGAACAGTAGTAGGTATAGTAGATCAGTAGGTCTTGAACCTGCCTAAACTGCATGCCCAGTGATTGTTTGCACACATTCATGAGCTTTCTCATAAGTACAGTTTAACATTTAACAGGTTTCTTTCCCCCTTCACCTGAACAGCCCGTGGATATAGATCATGATAATGGTTGACTGCTATTTTTAAATCTTTTATAATACTATATTACAGTATTACTATTAAGCACAAAATGTGAACAGGCAAAACAAACATGAAAAATGTTCTTCAAGCAGAAAGTAAAAAAAACAAAACTAAAACCTAAGTACTTATAACAGTAAAAACAGGTCCAAAAATAGTCAACAGAGCTCATGGTGGTGTTTCAAGAAGTAGTATTTAATATAACATGGATACAAGAAAGGTTGCTGCAGATAGACATTTGCATTTCCCCCTTTCTTCAGTGTACTATCTCACCTGAATTCTTGAGGAGGATTTGAACCCTGTAGACCTGTAATGATATATAATCCTAATATTCTGTGTCATGTAGAAGAGGCTGGTTTCCCTTTTGAGGCTGTTTTTTTCCCCCCTTGGCACTATCACCATTGACTTGCTCATAATGGCTCTAAATATACGTGTAAAAAATAAAGCTACATCCGGATTTGACATCAGTATTTCTGTAAAGCTGTTTTGTGACATTGTTTAAAATGATATAGAAATTAAAAGGAATGTAATTGAATTAATACAGTTCCCGATGGGTCATTTGATTAACCAGCAGGCGCACCAATGGGAATATCAAGCTTCATGACAGCACAGGACCCAACCATAGACAGTTCTCATTCTGTAGATTCCCCCTTTCACCCCTTGTTCATTCAGGCATTTCAGATAATCCCTCCTGCCCCTTTTTATGGTACCTCTGTTAACCAGCATAGATTAGCAAATGTACCGATGTGCTACTTTAAGAATGGTTGACAAAAATAGTACAAAAGAACACTGGAAGGATTTTGACAATGCACTACCAGAAACTCTAGTGTTTTTTCACGGTGAGTTTGAGAAATGAAACTTGAACACATAGGAGAATGTTTAGCAGGAGGGGGTGGTTTGCTTTTTCTGTGTTCTGTAACATGCTATGCCCAACTAATCACTAACCCAATGTTTTGCTAGCCCAGACCAATACTATAGTATTAAACAGTGTCAAAATATGAAAAGCAGAACTTCAGCTTTGTGTAGTGGAAGGCCTTTATTGGTGGTGTGGGCATGCGGTAAGTGTGCATGGAGTGATGGGAGATGGTCACTGGCAGGACAGCAGTCATGAAGAGACATTTGTTTGTTTCAGACACTTTTATTAATACAGAATAACACAGAGAAAGCTTTACAATGAATGAAAGAAAGACTTCCTTAATTTGCAGCTTTTAATGAATTTAAGTCACACCGTAGTTATTGATTTATCTCAGAAGCTCTAAGAAAACTGCCTTGACTAATGTTAAGAACAAGAAAAACGTGACGCCTCTTGAGGATATAAGATTTAATTATACCTACAAAATATATACAGGAGCATCACTGAGAAAAATGTCACTAAGGATGCTGACATCAACATATGACATGAACCTTTGTCTTCACCCTCATGGAGTTTTACCTAAATTGCCATTGTCACTTCTGGCTTGCTCATTAGGGATTAATTTATAAATGTAAATCCTATATCCGGAATCACTTGCTTGCATATTAAATATCATATGGAGGGAGAAAAAAGAAAAAAGAAAATGATTTTCGCCTCATTTGCTAAATCTGTATGTTTTAAAATATGATTTGCACCATAGTCCACCTGACAAGATAAAGAGTATGACATATGCCAGGGTGGGATTACACAGCGTTACGGTATAAACACGAGCGCACGAGCAGCAAGACGCGCGTTCACGTTAGACAGGAGTAGTGGGCCTGTAAGAAAACAGCAGCAGTCTCTCGCTCTCTCCCTCTCCCTCTCTCTCTCGCTCCTCTCTCTAACACACACACACACGACCTGGCTCAGGCTTCCGCGGCGCTGAAGTGAAGCGGCGACGCGGAGAACCATAAATCTTCATATAGCGGCTGTTTTGATTAATGCAGCCGAGTCGAGCTAGGGGGCTGGACCTATCCCATTACGCCCTAATGGAAGATGGAGCGCCGCTGTCTCCACCACTAGGCCCCTGTCATTTGTTCCACTTTGCAGTCCATTTGGCCGAGAGACTACAAGCCACTCCATCAAAAATATTTTCAGAGTTAATTTCCGCCCGCTTAATTCGCCTTGATTCGGATTGCGTATCGAATGGCAGGATCGATTTTCGCCTGGCGTCTAAATTAAATAAAAGAGAGGGGGGTATGCTTTAAGACTGCATTTCTTTCTTTTCTCTTTTCCATTCGTCCCCATGCCCCCACCCTCGTTTCCACCCATCTTCCACTTTGGTTTGCCCCCCTCTTCATTTTCTCTTCCTTCACTGCATCCAGGTTCCCTCCTTCTTTTGATTTGTTATGATGTTAGATTCTTAGAGAAGTCACAGCTCCACACAGAGACATTGGAAGACTAATTGAACGGGTGGACATGTTCATGGGTCATTTAGAGACATGCGCAAAGAAGACATCGTTGACTGTGCGTTTCTAATTGGTTGTAGCTGGTATTCCTAACGTTTGCTTAATAAGTACAGTTCTCGACTTATCAGCTGACTCACTGGAAATTTTTCTCCGGGTTGATGTGTGAGCGCGTGCGTTAAGAGAAGTAGCAGACTGCTGGGGAAAAAAAGAGAAAAGAAACAGGCTACAAACGTAAAAAGCGCAGTGACAAATTGGTCGAGTGTGTCGCGAATTCCCTTTTAGATTTAAAGCCGCATGTAGCCCACCGTCATATCTTTCCAGAGTAATTTATTTTCTCATCTCTCTCTCTCTCTCTCTCTCTCTACCTCGCGCGCCCTCTGTGTGAATTTATCTGTCGGCCCACGCTCGCGAGCGGCAGTCACGTGATCCAAAGTGGAAAGACAATAAAAGTCTCCAGAGATAACTGTTTTCCCCTCGGACTTTTGTTTTCTTTCTGTTTTCTTTTTGTCTTCTGTTTCTCTCTCTTTTTTTCTCTGCCTTTAGCTTCGATGCACACTGAGTGTTGGGCCAATAGAAAACTATTACAGTCTGAAATGTTGAAGCACACTGTGTGTTAGAGGAGTCACAACACTAAAATGGACAGGATATGGGTTAACCATAACCATTTACATCTCTGGCATTTAGCAGACACCTTTATCCAGAGCAACTTACAATTTATCTCATTTGATACAACTGAGGGTTAAGGGCCTTGCTCAGGTGGCACAGGTACCACATCCCTAACCAGTGCTGTAGTCCCTTGATATTTTTGTAAGGCCTTATTTGTCAGTATGAGACCCTAGGTTTTCACATCCTAGTACTCATCCCTAGTTGTGTACCAAATGGCATACTCTACAATACTATAGTGCTTTTACACTATGAACAATGTACCTTACCATGTAAGGTATGGATTTTAGAAGGGTAGTATTGGAACACTAAGACAATACTTGAAAGCTGTTTCCCAGTCAATGGCAAATGATAGCAAAAGCACATAATGCGATGCTGCTTTAGCTGAATAAATCACTTAATAATAAATAAATACTTTAAAAGACATATATAGAACATCGTTTCCACCAGTGAGTCTTTGGCTATCTTCTCATCCAGCATTTGTAACTGGTAGCTCCTCTCTCTCTTTACATAAGCAAAGCTTTAAGTGTTGGTCATATGAAGGGTCCAAAGTCCATCCCTTAATTTTTTTAGTTGAATTGGTGCACTTCTTCTTGTTGTAATTGTGAAATCATTATTTACAGTATGTATACTACAGACTAGCATAAAATAGAGCATAAGTATAAGATTTGTGATGCGCCTCATATAAAACACTACTTTAACTCAACTTACAGATCTGAGTGTGCAACTAATCTACTTCAGTAAACTTCAAATATTTACACATTTTGTACTCAAATAGCAAGTAGCTTAGTATCAATCTAGCCAGCAGTCAATAGCAAGTAGCTTAGCAACAAGCTAACTGGCTAATCTTATCGATAGAGCTAATGTTGATGGTTTTTGCTAATAGCTTTTTATTGAATATTCAATTATGAACACAAACAAATACAATGCTTCAGGAGTGTGGGGGGAATAAATAAATAAATAAATAAATAAATAAATAAATAAATAAATAAATAACGAATGTTGATGATTACATTTGTGATTAGCCACTACTGCTATAAACAAATTTAAAAGTAGAGCAGGGGTACTTTACACTGTTTCACGATTTGCACGGCCATGTTGATTTGATGTCACCCCATAACCCCAAAGGAACTGGTACTTGAGATGACCAAGTTAATGAGTTCAAGGTCAGCTATAGGTGGAAAATTACAAGTTGCAATTTTGCTTCCAAACAAAGGACAAAATGGATTATATCCAGAAGGTGTCAGAAGACATAGTGTTTGGTCCAGTTCCATCATTTTTATTTGAAGTTATTTTTTTCTCAAAGTGCAAGAGCAAAAGTATCAGAATGCCTTTCAATTATAAAGATAAATTTGGAACCCCAAAGTGAAAAGACAGTAAAGAGGAAGATTTGGATATCTGGTATCTTGTCTCCTTCCTTGGCACCAAGCTGTGGCTGATAATTGGTACATTATACTATTATAACACAGTCAGCTAAGCCTAATCGTTTCATGCACCTACTACTTAGCGAACAGATGCAATGTATGATGTATTGATCCGTCTTGTTGTAGTGTATTTAAATGTCACTATTTTCATCACGGAGTCACTCAGTGCATGTTCAGGACTTATTATAGCAGATTATTTCATACATTAAAAAGGGAGTCAAGTAAATGAAGCAGCTAGATAGTTTGTGAGGCTAGTCTGCAGAAATTCATTGATGGCAGCTGCCTTTACATTCTCACTATAGTAAGGTCACAAACAGTGTGGTGGGTGGAAATGGTGTTTTTGTGTGTGTGAAGGAAGTGTTGCTTGCTAGGCATACTCGTTTTCTCCTTTGCTGTGCTAGTGCTGCGTCATGCTAAGCGGGTGTAGACAGTAGAACTGGATTACAGACTATGAAACGTTAGTGGTGTTTGGGGAGTATGCACAGGCAGATACTGTAATCTAATCTCTGGGACCCATATCATGTTAGTCTCATGTCTCAGGTGTGAGTCACACAAAATAAATAGTGGGGATTTTGTTATCATCATTACCAGGAATCGTTTTACTAGTGGTCTAGTCACTCAGGCAGACTTTATGCTGATAGATATATATTGTCTTGTTTTTTCTTTAGTAGTTTGTCATTTTCATGCCATTTGAGTGATAATTAAACATGTATTTATCTGAAGATGTGCAATATACATTTAATTATTTAATTTGGTGTCACAGTGGTCCCTGGTTCGATCCTGAGATCCTTTCTGTTTCCTGTTTCCTTGAGCTTCTCTGATTTTCTCCCACCTGCTAAAACATGTCAGTGGGTGAACTGGTGCCTCATATTGTCCGAAGGTGATGTTTATGTGCATGTTGCCCTGCAATGGACTGGCATCCTATTCAGCATGTATTCTTGTCTCATGTCCAGTGTTCCCAGGATAGGCTGTGGCTCTGCTGCGAGCTTGATCAGGATGAAGCGGTAACTAAAGATGAATGAATGAAGTATGTAATTTATTTTAGATGTGAATAATCTAGCTGTTTTGTTTGATTATATAAATAAAATGAAGCAGTATGCAAATATGCCCTGCTTAATATAATACAATACAAAGGATCCCCAATCTGGAACATAAATAGTCATGAAGAGGCCAAACATCCCATAAATAAGGGTTAAAATGACCTGGGTCACAATGAACCAGTTTTTAGTTAAAGCAACACTGCGTGTTGGGTTTTTCACACATAACCCCACAACTCTGTGGACAAATGCCATGTAACTAATGTGTGTTCTGTTAAATAATGACTCAGTATTACACAAATATCTTTCTTTTCTACATTTTTCTACATTTAACCAAGCATATGAGGAATTTTTTTTTTATCCTTGAGGATCCTCTGGTAGATTGAAAGATCTCTGTGGGTCGTTATTTGTAGATGGAAAACAGCAACTTGGCTTCCGAGTCCCGACTGGTATATGTTGCCAAGTAAATCCAGCACATCTTTTTTCACCATGAATCAGATGCTTGTGACTTGCCATCCCACAATCCCTTACTCATTTTTGGCAGCTCCATTGTAAATGAATAGGCTTCAAGTATTGTAATGGCAAATTCATGTTTATGTAAATTCACGTGCAGTGTGCTTACACAATCAACATGGCTTCTCCAGTGAGCTTCATATAAGTTTAATATAAAATAATATTTAAGCATTTCATGAATTTTGTCATGTATCCTTATAAACAAATTACTATAAACTGTTTATTATACTGGCAACGTGGTTTATGTTTATGGAAAAAAAATATACAAGTAATTTGTTTAAAATACTATGAGAAAAAGTATATTATAATACAGCTTTATTTAAAGTATGACTAAAGCTAGCATTTGAGAGTAATACTATATTTCATTTAAGTAGACACATTTGATATTATATTTCGAACATACTCAGACAAAGGTTAGTTTCAATACAATTAAATGCATTGATTTTATTTAGAGCGGTCAGCATCTTGAGTTTATGGCCCTATCGTGGGGTGAGATTATATAGTGGGTTACATTTATACATAGACATCTAATTCAACAAACCATTTCTGTTAGATGTTGCTGTGTCTGTCCTTTAACTTCCACTTATCACCAACTTTGTGCTCATTGTTTGGGGTCACCTTCGGTCTGTTATTTATGCTGGACCCTTAAAATAAACGATTAGTCCTCCTATACTGGAGTTGGACAGATCTGCATTAGTAAAACTTTATTTGTGTAGTAAGTGTAAGTTTATAATTGTAGTAAAGTGGAAAAGTTTTGTGTTTTGATAAAACTAAAATTAACTTCATCTTTTTTTTTTTTTTTGATATTTTCCATCTTTTATTTAGTTAGCTTATGTGAAAACTGAAATAAAGTAAAGTGAGGGCTCTTTCTTTCTGGACAAAAAGGCAATGGTAAATACATCTCTTGGTGTGACTATATTGACTATATTGTCCGAGGCAACAATACACTCTATCAATTTCAGGCTACACATCAGTTACCATCTGATTCTTAAGAAAAATGCCCCAACCCCAAGTAATGAAATAAATACACATCACACACAGTCAAATAGCCCCTGGTAAAATACTCATTGTGTCAATATTAATCTTACTGACAGAAGATCGAAATATGGCAACTGTCACACATCATCTTCCCTCTCAGTTGTCTCTTTCTGAAATTGGGAAATATGGAACGAGTGAGAGGCAGAGAGAAACGGAGAGAGGCCTCGGTCAGATACGGACACTGTGGAAATGGGCTTCATTTGCAAATGGGAAAATCTAGGAACAGTTAATAAGGAAGAGAGAAAAGGAAAGGGTTTAGGGAAGAAAAGAAGAGCAATCAAACGGCAGGCAGGGAAATAGATATGGAAGACCCAGCAGAGATGATTTTACGAGTATACAATTGCTTTCATTGGGGCACCACAGTTGCGTTTATTTAATTTATAGACCTGCTTCAAATATCTCAGCTCTTAGTGTAATGTGGCTGTCCATGGCAGACACAGAGGCCACATAAACTCACTCTCAAATACTAAATACATTTTCTCCCTCAAATACCCTTTTGCAAAAAATAAAAAGGGATGTTCCGTGAACATGAAGAAATCATTTCTCTGTCATATGACTGTTCTTAGATCTGCATAGAGATAAATGAACGTGAAAAGGGTTTTAACAGATAACATGTATTCCCATTGGCATAATTCACACTAGAAGAAACAGCACTGAAAACACAAGGCAAACAAATGATTCTTCAGGGCTGAAGTCTCTAAAGGGCCCTATTTATGCTCTGGGAACACTTCAGAGGATGCTAATCCATGTGTCATAAATCTGCCAATTGGTCCTAAGGGAATATTGAGGTCACATGAGCAAGACTGAAGATTAAAGAGACTGTATTTAGTGCCTATTGACAGACAATTAGCACTGATGTTGTAGTTATTAGTGTTAATTATAGGATATTAGTCCATAAGGGCCTGTAAACTACTAGGATCCATAATTATAAATCTCTTTTCTTTTTTTTTTGTGTGTGCGAATGTAATTAGAGGGATTTAACTGAGATTTACCATTTTCTTCAATATGCTGCCTTTCCTATAGATTAACAAAGGCTGTTAATGTGTAGTGCACTTAAATCATCTTAATTTCACTTAAAAAAAAATACTGTGGAAAATACAATTACTAGTCTGTGATGTCATCACCTAGCTGAAATAATGTATAAGATTTACATGATTTACATAAGATACATAAGATTTCTCATGAGACTGTAAAATCCTAAAACAGTCCCACTACATAAACTTTCACATACTTATTCTATATCCTTCAATGTAACTTTTAACTGTAATTTATTTTTCTTCACAATATGCCAGTATTACTTGATTTATTTATTTTTTATCCAATTTTCACAAGATGCGCCTAGCTGATCACCAACTATCTGACGTGGAGGAGTGATAAGGAGGAGGCATATATTAGCTTTCAAACATCTGTTCCAGTGTGTGTTTGACAGCGTTATGATTTCTTTGGTATTGCAGTGTACCCCATAGGTAGCCTACATTGGTTTACTGCGTTTTCACTGACCCCTGACTAAGAAATGATTGTAAATGTTTGAGAATTGAATGTGCTTCATACATAAAGGAGTCTGCTTATGACAAATATATTTGAAACTCATGTAGTGGCACCCAACAAGAGTCTAAAAATTGCTGCCTTTCAACCAACGTCAATAAAAATGACATGAATTTTGAGGTATACAAACATTTCAGATGATCTGCCAAGAAGTTCCTATTTTGTGTGGAACTTCCTTCAAACAAAAATGGGATTATTTATTTACGTTTTAAGGCAATAATGATGAGCATTTTTAATAGACTCTTGGTCACACATTCACAACTAGAGGCAATTTAGAGTAGCCAATGCACCAACCAGGAAGTTCTGGGGAGATGAGAGGAAACCAGAGAACCAACAGAAAACGTCTGAACCTCAACACAACACAAGATGGTAACACGAGCTCAAGGATTGAAATGGGGACCCTCCGGAGCTGTGATACAGCAACGCTACTGTGTTACTTACGTAAATAAAAAGGTTACATACAGGATATTAGACGGGAGATAACTGATCTGAGTTTTGAGCATTTCTGAAATAAAATATATAATAAAGCTCTTTAGCTGATGAGTTGTGTGGCTGGTGTGCTGATGGAGGATATACTCAAAATTCTGCAAGTCAGTAAGTTCTCAGGAACTGTGCTCAATGTTTTTCAATAAATCCTTACATCACTGTTAAAAGACTTTTTTTTTTTTAAATGAATCCTCCATGAACATTATCCAAATAAGTCTTTAATCCCAACAGCCATTATCAACATTTTCAACTATTTCAGCCATACTTTAATGATTTCATTCTGTGAACTATTTTCTGACATGTAAAATATTCCAGACATTGTCTTTTGCACAGCCTACGCATGAACAAACATGATATTTATTTATTTGTAATGAATCAATGTATTTAGCAGCCCTGTAACTGGTTAGACCCTGACTGAAAGCTGGCTTTAATGACTGCATCCTTTTAGAGCTCAGTTATGTGTGGTCTGAGCGGCTGTGTTCAGCACTGAGGATTAGCCTTATCGCCTACCAGAGTACAATCAAGAGCAGATTACGTGTTTTGATCTACATCCACCACAGTTTGACTTGAGATTAAGTGAACCTTTCTGATAATACCAGCTGAACTGAACCTACTCCTTTCTAAAGTCCTGCTATTGTCTTGGACGTTAACCTGGACACTAATGTTCTTACCCAGCTTAATGTCTTTCCAGCATCCTAAAGCCATGTTGTTCTTCACAGTTACTCATTCCCTCACTCCCTCCCTCTGGCTCTCTTCCTCCTGTGATAAATGAGGCTGTCCGTTTGGGTGCAGTTCATATTTACTGAGCAGGGGAGCGCTGAGTGTCAGTCTCGCTCTCCCTTGATATCTCTATCCCCACACTAAACAGACATTCAAAGCCAAAGGTTAGGCCATGGGCCAGCAGAGGAAGGAAAGGGAGGAGAGGGAAGAAAAAAAGAGAGAAGAGATGTGGGGACTGTCACCAGAGTAAAAAGCACTGGCTGCAGCTGGTCAGCTGTTACAGAGGAAAGCGAGAGGCAGAGGCATTCCAGCAGCAGGGCCGAGTGCAAAGAGTTATACTGCTGATGAAAGCGAGCTGACAACAATTGCAGATGCAGTGAAGCTAATGGAATATGAGAAGCTCCTCATTTTTACTTTGACAGCACCAACCCCATTCACTAACAGCACTAAGCAGCATCCCTGAAGCTCTACTCAACAAAACACACCACGTTTCTTTGTGCCCGTCTGTGGTTTAAGGCATTTTGGAAAGCCATACATGCCAAGAAAACACTACGACAAGCCCAAAAACACGTCCATCTAAAAATACACAGTTTCATCTACACCCACACAAACCCTCCCTCACACACACGGTGTGGGTTATTCGGGGGAGCAGAAAAGCGGTGATTTGACCCACGTTCTGACCCCTTCATGAATGAGAGAAGTGGATCCAGGCTTGGCTGAGCCCAAAGGGACACGGGTGAAGACGCCCCAAAGCCCTGTAAAGACCCCAAGAGCCGCCAGCTCTTCCCACACACTGACCTCCCGGGCCAATGAGCAGCAAAACCACTGCAGTGTGACGACACCATGACACCAAAACACCAAAGCCAACAATGTGTTCCTCCATTAAATTGACAAACATATAGACAGTAAATATGCTCCAAATTGAGCTGCTCAAATAACATTGGGAGTAAACCCAAGGTAGAAAAAAGACTACGAGTGGACAGTTAGTGCATCCAGCATGAGTGTAATTTAATTTTTAGACAATAGACAAAGGTCTTTGGGTGGCAGTTCAGAAAATGGCTTTAAAAATGGCAATAGAATTTTAGTGTGGTCATATCACTGCTATAGGCTGGGTTTTTTTTTTTGTTTTTTTTTTACAATTATGGTGTAAGAGTGTGATAAAATTCTTTATCTGTCACATATAGAATGATACCATTTACGATGTTATAAAAAAATATATAAATATATTTTTAAAAATATAAATATTATGGACAGAAAATAAGCACATGCATAATTTATACTAATTTTTTTTTTTACACATAAACATATTTGATCCACTTTCCAACATGCAGTTGTGTTTCAAGCTGGATCACATGAGGTTCCTTTACTTAGGGAATAGCCAGATGTCTACATTAACAAAAAAATTCCATAAAAATGTTATTAGGGTATTACATGCTTACTCTACTGACACCTGCATGTTTGAGGATCTCTTGATATAATGCACATCATATGCTATTACAGTCATGTTGTTTTTCTCAACATCTTCTTACAGTGGCACTTAACTATAACAGAATGGTTGTTGATTTTACCCTCAGGCCATCATTTCTACATTATGTTTACTACAATCACGTATTGATAATCAACTAACTGAGGCACGTGTCCACTTAGGAAAAAAAAAAAAAAATCAGTTTTAGTCTCTTAGATATCAGCATGGGATGCACTTTCGAGTTTGCATCTCACCTCTGGGGTTGATGGTTTGATTCCTACCTCAGCCATGTGTATGAAGAGCTTGCATGTTCTCCCTGTTCTTCAGGGGGTTCCTCTGAGAAATCTGGTTTCCTTCTTCATCCAAAGACATCCATTGTTGACTGATTATCTCTAAACTGTCCATAGTGTGTGAATGGTTGTGTGAGTGTGTGTTGGCATGTCATCCAGGGTGTCCCCCACCTCCTCTGGCATAGGTTCCTGGTTCCCTGCATAGGATAAGTGGTACAGAAAGAGTGAATGGATACAAGTATCATCCCTACTCCAGTTCTAATGGGTTCTGCCCTTTCTGCTACACTGTATGTATTGGATTATTGCTTCTTCTTTTTTTTTATTTAAACACGACTAAAGCTGATACACAGGTCCAAGATTGAGAGAATGACACCAAGGATAATACTTAGAGAAAGGGAATAATGACAGGCATTATGCACACACAGATGGTTCTACACAAGAATTCCCAAAGCACCTATTGACAGCTATCTGTTTCCCCCTGGTGCCTCAAAAGAGGAACTGCTTCAATATCAGCATTAGTACAACATTACCTCGGCCACTGGTATATACACTATATTGCCAAAAGTATTCGCTCACCCATCCAAATAATCAGAATCAGGTGTTCCAATCACTTCCATGGCCACAGGTGTATAAAATCAAGCACCTAGGCATGCAGACTGTTTTTACAAACATTTGTGAAAGAATGGGTCGCTCTCAGGAGCTCAGTGAATTCCAGCGTGGAACTGTGATAGGATGCCACCTGTGCAACAAATCCAGTCGTGAAATTTCCTCGCTCCTAAATATTCCACAGTCAACTGTCAGCTGTATTATAAGAACGTGGAAGTGTTTGGGAACGACAGCAACTCAGCCACGAAGTGGTAGGCCACGTAAACTGACGGAGCGGGGTCAGCGGATGCTGAGGCGCATAGTGTGAAGAGGTCGCCAACTTTCTGCAGAGTCAATCGCTACAGACCTCCAAACTTCATGTGGCCTTCAGATTAGCTCAAGAACAGTGCGCAGAGAGCTTCATGGAATGGGTTTCCATGGCCGAGCAGCTGCATCCAAGCCATACATCACCAAGTGCAGTGCAAAGCGTCGGATGCAGTGGTGTAAAGCACGCCGCCACTGGACTCTAGAGCAGTGGAGACGCGTTCTCTGGAGTGACGAATCGCGCTTCTCCATCTGGCAATCTGATGGACGAGTCTGGGTTTGGCGGTTGCCAGGAGAACGGTACTTGTCTGACTGCATTGTACCAAGTGTAAAGTTTGGTGGAGGGGGGATTATGGTGTGGGGTTGTTTTTCAGGAGCTGGGCTTGGCCCCTTAGTTCCAGTGAAAGGAACTCTGAATGCTTCAGCATACCAAGACATTTTGGACAATTCCATGCTCCCAACTTTGTGGGAACAGTTTGGAGCTGGCCCCTTCCTCTTCCAACATGACTGTGCACAGTGCACAAAGCAAGGTCCATAAAGACATGAATGACAGAGTCTGGTGTGGATGAACTTGACTGGCCTGCACAGAGTCCTGACCTCAACCCGATAGAACACCTTTGGGATGAATTAGAGCGGAGACTGAGAGCCAGGCCTTCTCGTCCAACATCAGTGTGTGACCTCACAAATGCGCTTCTGGAAGAATGGTCAAAAATTCCCATAAACACACTCCTAAACCTTGTGGACAGCCTTCCCAGAAGAGTTGAAGCTGTTATAGCTGCAAAGGGTGGACCAACGTCATATTGAACCCTATGGATTAGGAATGGGATGTCGCTTAAGTTCATATGCGAGTCAAGGCAGGTGAGCGAATACTTTTGGCAATATAGTGTATTTGTAGGCCATTTCTGTAAAGAACTGTTTGTAAAAGTAGCACCTTTATGTACTAACATGGACTTCCTTATAAGATCAGTTTCGTTTGTTGTCATCATTAGCATCTCAGCCAAAAAAAGGGACACTTTACCCCAAATGCAGCTGATCTGCTGATAGGTTTGATGTCTGAAGTTTGCTTCTTAACTTTTCCACTGGAGGCTCATGTTGGTATCATATACCTCCTGGTTTAGCAATGCATATTTTTACAAATGCACAAATAATCTCAAAAGCCATGTAAGCAAGCTTATAAGAGTTATCTATAAATTTTGATCAAGTGATCAAATGATAATAGAAAGAATGGAAGGAATAAATTGCTTGCGATATTAGAGAACTTTGGGGTCACAGGAAAATAATCAGCAGTGGGATCACCCTTAAGAGCATCACCATGTCCCGAAGTGTTTTATTCCTCTTATTTCACAGCAATTTTGCTTATGATGACAATTTATTAGTAAGTAAAGAATCAAGAGTACTTCTTTTGATCCATTTACAAATACATTTAATGTTGTGAAACAATTATAGTTATAAAATATTATTACAAAATATAATTATTTTGTTCTTTTGAACACAGACAAACAATGCAGCTAGCTATGTTAGCAAAAAAAAAAAGAAGCAGTATGCCCTGTGTCCTGAAGACGGTACACAGAAGTCAAACAATGTAAAGTTACAGTTTTACTTACAAAAATGCTAAATTTGTGCATAATTCTTTTAAAACGTAAAACACACACACAGTAAAAGAAAAAGCACATCCACTATAAAGGTCCCAGTCTCTTTTTTCTTTGCTATAGAAATGCAAGAAAATGAGCGCATTACTATAAACCTTGAAGGGGGAAATAATGTCAGAGCTGCTTGGTCTTACTTGAGCATTTCAGAGATCACTGTTTACGGATGTGGGTTTATTCTGCTATTTTATGGAATTGTTTATTTACAAAGTTTGCACAACTCTAATCTGGTATCCTTAAACGCTTCCCTGGCTTGCTATCAGTTGTAGCTCTGACACAAAAATAAAGAAGTCAATTTCCGACACCAAACAAGGAAAATTTCTGGGGAAGGAAAATGTCATTTTGGGGCCAAACTATTCCTTTTCTTTCTAAAGTTTGTCCTCTATGGCTATTATTGCTATGGCAACAACAGGAATGACTCACCGCATCCATTCATCTCCATGCCCCTCCTCTAACAGACAGAGCCACTTGCTAAATGAAAAATGGACATGCTTAAAGAAGTATTGATTCCAGCTTTAAACAGAGGTACACTCAATATTATTTAGCCCTAAATACATCTTTGTTATCTGTGTTGCTGCGCCAGTTACACTGCTGTCCTAGTAATTGTAGACATAAAAATAATAGAGCAATCCCCCCCAACATTGACTGAAGCAGACCTGTTCTGTAGGCCTTGACCCGCCGAGTGATCCATCTGTCGTCTCCGAGTGTCGGTTTAATCCTAACGCTTGTAAGTACACCTTGGTGCAAGTGTGTGTTATAAAACAGAGAGGAATTCAAAATCTATAAAGATAACATGGATTAAGCGAAATCAGTCGTTTATTATTATTTATAAGATAAATTGAGATAAATCTTATTTCCTTCACTGTTTTTAATTAGAAAACAAACGTTTCCAAACGACCAAAACAATAAAAATGCAGGACTGAAACATGAGAACAGAAGTCCGGGATTAAATCAACTGAATGTCGAAATAATGTATTTTATCTTAACTAAAATTGAAATGAAACTACTTAAAGACAACAACTGACACCCACAATAAATCAGTGAAAGGGGTTTGTGTTTTTTAACTTAGCACAACCTGCATTAACAGCATTTTCAAGTGATAACTATTTTTAAAAACTTGCAAAATAAGCTTACCTGGTGCCGTGGGTAACTACACTGATCAGGCATAATATTATGACCACCTGCCTAATATTGTGTTGGTCCCCCTTTTGCTGCCAAAACAGCTCTGACCCATCGAGGCATGGGATCCGTTAGGTCCCTGAAGGTGTGCTGTGGAATCTGGAACCAAGATTTTTATTAAAAAAAAAAAAAAAAAAGCTCAGGGTCTTATTTCAGCATGAGCTAACTTAGTTAATCAAACTCAGTGTATAATGAGTTACTTATTTACTTAACCTGGCTTTGGAAGGGCCTCAGATCAATGTTTTCTGAGCCTCTCATACTGGTTGTGCATTCCAATATCATATTAATACACCCTCAATGACTCTCCTAACAACCTGGAGGAACAGAGGGTGACTTGCCTGACAGATGTTTTTTTTTTTTTCTTCATTTGAGCTCTTTTAAGGCAGTGTGTCTATAAGACAAAATTGCAAGTCATATCGGCTTACTGATGAGATTTTATCAAAAACAACTTCTCCTTGGACTACCAGGACTTCTTATTCCTGGAGTTCATGATTAGTCAAATATAATACATTACGAAAGAAAGAGAGAGAGAGAGAGAGATTAATAGTTAACAGATAATCCTGGGTCTTAATAATCTGCCGTTACACACTGTACATTCCTAAACATTAGCTCAGGGGATGTTGTAGCTTAGTGGTCAAAGTGTTGGCCTACGGATCAGAAGGTTGTGAGTTTGAATCTCTGGTCCACCAAGCTACCACTGTTGAGCCTTTAAGCAAGGCCCCAAACCCTCAATTGCTTAGTTGTATAAAGTATAAGTCCTTCTGGATAAGGGTGTCTGCCTGATGCTGTGAAAGCAAATGTTCTTAATTGTATATATGTGATGACTGTATAAATACAGTGCACACATCTGGTTTAAATAATTGCTTATCTCATACTTTGGCATCAGTGAGAAAAAGAGTCACCACGGAAATCCTCCAATTTTCTGTTTGCGTGTGTGCTGGTAAGCATAGCATGCACATTTATGGCAAATAATAGATACCTTTATAAAAAGCAACTTACATTTATTGAACTGACCAGTTGAGGGTTAGGGCCCTTGTCCGAGGGCCCAGCAGTGACAAATTGGTGGCCCTGGGATTTGAATTCACAACCTTCAGAGTAGTAGTCCAACATCTTAACTTCCAAGCTACCACTTCCGTATTCTAACACTGTTTTCACACTGTACACGTCTGGCACGCTAACACCACAGAAGCAACGGCGGCACTAACCGCACTTCTAAATGACCAGTGTGAAACTTTCCTCTACACTGGGTTAAAAGCAGGTTTTAGAATGACAATAACCACGGGGTTATTGCAGTGCAGTGTGAAAAGCTTTTCTCGTTATGCCACTAGTCAATAACAGGGAAGTGGGGCCGTTTAGATAAAGTAACTGCTTTTAACTAGAATCCTGCCATCAGACAAACTTTTCCACACCATATTCTGCTTTGAGATATTGAATCTCATGACTAAACTCTGAAACCCAATACAAAGAAGTGATACACGGCTACAAAACCACAGAAGCTTCATTGAGCCTGACTCAGAGTCTCATCTGTCTGAAAATCCTTTCCTGTTCTAACCTCATTTTGATTGACATTTAGATTCAGAAAATGCAGTCATAAGCCGTTCTCTGCACCGAAGAGGCGTAGCTAGAGAAAGCAGTAACAAATCTCCGAGTTAAAAGAATACGTTTATACGAGTAAAATGGATCATTTCATGTCTAATATGCAGCATTCTGCAATAAGTCTACATTTGTGGACTCAACCTGACGTGAATCTTCATTGGGGAACAATAATTCTGAGCAAATTTGGTTAAGAACAGACGTTTAAAAGGTTTTATTGAAGACGGTCATGTCAGAGGAAATGCCAATAAAAAAGATTTACAAACAAATTTGTTGTTTCATAAGCAAAACCTATTAAGTTTGTATTTTTTGATTTAATAGAAGCTGTTATGTTGCAATTGCCTCGCAGATGCATCCGAAAATTCATTTAGCCTTTTGATGGACTGCTTTTACTTATAATCAGCCATATGGATTCTCAATTAATTAGCAATTATACGCACTATGCTCGAGTTTGCTAGAGAAATACATAGTAGGCTAATGGCGTTTGATGAACTTAGATTAACATCCTCAATGAAACATGGCTCCTAAAGTGTTTTTATTATTATTTCTTCTTCTGGGAAACATGCAAGTATCTTAGGTAGCTTCTGAACGGCGGTTATGGCTTCATGAAAAATAAAGATCTTTAAACAAAACACTGACGATCCTGTTCAAAAGTTTACACCCCCTCGGCTCTTAATGTTCTGTATTGTCTTCTTGAACATCAGTGAATGTTTGTACCTTGCGCAATAGTGAAAAAATGTGTAGGAGTCACTCGGCTGTACTCAGTGTGAAACGATGCACATGGTCAGCATCATAGCAACTGCTGGAAAAATGCAGTTCAAGTTCATTATAATTTTTTACTGCGTGTTAATTTTAAAGATTAATAAGCAAGTAATCGAGAGCAGATTCGAAAAGAAAAAATTTTATTAACTGTTTTAAAGTGGCAAGTGTCATCAGGGGTTACAACATGACAACCACACTACTGTCGTTATTCTCCATACTACAATGGTGGTGTGTCTGTTTTAGCTTTTATCTACAGTGCCATTCAGTTTGGGTTACACCTCAAATTACACTTTAAAATTTCTTTATTGCCTTAGCATACACACACACACACACACACACACACACACACACACACTTTGGTCTGGCTAATGTGCTTCAAATAAACCTTATGGATAATGTGCCTATAAATCTCACCAGCCGTAATAATCTGCATTCCTATTATTGGATTGAAAGACAGGAAATGGCTAGAGAAAAAAAAAAACTTTTTAATTAAAAGCTTAATGTTGTATAGTTGGCTTTACAAAAGCTATGAAGGATGTGGGTCAGTGTAATGACAATGAAATATCATTTATTACTACTTACTCAGATTTCAGAAGCTATTTCAAAAAGGCGGAACCATGTACAAATAGTACTCGTTTTAAAAACGCAAGTAAAAGCTTTAAATTAGTTATATCGTATCTAAGACACTAGACATGGTGTGTATTCAGGTGCTGGGTGAGGTGGTGCGCTCGTATAAAGGTGCGCGGACACTTTGGGCAGATATGCGGCCTCTCGCCAGTGTGTGTGAGAATATGCGTTTTCAGATGCTGAGGCATGAGGAATGCCTTGTCACACTGCTGACACCTGTAAGGCCTGTGGCCAGTGTGAGTACGTCTGTGCTTGCCCAGGTCTCCAGAATTACTGTAGCAGCGGTTGCACTCCGGACACGCGTAGGGCTTTTCCCCTGTGTGCCCGCGCACATGTTTGGTCAGATCGCCAGACTGTGCGAAGCTTGCACCGCACTCTTCACAGCGGTACGGCCTCTCGCCTGTGTGTGTGCGTTGGTGGTTGGTGAGGTGCTGGATGCGATTGAATCTCTTGCTGCAGACGGTGCACACGTACGGCCTCTCACCGTTGTGAATTCGGAGGTGTTTCTTCAGCACGTCGGGTCGGGAAAACGTCTTCCTGCACTCGGTACACTTGTGGATCCTCTCCTGGTTGTGGGTCAGGAGGTGCACTTTCAGGTTACTCAATGTCGCAAACGTTTTCTCGCAATCCACACAAGAGAACGGCTTTTCTCCGGAGTGGACGCGGCGATGCAGACGCAGTGTTGACCTGTGACTGAACCTCATACCACACTCGGGGCACGGGTACGGCCTCTCGCCGGTGTGTGTGCGCAGGTGTGTGCTCAGGTGGCTCATTCGAGCAAAGCTCTTCTCACACTCGGGGCAGGAGTACGGCTTGACGCCAGTGTGGATGACCATGTGCTTGCGCAAGCTGCCCATCTCTTTGAAGCCACTCCCACAGTCAGTGCAGATATATGGCTTCTCGCCTGTATGTGTGCGCGTGTGTATGGTTAAACACTGCAGCGTAGCACAGTTCTTTCCACAGTGTTTACAGAGATAGCCGCGGTCAGTACAAAGCGTTTCGTCTCCGACTACTTGCGGTTTGTGTTCTTCTAACTTGTGGCACTGATGCGGTCCGAGGCCCCACATTCCTGCAAAGCTTTTGCCACATGAAGCGCAGCTCAGCTCTCCGTCAGTACACACGGTGGACAAATTGTGGCATCGACGGCAGTGGTTCTGCAAGTTGCCGACGTAATCGAAGCTACGGTCGCACTGTGGACATGTGTAGCGTTTGCGGGTCGGTGCAGGCGTGGGAAGGTGAGCTCGCCGCATATGCACCTTCAGCTGCTCCTGGGTGAAGAAGTGATGGTTGCAAGAAGAGCAGCTGAGCATCTGGGAGGATATTTTAATGCACTGTGGTGCTTTCTGAGTTTTTAGCCAAACAAGGTAATTACTCCGATGGGTCCATTTGAGGTGCTTCTCAAGGTACGAAGCATCAGTGAAGGACACAGCGCAGTAAGGGCAGGAAAAGAAAGACTCTTGGCCTGGGGATAGAGAGAGAAATGAAATACATAAATATTATATTTTAGGATTTGTTTAACACTGCATTGAAAGACCTGTGCAGTTACAACCCATGTTCACGTCAAAACAAAAAGACAAGTGGTAAATAAAAATGTACCTAAAATACCTAGACGACCATAAGTATGTACACACACACACACTTATACTCATCAGAAGACATTACAGAATATTTTGAAAGCCACTGTTATAAAGGATATGCAAATGATTAGATATTTATTGTTGGTGTTCTCATCAGTGGAACTTCCTGCAGTGGAACCTCATCCTCATTTGGGTGACACGCTTTTATTACCAATTTGTTCAGAAGACAGTTTGACATGCTACACTGTGTCCGGTGAAGAAACCCTTTCAAGTGAGCAGCTCTTGGTTGCTTTGGCTGAAATGCAAACCCCAAAACACACTGGTCATTTGTGATTAGGACTGGACGCCCTCGGTGTAGATTACAAGACACGTGTACAGGACAAAGCTTTTCCAGCATCTTTAAATATTCAATTGTTTTCACGGTTAATCACCTAGACCATTCAATTAGGTTTTTTTTAATCCTTATAATTTGGACAATGTGAAAAACCAAGTGTTAAATAAACAACAGTTTTCCAGTGTTGGCGATATGATAAAATAATATCGATATCACAATAAAATCCCAGTCATTTGTACAGATTTGCTAAAGAATATTTGCTTAAAAAAAAAAAAAAAAAAAAAGTTACAATGGATTTTTACAAAAAAAAATTCATGTTAAATATTTATTTTTGTATTATTATTATTATTATTTATTTATTTAAATAATTATTATTATTTATTGAAAGAGTGTCCACTGTTAACATGCTGCAAAAGTCAGTCATTGTAGTTCAGGACAGAGGAGTTAACAAGGGATAAAGAGGCTTTTGAGGGAATGACCGTTTCGATCTGAAGGGACATCAGGTACAAACTTGACTTTCCAGGACATTAAATGTTATTATAAAAAGATTAAAAACAAAACACCCCATTAAAAATGTTGAACCATTCTACTTTTTAAAATTGTTGGCAAACTGGTGCAGTGTAAGAGGTATAAAACACTCTGTATAATAAGCGGTTATAGAAAAATACACCATATAATGGATTCTGGGGGTGGTGGTAGTTCAAAGCTCTAGGTCGTTGACCGGAAGATCGAGGTTGAAGCCCCAGCACTGCCAAGCTGCCATTGTTAGGCAGTTGAGAGCAAGGCCCTCAACCCACACTGCTTCAGGTGTGCTGCATCATGGCTGACCCCACGCTCTGACCCCAACCTCCAGGGATGGGATATGCGTAGAAAGAATTTCACTGTGCAGTAATGTATATGAGACATAAAGACAATATATTTTTCTATAACAGCTTGCATTAAGGGTCATTTTAGTGATCAAAACGTCTGCTTAACTGCATCAATATTGTGTCCTTCTGAAAAGTGTTTCAATTACCTGCTTCTCCGTCCTGTCCTAGACCACTCTCCTCTTCTGCAGTCTCAAGCTTGATATCCACATCCTCTTCTTCCTCCTCCTCCTCCTCCTTCAAGGGGAAATTGACCACATCATGGATGTCAGGCTCGGTTTTTACACCAAAGCTCAGATGTACTGGAGCACACTCCGGCTCGGTCTTTGTGGACACTCTGGAGTCTGTGGACTGAGGCTGGACATTTCTGCTCCCTGGGTGCATGAAGTCTGTTTCAGAGTGGCCTGGCTCCTGCTTTACCTGGTCAAGCTCTGAGGAGCTGTTATCAGAAACCAAGTCTTTAGCTCCATTACATGAATAGAGGTGCTGTTTGTCTGGGTCCACGTTATTTGCGGTCACTTCTACAGGACACGGCTCTGTTTTGATGTGTGTGTCCGGGGTAGACTTGCGGCACGAGCTGATTTTCACCATGACGTCAGACTGCACCAGCAGCACGCGCTACATTTCCGTCTATCAAAACATTGATGATTATTGGATATCGGAAAGATTTTTCTATATCGCAAAGCTAACGCATTAGATATGACACAATATACAACAGCGGCGGAAGTGCATCTATCGCAACATTGCAAAGCTATAACGTCATTTAAATATTCCCTAATAGAGGTAACTTCCTCATATTAAACTCTCACGTTAAGCTTAATCATGGAGGATTCATCTGTTCAAAACTAATTGCCAAAAAAGGCTAAACATCTGCCAGCAAACAAGAAACAGCATGTAATCCAGTTAGCTGTTAGCACAGCTTCAACCTTCCAACTTCACGTGCAAATCTGTTCCGTCGCATATAAACAGCGTTTATTACGCAGCGGTTATTAAACATTAGCTAATAAACGGCTTGTTTTGACAAAACAAGGTGTACAAGGTAAAAAACCTCAGCGTTGTCGTGAAGACGGAATCAAGCAGTCTGGGTGAAGATGGCCGACCTTGGCCTGCTTTTCAAAATAGCTGTAGCACGTCGCTGTTTGCTGCAAGTTTCCCTGATCGCATATCAGGTCATAAAAACGGCATAACAGCTATCGAATAATAGAGTCAAAGATTAAGAGCTCATATACATGTATACTATACGCCGATCAGGCATAACATTATGAGAAAGTGACAGGTGACGTGAATAAGACTGATTATCTCCTCATCATGGCACCTGTTAGTGCGTGGGATATATTATATGGATATGGGATATGGGCAGCAAGTGAACATTTTGTCCCTTAAAGTTAATGTGTTAGAAGCAAGAAAATGGGCAAGGATTTGAGCGAGTTTGACAAACTGCAGATCTTTTGGGGTGTTCCCGGGCTGTAGTGGTCTGAAACTATCAAAAGGATCCTGTAAGTTGCGAGGTGTGGCCCTTAGAGGCCCTAAAAGACCTACTGCTAACATCTTGGTGCCAGATACCACGGCACACCTTCAGGGATCTTGTGGAGTCCATGCCCTGATGTTTTGGCAGCAAAAGGGGGACCAATTAGGCAGGTCATAATGTTATGCCTGATCTGTGTATGCCCAAAAGTTTGTGGAAAGCTGACCGTCACACGCACTTCCCCAATCTGCTGCCACCAAGTTGGAAGCACACAACTGTATAACATGATTTATGTTGTAGCATTGTTTCCCTTCACTGGAACTAAGGAACTAACCCAAACACGTTTCAGCATGACAATTCCTTTGTGCACAAATTAAAGCTCTTAAAGACATTTTGCCACTGTTGTTGGGGAAGACCTGAAGTGCCCTGCACAGAGCTCTGACCTTAAACCCACTGAACACATTTGAGATGAACTGTAACACTGGCCAGGCTAGCAGTGTCTGACCTCACTAAATGCTTTTGTGGCTGAATGATCAAATCCTAACAGCCACACACCATCTAGTCAAAAGATAGATTCCTAGAAGAATGAAGGTTATTATAACTGCAAAGTGGGGCTAAATCTGTATGGGACGTTCATAAAGCACACATGCGTGTTATGTGCAAGTGACATTGTTTTACAGTTATATATAAATGCACACTAGGTGTGACACATCATTAGAACACCAGTTGCGAAATGTTTCCAGCATACTTATTAGCTGACTAAACTGATCAGTAATAGTTTTAGGTCTTCTAATTGTCTTACTATTGTTAAAAAAAACCTTGTCTGCATTAATAATGAACATAGACAGCGTTATTTCTGAAACCGTCCCCATTTACTAGTTTAATCAATTCTGCTTATGTTTTTGGGACTTGGCATGTAAGATTGTCGCCTGTTACCTTCTTTGCAACTACTTTCAAGCTTTTATTTTGAAAATGAAATGAACACACTGCATTGTGGGAATTCAACTATGATTGTTCTGGTTGCACAATGCACACTTGAAGATCAGCCAAAGCAGGAGATCATCAGACATCATGCAAATAAGGGCCAGCAGATTCAAGTTGATGTTTACATGAACCACAAGAATGATGTAGGTGGTGGTCTCAGTGATTTTGACTGTGGCATGATTGTTGGGGCCAGACAAGCTGGTCTGTGTATTTATATAACCATCTGAGATATTCATGCACATCAGTCTCTTGAGCAGGATTGTACAATATTATCCCTAAAGGGCCAGGGCAGGGTTTCATTCCAATCAATCAGTTAATCTTAGCTGTCAATAGACTCGGTTTGTGGCTTCTTCTTGGTTGAAAGGATAACCTGCAGACTGGCCCTTTCAGGATAAGATTGGATAGCTCTATAGTTTATTCAGAATGGTGCAATAAAGAAAAATATCCAGTAAGTAGTACTACTGAGAGAGTTCAGCGGAGAATGGCCAGACTGGTTTGAGCTAAAAGAAAGGCTAAATAAACTGGTGAACAGAAAAGCATCTCAGAATGTATAACTTGTCAAAGCTTGAGGTGGATTGGTTACAACAGCAGAAGCACATATACAGCGTCCAAATCTGTCACCCAAGAACAGAAAATCGAGGCTGCAGTGGACACAGGCTCACCAAAACTGGACAGTTGAAGACTGGAAATATGTAGCCTGGTCTGATGAATCTCGATTTTTGCTGAGGCACACAGATGATACGATCAGAATTTGGAACCATGAATTGATTGACCGAACCTGTCTTGAGCCAATAGTGTGGACAGTGGTTTCTTGGCACACACTGTGCCTGACAATACCAATCATCACTTGCTTTATGCTGCATTATTGTAGTATTGGTACTGACCATGTGCATCCCTTCATCCATCTTCTAATGGCCACTTCCAGCATTATAATGTCAAAAGGTTGCCTCAAAGTGGTTTCATGAACATGACAATCAGTTCAATGTTCTCCAGTGGAAATTCATACCAAGTTTCTGAATAAGAAATCAAACACATCACAGTATTAACCACTATTAGTTGAAGTTTAATAGGGCCAAACTGGTATATACACAGAATGCATGAGCATGAATCACATAATATAAAAGCACGTGTGCAGGACTGAACAGAATACGTAGCATCCACATATTTCAAGACATCTGTACACGTTTTGGTCTTCAAACTCCTTCTAAATACTTGTTTTGTTTTAGAACAGCACCAAAATAGATCCAGGACAGAATGGAATTGAATAGTCAACCCAGGCTGTTGCTGTTTGAGGTTTCTGTGGAGGTGTAATACAGTTGAGTGTACAATTTTTCAACGTTCATCCATTCATTCATTCATTCCAGTCAAGGGTCCTAGAACACTGTATAAATTTCTGGGATACACTTTGGGTGGAATGCCAGTCCATCACAGGACATCATACACAATTGGGAATTCACATCTAGGGCAAATTTAGTTTTCGGTGATCTTTTTGAGAGGGAAAGCATGTGGACATGGGTAGAATATGCAAATCTACAGACAGTAACCTGAGCTCAGGTTGGAACCCATGGCCATGGAAGTGTTCCCATGCTGCCTTGTATAATTTATAATAAATAGCCTCTTTATGGTAGGATACTTCTAACCATATAAAAAATATAGAGAAACAAACCTCAAATAAAGGAAATACTGACAAAGGGGTCATGGTCTTGTTTCCACTCTTTTCATTGCATTGTTCAATTCTATTCAGATGGAGAATCCAATTTTTATTTAATTCAATACTTTCCACCGAGAAGTCCTTTTCTGACATTATTAAACCATTAGAAATAAATACTGTTCAGTCAAAAAAAAAAGGAGCTGGATTAAAATGCATGATTGCATCACCCATTTCTTAAATAACATTAAATATTAAAGCATGTCCATTACTGTACACTTTACCCTTGACCCATTGTAACAGTGACCAGACAGCAGGCGATTCCTTCATTTGTATGCCATGATTTATCATCATAACACAGCAGTCAACATAAATACTATTGCAATTAAAAGTCAAAATCTGCTATAGATACTAAGCAAAATGACTATAGGAACCAACCATTTAAATACGGTGAGTGGGGAAACTCCAGAAACACTAAAATGCCATTTTTTGCCAGGATAAATATGTGTAAAACTAACCACACGATTCAGCATTCAGAAGAGCTATAGCCTCAGGCCAATGTTTCTGTTCATTTAAGTATGATTGAGTACATTGTCTGTTGATGAACATTTTCCAAATTTTTTTTAGCCACAACTGCCCCATTTTAGTAGTAGTTTATTTTCAATCCCGTTGAACCACTTGCAATGATCTTGTAAATGGCAGTTCAGATTGTCATTAGAGTTTTAAAGCACGTTTTGGTTCTGTAAGCAAGCCATCGTTCATCACAGGCAACACACTATAAAACTCAGTCCAAAGTCTTTCTCTGGGACAGCGTGTCACTTCATCTTCCGTGGTGTATTCAGGACGAAATAAAGGCTATAGCAACGAGACATGTAGTGCATTTCCTAAAGGTTGCTGCCAAGCTCACAGAAAGCTTTCCACAAAGGGCAGAAGATAAATCGATGAAAGATGCTTTATACTCAAGTGTGTCTATGTACAAGAATAGTCACATCTATTCCACATAATCTGTTCCACTGTTTCAATAAATACATCCCTTATAAAACAGTCACACACATTCTTCAAGTAGCTTGGCCCTTTCAAGAACTTTTCAGAGATTGTCCGTCCTTTTCCGCTCGTCTCTTGTACATGGTTTTAATTTAACCATCCCTCACTTGAAATTCCCATCTGTCCTTCTCACTCTCTCGCTCTCTTCCTTTCCTCCTGAGACTCACATAGCCATTGTGGTAAGATGTTGATGACCCAGGATGCCCTTTCGGCCAACGCCAACCCCCGGATGAGTGCCTGCTCCACCGTGCCCACAGTACTCCTGCAGGTTCTGTCTCAGGGTGACCAGGGCAGAGCCCAGACATGCTCGATTAGGTGCCAGGATACCGCCAGGTAGCTGGAATAGGACAGTGGCAACTCCTGCCATGCCATCGTCAGTGGGCTCTAGGGTGATGGGTCCCACTTTGAAGGAGGAGTAAGAGAAGCCCAAGAGCTGCGAGAGGAAGGGGTCAGAGCGGCAGAACTGCTGGTAGCTGCCATGTGAAGCTGGATGGTGATGGTGGTGGTGTGATGTTGGATTGGTGGCAGAGCTGGGAACATACTGATGCATATTCAGGTAGTGCAAGGAAAGGTGCTGCCCACCGTTGCCTCCTCCAAGGGCAGGGTGGTGGTGATGGTGGCGAGTCACACCAGGGTCATGCTTGTAGGACGGAGCTCCAGACCTTCCTCGACTGACCATGCCCCCTATTTTGCCTGTCCTAACATGTGCCAGTGAGACAGAGCTTCCTCCTCCAGCTGAGGGCAAATAGATGAGCTGCGGTTCATCAGGCTCCAGGTAGACAGCAAGTTTGGCAAAGGGGCGTGATGCCATTTTGGTCATCTCTTGAATGTGACGCCGCTGTTCGCGCCTGAAGTCCAGGAACTGTTTGACCTTCCAGAGCAGCACACACACAGACAGGAAGAGGAAGAAGCAGGAAAAGAAGACAGAGAAGAAAACAAACAGGTCTATGTGTGCCTGGTCTTGGCGGAGGAACAGCAGGCCTTGCGACTCTCCACCATGACTGTCTGTACCAACACCACGCAGTGCGATAAAGAAGCGGCTGGATTTGAGCGAGTGCACTTCATGTGGGAAGGTGATGACGACACGATCACGCACGCCATGCACAATCAGCACCGTCTGTGGCTTCCACACTGTGATGTAAGTGATGAGGCCTTCCGCTCGCTCTTCACGCACTTCCCGTTCAGCACTGTGTGGTTTGGCATGTAGACCAAGAATAGCAGAGGAAGATGAATTTGCGCTCACTTTCAACGGTGACAGCGCTAAAGGGACATCTTTGTCTCCCCGAGTCATGGGCACGGAGGCAATATCGTCTGCGATTTTAATGGTGTGTACACCAGTTTGGCGGTTGACGTCCACAATGAAAGTGTCGTGGGAATTAGATACGTACACCTCCACCTCACCAAACGTAACGTCGATAGTGACACGGATGTCAACGTTAGTGAACTTGGGCTGGGCTGCAAAAAACACTGTGCGTCCCATCGGCAGATTTCGGATATTAGGCTCATGGAAACAGTTGACCTGTGACGTCGGGTCAAAGCAGCACTCGTTGTCCACATTGAACTGCCGGTAGCACTGACGGCCATTGATCGGTGTGCCATTGAAGGCGTCTTTGCACTTGGCACACTGGGAAAACAAAAACATTGCAAAGCTAAATGTAAGAAATACTACTCTTTGTTCAGCTCCACTTCTTTCTCTGTATGCTCAGTGCCATGATGCAGCAAAACAAAAGTAATTAAAAACTAAATGCCTTTGAATATGATTTTGGGACAACTGGAAATTACTCCAAATAATGTAGGATTTCCAAAAACGTTCAAGAAAACTACAGGCTCAACTGTGATTATATGTTCAGAGGTGCACTGTAATGGATTTCTCTTGAAATTTTTAATTCAAATGAAATGTAAGCATTATAAATAGTGGAAACCAAACCAATAGAAGTAATAATACCTGTTGTCGGTAACACTCCTTGCGATCATTCTGTGAGCTGCTGAGACAGGATGAGGTTTCCGTGTTGTTTTGGCAGGGGCAGCCTGTTCCGTCATGCTCATTACACGTGTCTGCATGGCCATTACACTGACACCTAAAAGACACAATTAAAAATCTCCACTGCAACAAAACTTTTTCCAAGGCCTGGGGATTGCTTCCTATGGGACGTATTTGGTGCTATTGTTTAAATTCACATTGAATTGTGAACGTCTTCCTAAGATGGTGGCAAAATGAAAATGAAATTAAATAACTGAATGGAATATTCATATCTGGATGGGATGGGGATGAGTACTTGCTTTGTCCTAATAGTAAAGGTGACTAAAAGTGAAAAAAACTAAATCTTCATCCTGACATGAAAAAGAAAAAAACAAAGCACACATTCATGGCTTGTCATCTTAACAGTCATCTCATAAATTTGTCAGTCACTTAAAATGGGGTTTGTAAATGATATAAATATAATTATTTACAAGCAATATACATTCATCAGTGTGATTTGACCGCTCATGACACCTTAATTGAGTCATTTGGCACTGCACTAAACAGTGATGTGGTAGCTAGCAACAGCACTGTTGTTGTAAAGAAGCATAAACTTAATTTTTTAAAAAGCCCTTTATTGTAGTTAAAGAAAAGACGTGCAGTGAATACAGTAATAACAGCAAAAGTGTAATAGGTTTACATAATAAAATATATATATATATAAATATATAGTGTATAAATGTTTTATGTGTACGACATTCAGTCCAATACATCTGTACTGATATATTGATATACATGTCTTAATATTCTAAAAGTACATATGCAACATGTTGAAGCTTTGAACGTGACCTCAGAAAGTGTGTGAAGGTGGTGTATGAAAAATATTAAGATAAAGGTACAGAAAGACTGACCGTTTGACCTGGGGAAAAAATTCCTCTCCCTTTTATTTTTTCTCTATCTGTATAGATCCCATCAGCCTTTTATTTTCTATGCTTTACTGGGTATTTGGCTTGACATTAATGTGACACTTCATTTCTAGTCTAATTTTGCACTTTGTCTAGAAAATTGAGGGGGAAAAATGGTGTAATTTTCCCGTATTATCTTGTTGCAGCTGTTGCAAATTGTGATTTAAGTGTTTTAGCATTTGCTCACTCACTTTTCACACTTGCCCTGCAGCAGAAAGTAGCCGCTAAGGCAGCTTTCACACTTGTCCCCAACACTGTTGTTCTGACAGTTCACACACACAGCATTATCCTCTGTGGGGCCCTCCGCTACCCAATGGACAATCTGGAAAAAAAAACAACATGTAAGAGTGTTAAAGAATATCAAGAACGAGAAGAGGACATAAAAAGAGAAATAGAGACAGCAGACTTACACCCTCAGGATCTAGCGGGTGTTCATGTGGATAATCCAGTGCCAACTTGAGCTCATCTTTGGACAAACATACATCACTGTTTCCTCTACAAAACTCCCGACATGGACGGCACACGCCGCCACCTACTGCAGAGCCTACATACAATGGCTTACACTTCTCACAGTGCTGACCCTGAGTGAAAGAGTGAAATTATTACAAATTACAATTGAATCACACTTCAGGAAACCATCTCACGTGCCTCAAAATATTAGAATCTATCAAACCAATCAACATTATCCAACTAAGAAACTTGCAATATATTAGAAGACTTGCAATACCTTAGTGTGGTTATGGCACTCCAAACACGTATCCAGTTGAGTGACGCCCATACAGTTGCTGTGCTTGTTGCAGCGGCACTGACATGAGCAGTTCTCCCCGACAAAGCCAAAGTGACACTGACACACTCCTGGTGACACACACGTGCCATTAACGCAGCCCTGCAGACATACCGGCTCACACTGCCCAGATACACTGAAAAAGAGAGAAAGGGAGAGAGGATTTATTTATTAGCATACTTGAATAAACATGATTTGAGTCTTTCTACAATTGATAAGGCTTTGTTACCAATAAAAACAAATTCAGTGTACTAAGTTTTAAGCCTTTGAGTGTACCTGCTGAGTATGTAGCCCTTTCTGCAGGTGCAGTGGTAACCATCAGGTAGGTCATGGCAGTCCTGGGTAACATTGCATCGATGGTGGCCGTTGGCACACTCATCCTCTTCCGGACAGTGCAGGAAGGACCAGCTGCTGTTCCAGTGGGGACAGAGAGATTCGCTAACACCTACAAAAGAGGGACAGCAAAAGCGTTTATGACAACACAGTGAAAAACTATGTAGCTGACTGCTGTGTTGTGTCTTGCATATACTTATATTGCCAAAAGTATTCGCTCACCTGCCTTGACTCGCATATGAACTTAAGTGACATCCCATTCCTAATCCATAGGGTTCAATATGACGTCGGTCCACCCTTTGCAGCTATAACAGCTTCAACTCTTCTGGGAAGGCTGTCCACAAGGTTTAGGAGTGTGTTTATGGGAATTTTTGACCATTCTTCCAGAAGCGCATTTGTGAGGTCACACACTGATGTTGGACGAGAAGGCCTGGCTCTCAGTCTCCGCTCTAATTCATCCCAAAGGTGTTCTATCGGGTTGAGGTCAGGACTCTGTGCAGGCCAGTCAAGTTCATCCACACCAGACTCTGTCATCCATGTCTTTATGGACCTTGCTTTGGAAGAGGAAGGGGCCAGCTCCAAACTGTTCCCACAAAGTTGGGAGCATGGAATTGTCCAAAATGTCTTGGTATGCTGAAGCATTCAGAGTTCCTTTCACTGGAACTAAGGGGCCAAGCCCAGCTCCTGAAAAACAACCCCACACCATAATCCCCCCTCCACCAAACTTTACACTTGGCATAATGCAGTCAGACAAGTACCGTTCTCCTGGCAACCGCCAAACCCAGACTCGTCCATCAGATTACCAGATGGAGAAGCGCGATTCGTCACTCCAGAGAACGCGTCTCCACTGCTCTAGAGTCCAGTGGCGGCGTGCTTTACACCACTGCATCCGACGCTTTGCATTGCACTTGGTGATGTCTGGCTTGGATGCAGCTGCTCGGCCATGGAAACCCATTCCATGAAGCTCTCTGCGCACTGTTCTTGAGCTAATCTGAAGGCCACATGAAGTTTGGAGGTCTGTAGCGATTGACTCTGCAGAAAGTTGGCGACCTCTTCGCACTATGCGCCTCAGCATCCGCTGACCCCGCTCCGTCAGTTTACGTGGTCTACCACTTCGTGGCTGAGTTGCTGTCGTTCCCAAACACTTCCACGTTCTTATAATACAGCTGACAGTTGACTGTGGAATATTTAGGAGCGAGGAAATTTCACGACTGGATTTGTTGCACAGGTGGCATCCTATCACAGTTCCACGCTGGAATTCACTGAGCTCCTGAGAGCGACCCATTCTTTCACAAATGTTTGTAAAAACAGTCTGCATGCCTAGGTGCTTGATTTTATACACCTGTGGCCATGGAAGTGATTGGAACACCTGATTCTGATTATTTGGATGGGTGAGCAAATACTTTTGGCAATATAGTGTATTTCAAGCAAAAAAATATTTGATGTGTAGAAAAGTGTATATAATTTGGATCCTTGTTTTATGTGGCACCTTGAGACTATTTTAAAGTCAAAAATTTCTTTTTAGGTTACAGTGTTTACACTGTTTGATCATTAATTATTTAATAATTACATCAATATTTTGGGGTACTAGTGGAGAATACTTACCATCCAGCCCTCCCTGCAGGCAGTGTCCTGCGCCATTAGCTCCACGGGTGGCACACCAGCCACACTGTGGCCTGGCAATGCACTGGGAGCACTGGGTAAGCTGGGAGCACTGAGGAGAGCAAGAGTCTCCGCTGGAGAGCAGACGACCGCACTGACCAGCTTCACAGCGCAACGGAACAAATGAAGGACTCATACACTGTTACACAGAGACGGGAGATGTTGTGAGAGGAGCAAAATGGTTGCATATTTTGTGAATACATTTATTTTGTATAGCCAAATACGTCACAAGAGGTCATTTTTAAACAACTGAATACAGACAATTTATTTCAGCTTTAATGAACTACATCAGAATTCCAGGAGGTCGAAAGCTTCCGTACAGAGATCCTAATTGACTGGGAATAGTCTGGCAGATTCCATTCACAAAGCCCTGCCCCAAGAAATTTGTGAACTGATCTAAAAAGCATGTCTGAGCAATGAGATCCACAAACCTGACTGAGTTACAGATCTTTGGTTAGGAGGAATGAGCAAAATAGGAAGTGTACCCCAAATGTTTTAAGTGAAAAGTTAACACCATCAAATACTGCCATAGTGTATGTAAACTTCTGAACCATTGAAATCTGCTATAGTAAATAAAAGATGCTTTTATTAAAATTACCCATTGTGAAATGAAAGAAGCATGAAATTAGTGGAGTTCAGTTTATAAAGTGGCTCCCCACAAGCACAATAATATAAAAATATTTCTATTTAGCAAACCCTTGACACCTAGACCTGACTATAACCACTTGGGAAAGCAGCTAGTAGGTCTGGTTAGTGGTACGTGTGGCAGTGTGGGTAGCCTCTCACCTGCTGCAGAGCCATGCTCCAAACACAGTGCTGCCAACCCCCATCTGAACCATGGGAGCTGAGACACTGGTTGCAGGTCTGGATTTCGTGGCAGCCTTCAGGGCAGGGCATGGGGGGAGACGATTCCACTTGCATGGGCGACACATTCAGTAGCGCATAGCTGAAACATGTCCAGTCATATGTGGGATTGACACTCAGAATGCGTCTGGTCTCCCCTGGGAAAAAAATTATTATTATTTTTTTAAAATAAATAAACAAACAATAAAACATTGTAGTATACAAAAGAAATAAAACATATTAGTAATTGTTTTTTAAAGAAAATGGGTTAAATACATATCATTAGAACTTAAATACAATCTACAATGAACAAACTTCCTTTGAATTTTAATTCATTTAGCTCCCTTAAATTGTCATCATTAACCCAGATAACACTGAAGTTAGTCAGCAACAGAACACATCTGTACATACAGTAGCCCTGTATTATCTGATTAAGCAATTATACATGAATGTTTGAGAACAGCACCAATGAAAGGCACCAGTGAAACTGGTTAGATTATGTAAAATCACATTGCACTCAATCTGACAATTCTGAGTTAGATCAGGGGTGTCAAACACATTTTAGGTAGCAAACGTATGTCAAAAAAGTGTTACCGATAAAATGGAGTAATACACTCATCAGCTATAACATTAAAGCCACCTGCCTAATATTGTGTAGGTTCCCCTTGTGCTACCAAAACAGCTCGGACCCCTTGAGACATGGACTCCATAAGACTGGACTCTGAAGATGTGCTGTGGTGTCTGGCATCAAGACGTTGGCAGCTGATCCTATAAGTCTAGTAAGCTGGTAGGTGGGATCACCATGGATCAGACTTGTTTGTCCAACAGACGCTCTCACAGATTAAGATCTGGGGAATTTGGTGGCCAAATCAAGATCTTTTGTCATGTTCCGTAAACCACTCCTGAACAATTTTTGCAGTGTGGCAGAGTGCATGATCCTGCTGAAAGAGGCCACGTCCATGAGGGAATACCTTACCATATGGTGTACTTCATCTGCAGTAATGTTTATGTAGGTTGTATTTGTCTAACAACCCAAGGTTTTCCAGCAGAACATTCCCCAGAGCTGGCTTCTGCCAGCTTGTCTTCTGTTCAAAGTACACCCTGGTGCTATTTCTTCCCCAAATAATTAACCCAGCCATCCATATGATGTAAAAGAAAATGTGATTCATCAGAACAGGCCACCTTCTTCCACCGCTCCATCATCCAGTTCTGATGCTCACATGCCCATTGTAGGCACTTTTTTTTGCAACACACTGTGTTCTGACACTGACTTTCTATCATAGCCAGCATTAACATTTTCATCAATTTTGCTACAGTCGCTGTTGTGAGGGACTGGACCAGACAGGCTACCCTTCACTCCCCAAGTACATCAATGAGCCTTTGGTACCCATGACCCTAATGCCAGTTCACTAGTTGTCCTTCTTTGGACAACTTTTGGTAGGTACTAACCGCTGCATACTAGGAATATCCCAAGAGACATGCTGTTTTGGAGTTGCTCTGACCCAGTTGTCTATCCATCACAATTTGGCCCTTGTCGAAGTCACTCAGATCCTTACGCATGCCCATTGATCCTGCTTCTAACACATCACTATCAGGAAGTGACTTCACTTGCTGCCTAATATATCCCACCAAAGTCACCACTGTAACAAAATAATCAATGTTATTCACTTCACCTGTCAGTGGGTTTGAACGATATGGCAATTTGGCAATTTTTTGTGAAGTGTGGAATTGAAATCAACATCATTTGCAAAATAATTAACAAATTAAAAATGTGAACCTTGAAACCCTAAATCTTTTGGAAAGAGACATAGATACAGCATCAAATTCTTAAATGCTGAATAGAAATATTTCATCATTAGCATATTTTGGTAGTAGCTGAGTTCATGGCCACGTGTTTACAGCTAGTTGAAAAACAGAATTTTTAGAATGTTTTTATTTTAAATCACGGCAATGGCAAACGTTACAGGGGGGCAGGGTGGGCCTGGGACCACACTTTTGGAAGCCTGGCCTTTTCGAGGTCTTGCTAACGTTCTTCACAATAACCAGTTCTCGCCATGAGCTGCAGCATTTAGTGGCACTGCTCAGCAACTGGTGTAAACTTTTCTGTGTAGCCATGTAGCAGGCTAGTTCAATAAAGTGTTTACCTTCCCTGAAACGGATGCCACGCCTTGCCTTTTCCCCCTGCCACTGTAATTAGAGGATATAATAACAATGTATTTCAGCCTCTGATAATACTAGAATGCGCTGTCTGAGTGGTGATCGGATTCCTCTGAGCACTGAAGAACAGAACAGAAGTCATTTTGAACTGATTTAATAAAACTATTAAAGTTATATCCATGTAGTCTGTGTAATCTTGAGTATAAATTAATTCATTGTAATAAAAATCTGCTAAAGTAATGGCTATTCCAGGTATTCTTAAATAAAATCTGAATAAAATCTTAGTTGTTGGTTTCTCCTGAAAAAATATTTCATCCCAATTTCATTGGTTTTATGTTCATTCGCAGTTTAAATCCATAAGCCTATATAGCCTATAGGTAACATTCATTTTAAAAAACATTACGTTTGGTCTGATGAAGCTGAAGAAATTTTTTAAACAATTCGATTTTAGCCTGGTTTACTGAAATGTAACACAGCAGTCTCTTTAATTTTAATCAGCCTATTTTCTACAACCACTTGTGTTTCATTTTCTGTTTTTCTGTTAGGTGTGATGTGTTCAGCTGCTGGATTTAGTTGACTACTCAGTGCATTTTTGAGTTCACGTTAAGCCTATAGATTGACGATTGTGATTTCAGTACTGCGTGTAACTGAAGTGAATCAGGCCACAATTACGCTTAAAGAACTAACCTCTTGAGCCATAGCCTTTCAACTTGATGGCCATTTTCTGCAGTCATGCAAGGTTATTTTTCCAGGAAATTCTTACCTACCCTATTTTACCCAGGCCCACCCACTGTTTGATTTCTGGCCTCGCCACTGAATTATGGAACAGAGGTAGATTATCATTTAGAACACAAATAATAAATGAACTTGGTGGACCAGATTAGAAGAGTATGTTTGACACCCCTGTGTTAGACAGTCTCATACAGTCAGTTTATGTTCATATCTACCTGTGCGTTTAAACTGACGAGTCCACATACACTTCACTGACGCTGTGCACTTGGGACAGTCAGATGCCTCACAGCTTGTTTCGGTGCAGTTGCTGGAGAGAAAAATCTCCCTTTGGTTTATCCTGCAGTCATGTTCTGAAGCGCAAGTCACAGAGCTGCTAATACATGCTCCTTCAGGGCAGTTAGTGCACCATTTACACTGTAGAGTGTTCTAGAGAACAAAAGAAAGGATGTAAAACAACTAGACACAAAGAAAAAAGACTTTATACTCACCACACTTGAAGTATAGCCCCACCTGAAAGTATTGGATTGGCAAGGCTAATTTTTTTTAACTTTTACTACACACTGAACACCGTCTTGATGCAGCTAATGCAATATGAGTCCATTTTTTTCCAGTCATTTGGAAATATATATTCCAATAAATTATAATTATATCATTTACAATAAATTATAAACCGATCTTGCTTACCAAGCACATTGGGTGGTTTGCTGCCGAACACATTGAGATGTAAATAGCAAGAAATGAATGCTGAAATTTTATCTAGCATCTCATATTCATCTTGATCCCAAACCAAAATGTCTTTATTGTAGAACAAAAAAAAGAATTGGCCTTGCTGTTCCAAAGCTTCCATATGGGTATGCTGTTATGTATAAAACTAGAGAAGAGATGTGAGGCACATCTGTTACCTGTCCAGAGCTGGTAAATGTTTTGGGATGTCGGGCCAGACATTCACTGCATGTTTTCAGCCTTCGACACTGATCAGGGACACGGGGAGTAGGAAAGCATGGAGAATGGCCAACAGGACAGCCGATCCTGAAAAAAGAGAAGTTAAATAACAAAAGAAAACATTAACACTGGAATATAGATTAAAGGCTCTGAGTCCCAGTGGGGCTTTAAAAATAAACCAGTATCTATTCAAAGATTTCAACTTCTGTAATTCTTAAAGTGTACCTCTCCGCGGTGTCTGAGGAGGTGCAGGTACCCCTGCACCACACACAGCTGCCTGTGCTGTTGTTACAGGCCTCGGGTGTAGGCAAAAGAACACAGGGGTCCGATGGCACAGAGAGGGTGATCAAACGCCCCAGCATTACCCCGTTAAATCCACCTGATATGAACAGGCGATTCCCTGAACTCGCCATGGCCAAGGATATGGAGTGATTAACGGGTTCACCGACTGAAGATACTGCAGTAAGAAAAGAGCATCTGTGTATTAGCGTCAATGTATCAGTGCACTTCAAAAGCAATGGAGCTTCAGCAAGTGACTTGCTTGTTTCCTAAGTAAATATTTGTGAAAAAGTAGATGTGTATGTAATGATGTTTGTGATAGGGATACCTGGCTGTATCCATGTGTTGCAATTGATCTGATAGAGGTATACACTGTTGCTATAATCTTCTGCTCCTGTCCGCCCTCCAATAATCACCATGGTGTCTTTCAGTAGGGCTGCCGCATGGAAGAAATGCGACAAAGGCTGTTTGGAACAAAAGCATATCGATCAGGCTGAGGATGACCTTATTCTCAAACACTGCTAATGGGGGAAAAAGGGTATATTTCTTTGGACTTGTTCAATCACCTTGTTTCCCCGAGAGGGGACCAATAAAGACCAGGTGAGATTGGGGTAGTAAAGGGTATAGAGTTCTCCAGAAGGCTCTACAGCCTCTACATGGAAACGGTAACCGCCAAACACATACACAGCATCCGTCGGCTCATGATAGACTGCAGAATGTCCATAAAGACCTGTGGCAGAAGAAAATACTCTGAATTAAAACTTTAAGATTCAAGAGAAAATCTATTCCAGCTTTTAATTCAGTGTCCAAATTTTACCTGTAGGTGGTGTACCAGTATGTGGCAATACAGTCCAGTTCCCAGACTGTGGATTAAACTCAAGTAAGTGGTGATTGAAACCATTCTCTTGAGAGTATCCTCCAATCAGTAGAACAGAGGAGACTCTGCGCACTGTCAGAGTGTGACCAGCCACAGGAGGCAGCACTGAACTCTGAAAATAAAAGTAGTTATCGTTTCAAAACAGAGTTATTTTTGTTAAATGATGAAAAACCATTTAAAATATATCTAGCGTTCCATACCTTGTACTCTGTCCACATCAGGCTGCTAAGATTGAGGCTCCATGTATCGTTCAAAACACTGTTTGGTGCTACGCCACCCACCACAAGCATTAAGTGGTGACTTTCTGTCGGAGTACTAGACGTATGGTCATGAATGGCTACCACAACAGAGGCATGATGGTAGCGAGCTAAGGGGCTAGATCCTTCCTCCGCTGAACTGGTAAGCATCTGAGTCCAGCGGCGTTCTTGCACAAAATACCTAAGCCAGTCCACACATCAGGTTACAATATATACATGCAAACAGTGGATAAACCAATGACTAATCAGTGTTACGCAACAGCGTTACTAAATTCTCCATTCTTTGATGTGTTTGGAGAATATTCAAAATGAACATAGAATAATAGTAACTTCACAACAGGCCACATCAGACCATCCTGCTGATTATTTCCCTACATCACACCTTGTGTGATGCTTTATATATATATATATATATATATCTCATATCGCCATCCATTCTGTCACATATAAATTGTTTATACCTGTAAACATTTCCCAGAATTCCCTCTGATAGAGAGAGGCCACCATATAACCAGAGTGTGCCATGCGGGCCTGAAACTAGTGAGTGCCCCATCCTCTGGAGAAACCTGTAAGATGGATTCTGTGCGCATGGAGGAGAAAAAAAATGGACAAACATCAACTTACTGTAAAAACAAATTACTGACCAAATGAATGAAATCACAGTTTTAGTGTTTGTTAGCCTTTTGTTTGACCCAGTAAGCAACACAGTATGCAAAGGCACATTATCTGTGTTTAGCTAAAGTTCATCATGAATATGGCATTGCACTTATGTTGAAGTCACAGATAAACTGAGGGAATATATCAGGGTTCACTCCATCTCTTCATAGAAAGGGTTTGAATGAAATGTCTCACCACTGTGAGTTGTGTGTCCAGCAGATTCTCCCACACCAGGCTGTTTGCATCTGCAACGGAGGAGCAGTCAGATCCAGCCCAGCCGAGCGTGCACACACACACTCCTAGAGTCTGCAACAACATAACAGAGCAGGAGTTAAGATATGGTCACCAAAAATGATTTGCAATGGCCTGACACAGGATTGCTCCTTTAAGGTATTAGTTAGATTTCTACTTCAGTGAAATGTTAGGTTGTTACACTATGTATCATGGTAACAGTGCAAACATTATCACAGAAAAGTAGCAGTAGTTGTTTATCTACTGTAAAACAAGGCAATTCAACCTCACCGTGTTGCAGATGCCTCGGCCCTCTCGAGTGCCACAGTCCCCGGGGCAGATGGGCCAATCACAAAGTGGCCCTCCATAACCACTGGGACACTGGCAGATCCCGTCACGGCACTGTGCAAAGCCCAGACATTCCGAGGAGCCATCAAGACCCCCGTCAGATCCTCCCTCACTGCAACGCCGCACCCAGAAGGAGGCGTTAAAACCCTGAGGTTGAGCTGAAGACACATTTGCCTCAAAGTAGACAGAGATCACACCTGAAACGATATAGATATAATAATATTTTTGTGGGAATTATAATTAGGATCTTCCAAGACAAAAACAGAACTTCCATGCAACTTAAAGTATGTTAAACTTAAACTTAACGTATGAAAATGTAGCAAAATCTATTACCAGATGTGGCTTCTACTGTGATTGGTTGATTACGAGTTGTGCCACAAAAAACTCCAATCAGGTTTTGATCAGAGTGCATCACACCGTTGTTAAGAAAACGTGGCAGGCCATCGAATACATACACATACGAGTTCTGCATAATTAAAAAAAAAAAAAAAAAAAAAAGGCATTTTGAACCCATAATGTCAATACCAGATGCAGTGCTATATCTATTGTGATGCAGCATTTAATTCACGTGTTGCTCTGATACAGGATATTGCTCTTACTGTGCATTGTGTATAAGAGTCTTTATGCAGGGTCAATGCCACAGGTGGGCACATCTGGCCTGGCATGCATGGTGCCAGATCCGGAGAGACAGAGAGAACCCACAAGCAGTGTGAGAGACCATCCTGGCCTCCTGCTGATCCATGCCAACCAAGAGAGGATGAGAGGGGCAGTGAGGAAGACAATGAGGAAAGGGCAACAGAGCGTCCTTGACACTGTCGGAAACATGTGCCATTGTTCCTGAAAAAAAAATTGACATTTTAAACATGCCTTTAAATTTATTTGTATTTAATTTACTGTGCAGGAAAGACTGCCTATTACTCTAATCTTACTGCAGCTGTTAGCTTTTTATTTGTTCTGTACAAATCCTCATATATTGACCGTCATAAAACTATAATGGTGTCTAACCGGGGGTCTCCGTAGTAGCCAGGCAAGCACAGCTCGCAGTGCTCTCCATGGGTATGATGTGTACAGTAGCACTGTCCCGTTTGATTGTGACAGAATCCCTGCAGTGGATCGCCATGTCCATTGCACTCACACGGCACACAGCCTCCACCACCAGCTACTGCTGAACCGAAGCTACCAGGCCGACAGTGCTCACAGTGTGGTCCTGTCGTCCAATCTGTCAAACAACAAAAAAAAAGATGCTCAACTAAGGTACACAAATATCTGCACATGCCATAAGAAGGCTGAGAACAGAACAGAGGAAGTATTCACCCTGGCATTGGTCGCAGATTCCTGGTGCCGTGATGCAGGTGCTGTGGAAGTTACAGCCACAATCGACGTCACACTCCACACCGCTCAGCACCAGAGTGGCCGGGTCCGAAGTCCAACCCAAAGAGCACTCGCACTCAAACCGTGGACTGCCACTACATTTGCCCTCACGACATTCATTATAACATCTAAGAAACGAGAAGGCAACCAAACATAGCCATGAAGACATGGAGAAACAAATATCTCAGAAGGGCTTTACACTGAGACACGAACACATCTGGGATACAAACCCCATTCACATTTATGGCATTTGGCAGATGCCCTTATCCAGAGCGACTTATATTTATCTCGTTTATGCAACTGAGCAGTCTTGCTCAAGGGCTGAAAGGTTCGAAAAGACATTTTAATTCCTCCAGAGTGGCAAAAGGCAAAGTAAAATCAATGTAAGTGGAAGCAATAGCAACCGGTGCACTGGGATAATTCATTTTAGTCTAATAAAAATAAGTTTTTTATGGGATTCTGGCCAGTAACGTTTAACCTTAATGCTCTTTATAGTGATGTGATATATCACAATGCTGTAACTACAGTACAGTTCTAAATCCCCTGGTCTGAACTACTTGCTGATACAATGACTTTTACTCATTTTAATTCTAAAAACTTATAAAGAAAGGATATATTTTTAAATGAGTACCTGTGTTACATTTAGCATTGTGCTTCTGTTACTGAATATGAACTGGTATGCACTGCATGTAGAAGGACTAGATGACTGTTATTCCCAAGGTTTTTTTTTTTTTTTTTTTTTTTAAGTTAACTGGCTTGAGGAATGGTGCTCATCGTCGTGATAACAACTCACGTCTGATTGCAGTAATGCTCTCCATCTCCGGTGAAACCCCTCTCACAGTGGCACTCGTACGAGGTGGGTGTGTTCACACAGGTGGCTGAGGGATGGCATGTATGAAGGCCCAGCCTGCATTCCTCCACATCAGGGCATGATGCATAGGACCACACAGCCTCTCCATCAACTTCCACCCCCTCCAGCAGATCCATCTCTAACTCCAGCTCCATCGGCCTTGGTGGGGAAAGGGTGCGTGGCTCGGGGCTAACGGTGAAAAGATGGTAAGGATGTTTTGCGGCTATTTTTTAAAGAAGAATTGATTGACTTATATACTAACGCACAACTTACGAATTTATTTATGTGGCTTAGTGTTCTTTGTGATTATCCTTATACTATTGTGCACTATGCTGTAACCTTTAAATCTGCTTTCTGACAAATCCATTGTTACAAGAGCTACACAAATAAAACTGAATTGAATTATTAATCACTGTGCACTATTGACTCCACAAGCAATTACACTTTAACAATACCCCTTCTCCCATGTATGTGAACTCTACATGATAACTGAAGGGGCAGGTCACTGCAGCACTGCATTAACATTATATTCGAAAAACATCTGACAATAACGCAAACATCTAATCTTCATTGGCATCCAAGATTTTCTAATACAATTGCGAGATGCCTTTTTAGGTTAAACTACTTTCACTGAAAAGTCTGTCAATTTTCACTTTGCCTGACAATTGCCGCACAATGCCATTCGAGTACCAGATAACAGTGGTGCCAATCGAATCTAGCCCTTGTTTCATCTCAACCTAAAGAGAGCAATACGGCGGAGCTGATAATGCCTTTAAGTCGGTTCAGCTATCTCATCTCCTCATCTGTCCACTCTGCTCAAACTGATGACGACAGATCATTGCGTAGATTACCAAGCAGACAAGCGAGTGCCTTCCTGTAACTCAGCACAACTGCAGCACACTGCATTCTGCAACTCAACACTGAATTTCTCATTAATATGATATTGATCGTGGCTGGAAATGGAAAGAAATGTTCTTAGGCTTTAACAGTATAACCTGACACTTAGCACTTATGTTACAACAGTTATTCTTCCATTAGAAGCCACTGTATCTAGCAATTCCCCCCGTGACATCAGCGTGACGGATTATTACAAAGCCGGGCAGGAAAACAGAGACAGGTTGTAGCTTTACCTTGAGGCCTTCACTTCAGCAACAGCAACAGTGCAGTTAGTCACGGATGAGTCAATAATTCCTCCCCAGTCTCCTTTTAGACACCTGCCAGAAAACAGCATTTAAGGGAAATAAAACAAACAGAAAAAGGTAGACAAAAATGGATACATTATGATTAGCTATTAGCTAACACCCAAACTATCACAACACCAGTGTCCCTCAATGTTTTAACCATGAAAGAGATGGATCATTTTCATTTTTGTACATGTTGGAAGGATGATACAGTTTAATAATAGTGCACTTTTCCATAAGCCAACTCTCATAAACCATTCTAAATCCGACCGATGTCTGCTGTTTCAGATTTTAAACCCTTATAAAGGGCAACAAGAGATATTTGCGGTTAATGAAAATGTGCTTTACCTGCCAAAGGTAGGGTTGTTGTAATCCCCACACCAGCCACACTGAAAGGTCTGCAGGCATTCGGCACATGTGGTTGAAGCAGAGCACTGCTTACACTGAGGAACTGAGTGCACACTATAAGTAGAAACAAAAGATCTGTCACTGTTTTTACAACATATATAACATCTTACATTACAAAACCAAAATATATTGTTTCTCACCACACTTGGTGGAATTGTTCACTTGTTTTTTTTTTTTTGTAAAAACAACACCTACAGACTCGCTAACTAACTTGGGTAGCTGTTTTGCTCAGGTTAAAGCATACTAGTCTTGAGTGTGCAGTGGGACTGAGACTCTGTCCCTCACAATTCATAAACTAGCTGCTGTTTCATTCACATGAAAACTAGGGTTTTATTTATATTCAACAGCTTTTTTCTTTTAAAAGGAATATACACCACGTACACCGATCCGGCATAATATTATGAGCAGGGAGAGGTGAAGTGAATAACACTGATTATCTCCTCATAATGACACCTGTTAGTGGGTGGGATATATTAGGCAGCAAGTGAACATTTCGTCCACAAAGTTGATGTGATAGAAGCAGGAAAAATGGGCAAGTGCAAGCATTTGAGCGAGTTTGACAAGGACCAAATTGTGATGGCTAGACGACTGGATCAGAGCATCTCCAAAACTGCAGCTCTTGTGGGGTGTTCCGAGTCACCTTGCAACTTTACAGGACTTAAAGGATCTGCTGCTAACATGTTGGTGCCAGACACCACAGTACAACTTGAGGGATCTAGTAGAGTCCATGCCTTGACGGAGCAGGGCTGTTTTGGCCGGTGGTCATAAGGTTATGCCTGATTAGCGTATTTCAACAGCTTTAAAGTGTGTCATGCAGAATTCACAAAGAAAAACTACACATTACTCAGAGCTACATTTCTCTCTCCTCTTCCATCGACTTGGTGAATCGACCTTCTTTCCACGGCAGATTTGTTTCCTGTTATACCTGAATACTCCTAGCTTAAGAGTATATGTTGGACATAACTTTAAAACCACCTAAGTACATTGAGCACAGAGCTCACACAAAATACCTCACTACATGATTATATAGAAATATCTAATTTAAAGCTGTGCATGTATCCAGTGTTTATTTTCTCCCATTTCATCGATCCCAATATCCAATATCCCAATATCCATAAGCAAATTAACCTTAACATGAAAATATTCAAAAATCAATTACTAAACGCATATCTCATAAATGATGTATGAATGCCTCAGCTTACCTGTCATACCAGTCTCTGCACTCCCCATAGGGGAACTTTGTGAGATAAGCAGCAAAGTAAAAGCAGGTCTGAGCGGACTCGCACCATGCACACTGGCTAGAGTTGGACAGACACTCCCCACATGTTGTCCTCCTATTACAGACGAGAAATAAGAGCGATGACGAAAAAATAGATCAAAGTTTATTTGGAACTTGAAATGGTAATAGTAGTAAAATGGTCCGCAATGTATTATAGGAATGATCTGCCATGAACAGGGAGCAGGAAAAAAAAATTCTCAGTATTTCTCAGTTCGGCTGACAAAAATTTCTTTCATGCAGACTTCTTTTTTGTTTCACATAATACAGACTATCAACACTGTCCCTTTTGCTTTATTTAGATAATCCATCTTTGTTCCTGATAATTAGTCGTTAGTGATAAATTAACTAATCTATAGTCACAATTTAAAATTTTGGGAGATGATGTCTAATGAGCTCATTTGTTAATTTTACTGCTCCCCTCTTTCTTCTCTATCTATGAAAAATAAATACTTTTACAGTCCAGTTTTTGGGACTTGAAACTTGAACAATAACTAATAATAAAGGTAGACTAGTGATCTTAGTTTACTGAATAGTTCACTAAAGAGTGGCATCAAAGCTCTAATTAATTCAGGCGATGAATTCACACTCACTGGTTACAGACTTTAGGACATTCCAGTGGATCCCGAATAGAGCCTTCCAGTCTCCCACGGCGACTGCATAAGTAATCCCCTTTCTTACTGGAGTTGATTTGCCACTCACAGTAAGGGTCCTATTGGGAAACAACAAAAAATGATCATTTACTGCAGTGCACTGCATTACACACTATATAGCCAAAAGTTTGTGGACATGTGACCATCACACCCATATCTTCCCCAAACTGCTGCCATAAAGTTTAAAAGACACCAATAGCATATATTTATATGTTGTAGCATTAAAACATCCTGTCACTGTAACTAAGGGGTTCAAAACTCGTTCAGCATCCCAATGCCACTCTACCCTCTACCCCACTGAACACCTTTGGGATGAAATGGACACTGGAATGCCAACATGCCTGACCTCATTAATGTTCTTGTGGCTGAACAGGCCAGGTTCCCAAACTTTTAAATACCTTTTTTGATAAAACATAAGTGTATTCTTGCATCGTGTGCTCCATCATGCCACCTTTTCTGTACCTGAGTGCAAGCCCTGCAGTCTCTGTACTCCTCACACAGTGTGCAGTGCTGGGGGTTGAGTAACAGGTGGTGCTCTTCTCCCTGTGGCTCCAGGCAGCGCTCGAGGCTGATATTGGAGCGTAGCATGCACACATTTGTAGTAGGGCACCAGCCACAGGACTGATCGGATAGACAGGCCAAGCAAGAGTAGTAACCTGAACACGAGCCTGAACGATAAGGCTCCAGGAACAGAAACGAGATCTCCTGATGAATGATAAAAGAAAACTGATAAGGGGACACGAGTCAAGGCAACTAAACTTGCAGCACTACAGCCACGATGAAAATGATTTGCCACTCATGAGGCTTTACTACCACATTTTAAAGTACTAAAAAAGCCAGAAATGTTTTAATGGCTTAAAGCCTTCACTTCTTGGCACTTGCAGAATTTTGGTTCCCTAGTGATAGATAATACTTTAGCACTACACTCACATTACTGACAACCAATGTGAATTCAATCTTGTATACAGTCTGAACATTTTATTAGGCATGATTTCTTTAAATAACATACACATCTATTCAGAACTTGACTTAGACTGTATTTCCAGAGTTATGAAAAAGCCCTTACACTTCCTCCAGGAATGGCAGTTCGGTTCCAGGTAAGGGCCATCTCACTGGTCTGGCCTGAGGCAGAACTGTTCAGGTAGCCCTCTGCCTGCACCAAATAACGATTCCCCCGTGTGAGATTCTGAAACAGACGGGAACCGTCTGGACGGGATAACAAGTGGCTCTCCTTTTCTTCCTGAGCTGACCAGCGCCCAAGAACATCAGTCTGTGTGCACAAAAGAGTTTGTATAAACAGTTTGAAACAATGTTATGTAGTTTTGAAATTTATGCCTCCATAATAGTCTAGCAAATCTACTTTTTTATGTAATGCATGTATTTAATTTAACAAATAAGTTCATGTGCACAAACTATGTCAAATGTTTATATTAATGGTATAGAATAAATGCTAAAAGCAGTGCAGGCTGCAGACTGGACCGTCCTCTTACCAGGTGGACTGAGTTGGGCCCTGCAGCCATCTTCACTGTGAAGTGAAACTTCTGAATCCTTGCCCACATGGCCACAGACTCTTGGGGAGGAGTTGCAGGGGGTGGAGCCCCTAAAAGAGGGTGAATAAAACCACGAAACTGCAGAGTAACGTCCATCTCAGTGGAAGGGTTGAGTATTATAGATGCACTCCTCAGAATAGAGACCTGTAAAGGAGACATGGAAGTAGAGATGGAGATTTAAAAATCAAACAGAAAAAAATAGAAGGAAAAATAAATTCATCTTCGGGAAGAAGCAAAAAGAGCATAAAACTGCAGTTTTTAATTTATAATTAAACAGTGCTAAGTTATGGGTCCAGTTTGACTGTTCAACTTTGCCTGTGGGGAAGTCAGAGGTTACACTTGAGTCCTGACATACCTTGTCGGGCTGCGAGTCGTTGCGTGGGTGCTGAAAGGTGAGCAGGTGCAGTCCTGGGACATAGTTCTCGGTGCGACAGGAGGGGAGGGAAGTCAGGAAACTCGTCCGCTCCCCCCACCAGCCGTACGCCCCCGAGATCTGGTCCACGCGGCATGCACTACGCTCTGTGAGGGGTCAGAATTTTTTGTTACACAGGACTGTATGATAATAATACTATCTCACACATAGCTGAGACAGTGGGCTATAAACAAAAAAAGTCACGAGAACCAAGCTACAACCACAGAAAATTTCAACAAGCCAGTATATCACAGACACAGGAAATTAGGAGTGTCATGAGATACTGATTTGCTTTAAAAACTGTGGTTGCACATGGTATAGTAATCACTCACTCATGCTGCTCTGTTCTCCCCTGTTCATACCTGAGACCGGTAAACAGGAATCATTCTGGACACACCATCCAAAATCACTGGGGGCACGAGGGAGAGAGTTGGGCACGCCACTGAATACTAGACATGACTGGCAGTCAGAAAGGAATCGAGCCAGACCTAAACAGCCAGTGCTGCCACACTGTGGGTACATACAAATATAATACTGGCATCAGTCAAAAAGACATAATGAGAAACTGTTGAAAAAGAACAAAAGAGAAGTGAAAGTAAAGGAAAAGAAGCATGTGGGTATTTAATGTGTTACCGGGTTAGTTGGCTGGTATTCCCTACAGCGACCCTCACACCAACTGCATTCTGGGTTTTTTAGACACATTCTCTCATCTGGGGCCTCAGCACATAATCCATCCTGTTACAGAGGAACATATACAAGAAATCCTCATTTTCATAACCGAGTAGATTGTGCATGGTTTCAGATGTATGTGTGTATATTTATATTGCTCAAACCACAAAAGATGTGGCCTTGACTGGATGGCATGGATGTTGGTGCCAGCCATGCTGGGGTGATTTCAGAAACTGCTGGAGGGGAAAGAATCCAAAGAAAATCCAGTCTTCAACTGTCCAATTTTGTGCTCATGACAGTGTCCAATTTTTGTTCTTGGCTGACAGAAATGATATCTAATGTGCTGGTCTGCTATTGTAACTCATCAGCCTCAAGGTTTGATGTGTTGTGTGTTCTGAGATACTTTTCTGCTTCCCTGGTTATAGAGAGAGCTTATTTGAGATATTAAAGACTTTCTGTCAGCTCAGACCAGTCTGGTCATTCTCCTCTGATAGCTCTTATCAGCCTCCTCTTGCAGGATGTTTGCATGATTCTGTCTAAACTCTAGAGAATGTTGTGAGTGAAAATCTCAGGAAATCAGCAGTTTCTGAAATACTCCAACCATATTTTCCCCCATTCCGATGTTCGATGTGAACTGTAACTAAAGCTCTTGACCTGTATCCGCTGTTTATGCAAGATTTTATATATTATACTGCCACCACAGGATATATACATCTACACACACAGTACTTATTTCCTAAATCAACTCACTCTGTCACCAGGGTCACTGCTGACAAAAAGTGGAACTTTGTATGCCACAAGGTCCCCGAGAGCAACACCACTGTAACCGCCAGCGATGAGCAACACGCGTCCATCCATCACAGCAGCAACATGAGAGTAACGGCCTCTCACAGATCGGCTTCCTATTGGAGAGTAAACAAAAGAGTCTGAGCCCACCAACAGTCAAGGAATTTATACAGGACCATAAAAATAATATCTATTCTAGAAGCTCATTCACTAAACACAACTTTCACTGCAACTGGCAAACTGTTTACTTCAGTAAAAAATTATTTTAAGATTTCAATTTAAAGTGAGGCCAAGACTACATAAAAATCCTTTATTTATTCTACCCACGGCCATCTTTATTTGGCACTGTAGTGACAATTACATTGTAATGTGGTATTAAAGTACTAGGTGCAACAGCATGCCTAATGTACATAATGTAGTACTAGATCAGAAACTGACACTTATGGCATTTCGGATGTAAAACACTTACGGTGTATGAGACTTTCTCCACCAGACACCCACTGGTGGCAGCCCAGATGGTAGAAGAAGATCTCCTCATCGTAACATTTCTCCTCCTGGTAATGGATGTGCACATTTCCACCTTTAAGAGAAAAAGTGTTTAATCAAGTTAACAAAACATACACACAATCTGTTAGGCTCCTTCTGTCTGATGTAATGCTGGTGTCTATTCATGAAGCACTGCAACTCCTGTGGCTCCTCTCACCCTCCAGATAAGCCCAATTCGTCCTGATACTTCTGTTTGGAGCTTCAGCCATTGTAATGAGCCCCTAGGAGCCCCTATAGATGACCAAAAGACTATAGTTTCCAAAGCCAGTTTCTTGGAATTCTCCCCCTTGCTAGTAGATAATTAGTAGATAACCTCTGTACACTCAAACACATTATCTGCAATCAAAACGACTGAGTCGCTCATAACAAACATCCTTTCAACAGTCTTAGAGCTGATTGTCTTTATAGTAAACAGTTAAAGAAGAATAATTATTGACCACTCTGATGTCTGATTCCTCCCAAGGTTTCTTCCTGATGTTAATTTAGGAAGATTTACTTAACATGTGACTTTGGTTTGCTACATCTGGAAGCTACAAGTCTACATCTGGATTTCTTTAAAGCTGCTTTGTGACAATGCAATAGTTATGGTTATAGTGCTATACATACAATACTCAACTGAACAAAAATCATTGAAAAAAATCACACCACCGTCACCATATACGCCAACATATATTACTTGCCATTGAATAGCTTTATGTAAAACCAAGACTTACCATACACCACCATGTAATTGCCAATTATGGTGGCTGAATGAAAGGCTCTCTCCCGAGGTCCGTTAGCGGGGTAACGTGAGCGAAGGGAAGTCCAGAAACTCTTGTCCACATGGAAAATGTCTGTGGAGTTTACCCTCACACTGAACCTATACATTAGACATAAGGGAGAAAATGGCACAGCATTAAATCAGCACTTGGGCATCTTAGGCAACTCCAAATGCTTTCCAGAACAAATATTCCATCTTATGCTGTTTTTGACTATCTATTGCTTCTGATCTAGACCAGGTGAGGCTTAATATTGCTGTTGTTATACAGGTTATTGGGATAAGCAATAGAAAATGGTCAGATCAGCTGTCTGTGGCTATTAGCTGTACACATCATCCTGTTGATGTACCTGGCTGTAGTAGGTCTGTGTCCTCCATATACCAGAAGAGTCCTGGATGGAGCGTGGAAGACCATGCTGTGACCTGCAGTGGCAGGGGGCTTTCCCCCGTGAGGCTGTACTTCCTCCCAAACCCTGTCTCCCAGTCGAAAGCGATACAGAGTTGAGGAGAACATGTCCTTCTCTGTGCGCCCTAAGGTCAGAGAAACACACAGGATGAAGAGAAATGACAGAGTTGCAGGGAGAAAAAAAACCTAATGGATACAACTACTGTATAGCTTTAATACATGAGTTTTTCATAGTACATAACACATAATTTGTAAGCTATAAGTAATTCTTTTGTGGTAATTATATATATATATATATATATAATATATACAACAATAAGAAAACTCTGCTCTTTCTACAAGGTATAGTATGTTCTTAAAAAAAATAATAATAATTCTGCTCTCTCCCAGATATTATTCTACTCTCGGGTTTTGAAGGCTTACCCCCAAAAACATACAGATCATCGTCCACCAGAGCTGCTGCATGATTTGCCAGCCTGGGAGCACCTGGAGCATCTGACTGGCCAAGCTGTTGCCAATCATTTTGCTTTGGGCGGTACAACCAGACATCACTAGCCAGTGAGTGGTTAGAAAGCTCACCACCATATATGACCATGTCACCCTGCCATTCCACTGCTGTATGAGAGTGCCTTGGGGCCTTGAATAAGGGGAAAAAAATGGGTAAATCAATAAACATGTATAAAAATCAATGCAACTGAAAAAGGCTCATTGAACAGAAAGGGTCTTACTGGAGCAAATGAGTGCAGCTTCTTCTCCCATTGATTGGTTGAAAAGTTGTATTCCACAAGGTCTCCTAATGCTTTGTTTAAGTCAAAACCTGAACGTGAGAAAAACTCAGAGTCAAAAACCTCCAGAATTTCCCTGCGTAGATTAGCAATAAATACATTACGACAATAATGTATGTTAGCTGGCAAACTGTCCCTGATTCTTCCCGTAAATAGTTCCATAGTTGTGCTAAAAACACATTCCGTCCACATATGACAAATCTGCAAACAGGGCATAATCCCAATCGAACTTTAAACGTTCATTAAATATAATTTTACTTTACATTGCCTCTGTGTCATCTGTCTGTATTTGTGTGCACTAAAATCAGCAGTGACTCTTTTATGATACAGTTTGTGGTAAACACTACTCACAAAAAGTTAAGGATATTTGGCTTTTGGGTGAAATTTATGGAAAATGTAAAAAGTTCACGCTACAGTGATATTATATCATGAAAGTAGGGCATTTAAGTAGAAGCATGCAGTGGTGATTTCCTCATCTCAAACAATTTATTGAAACAAAAGCCAACAACAGTGGTGGGTATACCACAACAAAAAATGTCAGTGTCTCAATAATTTGTCATGTGCCCTTGACCATCAATTACAGCTTGACAACGACATCTCATGCTGTTCACGAGTCGACTTATTGTCTGCTGAGGCATGGCATTCCACTCTTCTTGAAGGGCAGCCCTCAGGCTATTGAGGTTCTGGGGTGCAGGGTTACGAGCCTCTACACGGCGACACGGTCTGGAGAAAGTGCAGGCAGAGAAAGTGCAGGCCACTCCATTTGAGGTACCCCAGCCTCCAGCAGCCATTCCCTAATGATGCGACCTTGATGAGCTGGAGCATTGTCATCCATGAAGATGAAATTAGGCCTGTGTTCTTCATGCAGAGGCACAATGACTGGATTAATGATGTTATTCAGGTAGTATTGGCTTGTCACTGTACTATTCACAAGATGTAGGGCAGTTCTGTATTGAGTAGACACACCTGCCCAGACTGTAACACCACCACAACAGTGTCTGATGCATAGCGCTCTCCTTGACGTCTCCAACATCGTTGGTGGCCATCATTTCTGCTCAACTTGAATCGACTTTCATCAGAGAACAGCACTGAGGCCCACTGGTCCCTAAATGCTCCCTGGCCCGACGCCTGTGCCTGGTGGTGTGGTCAGGTACCCTTGCAGGTCGTCTAGCACGCAGACCACGCTGATGTAAACGGTTTCGAATGGTCTGACGTGACACTTGGGTGCCTCTCACCTCCCTCAAATGTGCCTGGAGTTGAGTGGCATTCATCATCCGGTTCCGCAGGGCACTGTTCACAATGAAGCGGTCATCAACGTGGGATGTGGCCAAAGGACGTCCACTTCTATGCCTTTCTCTGACTCTTACAGTCTCTCTGTATCTCTGTCGCAACCTAATGATGACACTCTGTGAGACTCTAAGCTCAGTGTCCACTTCCCTCTGAGAACATCCTGTTTGAAGCCTCACAATGGCGAGGTACTGTTGATCAATTGTTAGGTGTGGTCTTGGTTTCATGATGTCAAAATGTGAACAGCATGATGAAGAGGACTGTTTAAATATCAATTCCAATTGAACCAGAACATTTATTGGTCGATTCATGGATCAAACACCAGTTGTGAATTTTGCCGTTAAGCACCTTGTTAGAGAACAGCAAGTTATGCAAAAAGTACTGAAACACTGAACAGTTGGACATGTGCATTCAAAAGTGTAGAGAAGGTCAAATTAAGTTCACCTGGAAAGGTTATAGTGCAGTTTAGGTGCATCCTGAAATTTCACCCGAAAGCCCAATATCCTTAACTTTTTGTGAGTAGTGTAGATACTCCGTGCAGTCAGTGTACCTGCTATTACTCTTTTCTACCACTAGAGGTTTTTGTATACACATGGTCAAGAGCAAAAATCTTCACTTTATTAGGAACATCTGCACATTCTTGCAGTTTTTCCATCATTTAAGCATTGCAGTGGAAAAGAAAGTCCTGCAAATACAGGTCAAGAGCTGCAGTTTATGTTCACAGCAAATATCAGAACGACGAAAAAGTGTGAGCTCTGACTGACTTTTGGTAACAAGAGCGCTGGTTTGAGGAACTTAGAAACTGCTTATCACACACAACAGCCTCTAGAGCCTCTAACCATGTGCATAACACATGACTGATAAATAAAGCCACTGTCACAAGTAATTGTTAACATTTGAAAGATTTTCTTATTGCTTACGACAGAATATCTGGCAAAAAAAAAAAAAAAAAATACACTGACATCTGTTTTCCAAATTCCATAACAGTAGCCTAATATTAGAAAAATGTCTTCAGTACCATCTCATGGATAAGCATATTATAACTGCTTATCCCTGCTTATTTCTACTTACCTCCGAACATGTAGAAGGTTCTAGTGGAGGACAGGTACACACCACCTGATGCAGTCCGTGGAGAAAAACTCTCATCTCTATTGTTCACATCCCACCACTGACCCACACCGCTGTTATCACGCAGACCCAGCTGACAGCTCTGCCCCACAAAGTCAGAACTGCATAAGCAGTGGTCTCCTCTCTGAGAGCACAGCCAGAGAAAACTCATGTTACATGTTATAAAACAAAGAGATTCAGGAACAAGTCTTTCATTTTATATCCATGAAACGGAAACTGAAACATGTAAATATATAAAATGTAATAAATGTATGCATGGTTTTAATAAGCATATATCTGTAATATATGCTTTTATTTTATATCAAGCCTAGATAACAGTCCGAAAATGTAATACTACTTTAGGAGATTGAACATAATAGATGGAGCTCAACAACATGGGACACGTGTAAAAGTATTTAATTTTCAGTTGCTGTTAAATAAGAAAAAAATGTAATATAATAAATTATAAGTCTTTTGTCAAAACTTCAATCAACTGGAAATGGAAAATATCACTGCCTCCATTACAAATTTGCAACAAAAATGAACCTCATCACAACGCCCACGTCCATGTTGTGTGCAGTCTGTGGAGCAGACAGGCAAGGAACAGTCCGTCCCTCCCCAACCCTGATGGCACTGACAACGAGAGGAGACTGCATCACAGCGCCCATGACCTCCACAGTCCCAAGGGCACAGTGAGAATGTGTAGGTGGCATTGAAGCCTTGCAAGTTGTAGTTGGCATCGCTGAAGAGGTGGAGTAGCATCTGAAAGAAGAAGATTAACTTCGCTGAAGGAAGAGTAGAAAATTGTATAACTTATTAAGTTGTCTTCAGTAATCACTTCTCTATTTATGTGACTTGTTTCGTTATTTTGAGTATAAAAACTATAAGTATTTTCTCCAATTCACATTTCTCCCTCTACAAATCCAGACTAATGGTCAAGGGTACCTCTGAAACATTTAGCAACTGAGACGGTGTACAAAATAAGAAACCCATGCTAATAAAACAACCAAAGTTTGCAGAGAACCAGTGCACAATGTCTGTACAGCATATTGAGATGACTGAATACTGTAAACTTGTGCTTAAAACTAGATATACAATACACATGCAGTGACCACCTGGACCACCCTGTCTGGATTTGTTGTCAATGTCCTTTTCTAACAAAATGCTTAAAATACTCAAGGACAATTATTTCATAGCAATTGTTTTTTTTTTTTTACTCAGCTCTACACTCAGTTTAAGCAAATCAGATTCCAAAGCTTAATACTATATAGTCTTCAATCCCAGCCATCATGCTAGCTCCTGGATCAATAACTAGCCAAGCTGCCCCTAACTCAGCACTATTGCATTACATATCTGCTGCTTATTTCAGCATGGAATTTTCCTTTAAGAGGAAATATAGGTTTACCTGAAATTAATTCTAGATTTCCAGTGATATAGGACTGAACTTGCATTATGGCCCTGTATACGACTGACCACCAAATTCAATGCTTCATCTGTTGATTATTCATCACTGATTCTGTAATCTAGAAAAGATCTGTAGATCTGCAGTGAGACAGAGGTCATAGGGCCTGCTGTAAAAATGACCAAGAGCATATACCAAAAACACCAGTCATTTTACACTCACCTTGCCAGACTTTGCCTCGACTGGTTGTGGTAGGGTCTTGCCACTTAGACTTGCAAGGAGGGGACTTTGATAGGAGTCTCCATCATACACAAACAGGTAATCATAGGTGCACTCTGTCTCCATTGTTGTGAAGTTCAGCACAATGCGATAATTGCTGCCAGGAGCTGAAAATAGAATTTGTAGTGTTTACAATTATTTCGCGCCATCTTTAATAGCGACATCTTTAATAACTTAAAGGTCATAACGACTTAAAGGTCAGCACCATTTGAATTCCTGAGTAGGGGAGTTATTATCTGAAATTCTAGTCTAGTCTTCTCTAAAAACATCTCACAGTTGTAACAACTTGACACATACACACACACACATTTGGGGAATTTGTAAGACAATTCAACACCTCGAACTCGTTGTGCTCATCAAACCATTCCTGAACCATTTTTGCTTTGTGGCACAGTGCATTATCCTGCTGAAAGAGGCCACAGCCATCAGGGAATACCGTTCCCATGAAAGGATGCACAGGGTACATGGTGGTACGTGTCAAAGTAACATCCCACATAGATGGCAGCACCCAAGGTTTCCCAGCAGAACATGGCCCAAAGCATGGCACTGCCTCCGCCGGCTTGCCTTCCACCCATAGTGCAGGTCCTGGTGGCATGTGTTCCCCTGGTAAGTGACGCACACGCACCCGGCTATCCACGTGATGTAAAAGAAAATGTGATTCATCAGACCAGGCCACCTTCTTCCATTGCTCCGTGGTCCAGTTCTGATGCTCACGTGCTAATTGTTGGTGCGTTCAACAGTGCACAGGGGTCAGTATGGGCACCCTTACTGGTCTGCGACTATGCAGCCCCATACGCAACAAACTGCGATGCACTGTGTATTCTGACACCTTTCTATCAGAATCAGCATTAACTTCTCCAGCAATTTGAGCGACAGTAGCTCATCTGTTGGACCAGCCTTCACTCCCGCGTGCATCAGTGAGCCTTGGCCACCCATGACCTGGTTCACCACTGTTCCTTCCTTGGACCAATTTTGATAGATACTGACCACTGCAGACCGGGAACACCCCACAAGAGCTGCAGTTTTGGAGATGCTCTGATCCATGATCAGGTTTAGCGTTTGTTAACTAACTACGTAAAAAAAGGATTTTTGTTTTGACTCTATGAAGCTATAATACAGTGCTGTAAGAACTCTTGAGAAGTGCCGTGATGCCATTTATATCTGCATCACCCAGCTGCTAAATATTGCATGACTCATAGGTGTTAGTGTCACAACTAAAAGTGTGACCATACAGCATCAAGAGGGTGTACCATAAAAAGGAACGCTTACATAGTTATATCTTTATAGTTTAAAAAAGGCACCCCTTAGTACACTCTTATAATTCCTTTAAATTCTATATGATGTTCAGTCACTTGGTTTGCTATGTCTACGGAAAAAAAGAAACACTTGTGTGTGTTTTATACTCCATTCATGAATGTTCTCTCTCAACTGCTTTCTACACTTCTTTCATGTTATCAGTGTTGTAGTAAAGTTAATCCATACTATCCCATTTTCTAGTGTTTAACAATTGTGCTAATTGCTCCAGTTGCACCTCTGGTGTAGAAAAAAAAAACCCAAAAACCCAGCAGTGGATTCAATTCAGCTTCTTTTGACACTCACCCGTGATGAGCCATTCACAGTTGCCGTTCACGGAGTAATTTCCTGGGCCGTCTGTAACGTAGCCTGGTGGCCCTCGCAGAATCTGCCTATGACCCTTACATTCTCCTGCCCAGCATCCAGGGGCCACAAAGAGCAGCAACAGGAAAAGGCCAGTCACAGCTGAACCCATCCTCTCCTCCACCTGCATGTGATTAAGGAAAACAGTAGGAGATGGAGGTCTGTCTTTTTTCAGAAGAAAACAGGCAATTTTATATGTGTGGGTGCCAAAAAGTATTCCAGTATCAAAAACATAAAAAACACCATACTTCAGTTTCAGTTACACTGATATCCTGTTTCTCATATAAAACTGCACAAATTATGCCAAAGTACTTCACAGTTCTGTGTTACACAGAAATAAGGAGGTTATTCTGTCAGTTTCTTACATGATGCTTGCGCAGGCACTTTTGAAGCCTTTCATTTAATCATTTATCAAGAAAGAAATTAGTGCCAGGCTTCTGAATGCCTCATTCACAGCCTCTTCCTCAGAGTAATTTATAGGTTACCAAACTGATTACATACATAACAACTTAAAATCAGACCAAAAATTAGAAATGTAGCAAAGAGAGTTTAGGATTGGTTTTAAGTCTACCTACATCTGTCCTTTAAATGATGTTACATTTATATACAATGTTGTGTGTGCAGATGTTACATTTATATACACTGCTGTGTGCAGATGTTGCATTTATATACTCTGCTGTGTGCAGATGTTACATTTATATACACTGTTTGTGCAGATGTTGCATTTATATACACTGTTGTGTGTGCAGATGTTGCATTTATATACACTGTTGTGTGTGTGCAGATGTTGCATTTATATACACTGTTGTGTGTGCAGATGTTACATTTATATACACTGTTGTGTGTGCAGATGTTACATTTATTTACACTGTTGTGTGTGTGCAGATGTTACATTTATATACACTGTTGTGTGTGTGCAGACGTTACATTTATTTACACTGTTGTGTGTGTGCAGATGTTACATTTACATACACTGTTGTGTGTGCAGATGTTACATTTACATACACTGTTGTGTGTGCAGATGTTACATTTATATACACTGTTGTGTGTGCAGATGTTGCATTTATATACACTGTTGTGTGTGCAGATGTTACATTTACATACACTGTTGTGTGCAGATGTTACATTTACATACACTGTTGTGTGTGTGCAGATGTTACATTTACATACACTTCTGTTGTGTGTGTGTGTGTGTGTGTGCAGATGTTACATTTATATACACTGATGTGTGTGTGTGTGTGTGCAGATGTTTACATACATACATATATAACACATTTATACATGGAGTATCAGTTGCGGCTGCTGATGTTAAGATGCTACACAGCGCTCCAATAAACTATATTTTCAAAACTGACTCACAAAAGAGTTCAATATTTAGGCTTTTTGTCAGTAAATCTGACATTTTACTATTTATTACAATAACCTGACACTGTACTCGTGAGCAGAGAGAACACAGTTAACGGTGGTTCCTCGAGGAGGTTAGTTTACATTAGGACTGCTAGCTAGCTCGCTAACATGCAAGAAATATATATATATAAAAACCCTCATCTTTATATTTGAGTCAGTGCTTCATTAACCTAATTCCAAAGGGTTTTTTTTACTCAAATAAACCAAACTCGCCGCTTACAATTCACAAAAAAAACCCACACAGAACACGTTAACGCTGCGCTTTAATGTTATTATTATTTAGCCAGCTAGCCACATCTGCCATAACAACAGAAACACTGTTGTTCCCGTTAACTTACCAGAGTCCGGGGCTTTATCTCCATCTTTCATAAGTACACATATACTGATGGGTTACATTCTGGAGAAATATGAATCCCACACATCCACAGAATTCCTCCAGGAACCGGGCTGTTATTGTTGTAGCTGTGTGGGTAGCTCCAGCGAGGAGAAGCGGACAGGGAAAGTGAGACGGCGTCGCTGCCCAGGACGGCGGCCTTTAATAAAAAAAAATCTCCGCTTGAAGTTTAGCTTAGCTAGTAGCCGAGCAATTTCTCCACTTCTGATTATTCCCGGCGGAAAATGGAGAGTAAACAATAACAATCGCTGTCGCCGTGTTCACACAAACATTACCACAATCTTCCGCACACCTACTGCAGCTCGAAAACGGCGTAAAAACGCTCCGGCTGGAAAACCGACATTAGCAACGTTAGCACTGTTTGCGGTTTCAGAGACCCCCCTAACCACAGCATCACTGATTACACACAAAAAGAGTCCCTGCATTGCTTCGACTTAGAAATATCAGCAGGCCTTCCATATAATAATAATAATAATAAAAAAAAAACAATAATAATAATAATAATAATAAATTGAGTTAGATTTTAAAACATATGTGGAGGTATTTTTCAGGTACAGTCAGTTTCCTATACTATCTCTTATCTATAATTTTTCACAGTAAAAAAAAGCTCCAGAGAATTTACTATACAATTAATTTCACAATTAAAAAAAGAAGCAATGTGAATACACTTTGTAAAAACAATAATAATTATACAATTGTTAAGGATTACCTTAATAAGTGCCACATATACACTGATCAGGCATAACATTATGACCACCTCCTAATATTGTGTTGTTCCCCTTTCTGCTGCCAAAACAGCCCTGACCCGTCATGTACTGTGTATTCTGACACCTTTCTATCAGAACCAGCATTAACTTCTTCAGCAATTTGAGCAACGGTAGCTTGTCCGTTGGATCAGATCACACGGGCCAGCCTTCGCTCCTCACGTGCATCAGTGAGCCTTGACCCTGTCACCGTTTCACCACTGTTCCTTCCTTGGACCACTTTTGAGAGATACTGACCACAGCAGACTGGGAACACCGCACAGGAGCTGCAGTTTTGGAGATGCTCTGATCCAGTCGTCTAGCCATCACAATTTGGCCCTTGTCAAACTCACTCAAATCCTTATGCTTGCCCATTTTTCCTGCTTCTAACATCAATGCCATGATGAGGAGATAATCAGAGTTATTCACTTCACCTCTCACTGCTCATAATGTTATAGCTGATCTGTGTATTGTGTAAGGACTACAAGTATAGCTTTTACGTCCCTTCCAGAATAACTGGCACCTTTACGAGTTAATAATCAGGACATGACAGATGAAATGAACTCTTACCTAAATTAGTGATACAATTTATCACCTTGGACCTCCAGGGTTGGGGATTTGATTCCCACCTCTGCCCTGTGTTTGGAGTTCACAAGTTTTCTCTTCACTTCTCGGGTTTCCTCTGGGTTCTCTAAATTTTCTCTCCACAGTCCAAAGACATGCATTGTGTGGGTTGGTATCCCATCCAGGGTTTTCCCCATCTTGTGCTCGATGTCCCCTGGGATAGGCTCTATGTTCCAAGTGACCCTGTGTAGAATAAGTGGTATAGAAAATAGATGGATGATACAAGTGACAGAGAAAGCATTCCACTGGATTCCATAAGCTGTCTTGTTTATCCCACATGTTTTCAGGCAGGTTAACTTTAATATGTCATCCAGGGAACTGAATGGAGCTCATAGGATCACCTGTTTGGTAATATAGGAATGAACAGGATGCTCATGCATGTCTGAACAATGCATTTAGTACATTTATGTTCATTAACTGCTTAATCCTGGTGGTTCACTAATTATTATTTTTTTAGTTTATGGGAAATGTTTGTTAGAAAACATTACAGGCAAGTACAATCAAATACTGTAGCGTACATTCAGGTTGTATTGTTTAAAAAACAGTCAGCTCTGTTGATACTAGTCAAACGTGACAAAAACATTGTAAGCAGTAGAAGATACTGTTTTCATAATTCAGTTATGTTAGCTGCTATCATTTGTAAGTATATGTAACTGTCATGCCATGTGGGATATCCTATTCCAAAAATGTTACTGGAACACATACTGTTGTAATAAATTTCATTAAAAATCCTATTAACTGGAATTAAAACTGTATATGATAAGTAAGTCCACACTAAGAAAGTTCCAGTTTTAATTACTGACAATGGAAAATGATTGGAAGTTTAATCATTTCCATTACATTCCCAACAGCAATGATTATAGATTTTACTAGAATATAAAGTATACAAAGAATTTTAATAAATATTTCTTCCTATGAACTTTTCCACATTTGCACTAAGGCAGAATCAGTAATTGGAATTTATTAAAATTTTTGAAGTTGTATGTTTATTATAAGGCTAAAGGTTAATTAAACTAAAAAAAAAAAGCAGACATTTGTTAATTCTTGTTATTGTTAGTGTATACAACAAACAAACATGGACAACATACATGAGCTGCTTATTTCTTGCTGGCTTTTACTAGATCAATTTTTAGTCAAGGTGTGATCTGAAAAACATTTTTATTTGGTATACAAGCAGACATTTTGACCACTAGAGGTCTCTCTTGAACTTCTAACAACACCTCAAACTCGCTGTTGTGCTCATCAAACCATTCCTGAATTATTTTTGGCAAGGCTCATTATCAAGCTGAAAGAGGCCACAGCCATCAGGGAATACCGTTTCCATGAAAGGGTGTACATGGTCTGCAGCAATGCTTAGGTAGTAACATCCAGATGGATGGCAGGACCCAAAGCATGACACTGCCTCTGCCAGCTTGCCTTCTTCCCATAGTGCATCCAGGTGCCATGTGTTCCCCGTGTAAGCTGATCCAGTCATCTAGCCATCACAATTTGGCCCTTGTCAAACTCACTCAAATCCTTAGGCTTGCCCGTTTTTTCTGTTCCTAACACATCAATTTTGAGGACAAAATGCTCACTTGCATAATTTTTCCCACCCACTAACATGAGACGTGATGAGGAGATAATCAGTGTTACTCACTTCACCTGTCACTGCTCATAATGTTATTCCTGGTTGGTGTATAAGGCTGTATTTGAGTAACTGTATTTGCTAATCTCATCAGATTTGACCAGAATCAGACTTTCCCAGTTCTGTAGGTATTACAAGTGGGATATGATGTGCCTCATTTCAGCAACCAATGAGAACAGAATTTCTTTAAATATCTCTTAAAAGTACTCTTAAAACCACAGTAACACCAGTAGCCAGGGCTATGATGGATCCAGAGTCTGTCCCTACCCTGGATTAGACACCAGTCCATCACAGAGCACCTTTTACAAACACATACATACCTAGGGAGGATTTAGCACAGCCAGGGCAACTAATTTCATGTTTTTGGACAAGAGGAGTAAAATCCAAGAGAAAACTCACATGGACATGGAGAGAAAACACCACACAGACGAGTTCAAACCACTTAATCTTAAAGATATATAGAAAAACCCAAAAGACCATGAGACCCCAGGCCTCAGATCTAAAGTAAGCATATTATATGTTCTTGTGGCCTTACTGGAATGGTGGTTAGGAAAAATTGGTGTCTCCAAAAACAAATATGGCAGCATTGATTAGGTTTGCAAAATTTCATCTAAACAATATTCTTTGGACTGATGAGACCAAGGTGGAGATGTTTGGCAAAAAAACAAAGAGTATGACCACAAACAAGCATGGTGTGATGAGGTGATGGTGATGCAGGGCTTCTTCCGCAGCCACAGGTCCTGGGAACCTTGCAGTGATTGAGACAACACTGAACTCCACATTATATTTCTAACAGTTGATTTACACAGTATGTTTACCATTTGAAGTTGCATGATTCATTTTGAGGCTAATGGTTAATTAAATATATTTGCTGGTTAATACTCAGTGTTAAATATAATTATTTAATGTTTGTTGGTTAATACTCAGTGCTGTCTTTTGGGATGTATCACTATTTGCACATTTGGACTCTGATATTTCTGCGTAATTTTTATTTATTTATTTGTGGGTTGCTGCTTCTCAGTAATATTTCAAGTCTTGTCAGAGATTCTCGATCAGGTTCTACACTTTGACCATTAACCACTGGTCACTTGCGGTATTTTATTTTCTCACGTCCCGAAGGTATTATGAAATCGTAAAAAATCTCACACATGCGCAGTACAGTCGCAAAGCAAAAAATATATATCTGCGCATGCTCGGGGAGGGTGACGCTGATTGGATAATCAGTATAGCACAGACCCTGGACCTGAAATACACGGAATTTCCCGAAGGCGGATATTAACCAAAATTAGAAAGGCGCTAACAGTTAAACCAAAGTTACGGAGGCAAATCTAGTAATATTTCGCTTTTGAGATTCGAGTACTTTGCCAAGACTGGGCGAGTAGTTAGTTGTATGTGGGGGAAATCCCGTATACGTCTTCGATCGTAGTTTCAAACTCAGCTGAAAGTGAAAGTGCGCGTGCGCTTCCCTTCTCAACATGGCCTTCGCTATGGACGAGGACGATATTATTGACAGGCCGTCGCTTCTCGAGTCTGATCTGAGCTGTCCGGTGTGTAGGGAGCTTTACCGAGATCCCTTACTGCTCTCATGCGGTCACAGCTTTTGCGGAGACTGTCTGGAGCGCAGCTGGCAGAACAAACGCCCAAAGAACTGTCCCGTGTGTCGTAAGAACTGCGACGGAGAGACGCCGATCCCGAACCGGGCCCTGAAGAACTCCACTGAGTCTTTTCAGAAAGAGAGAACATGGCGACATACGGGAGCTCCAGCAGTGATCTGTGGCTTACACCAACGCGATCTGCAGATGTTCTGCGTTCATGATGAAGCGCCCATATGTGTGGAGTGCGTTCCAATGCATTTTGGCCACGATGTCAAACCCATAGACCATGGAGTAAAGTATTGCGAGGTTGGTCCACTGTGTTTTATTTACACTGACCAGTGTATTGTTTTGACCTGCATTCTGATATGCACTATATTGCCAAAAGTTTTGGGCCACCCCTTCAAATCGTCAAATTCAGGGGTTGGGCTTGGCCTCTTAGTTCCAGTGAAATGAATTCTTAATGCTTCAGCATACCAAGACATTTTGGACAATTTCATGCTCCCACCTTTGTGGGAACAGTTTGGGGATAACCCCTTCCTGTTCCAACATGACTGCACATCAGTGCACAAAGCAAGGTCCATAAGCAAGTTTGGTGTGGAGGAACTTGACTGGCCTGCTCAACCCGATAGAACACCTTTGGGATGAATTATAGCGGAGACCAGCAAGGCATTTAAAAACTGGGTCTGCCTTTACATGCATGTGAATTTAATATGGAGTCGACCCGCCCTTTACAGGTATAACAGCTTCAACTCTTCTGGGAAGGCTTTTCACAAGGTTTAGGAGTGTGTTTATGACCATTCCTCTAGAAGCACATTTGTGAGGTCAGGCACTGATGTTGGACGAGAAGGTCTGGCTCACAGTCTCCGCTCTAATTCATCCTAAATGTGTTCAATCAGGTTGAGGTCAGGCCTCCTACACACCAAACTCACTCATCCATGTCTTTTGGACCTTGCTTTGTGCACTGGTGTGCAGTCATGTTGGAACAGAAAGAAGCCATCCCCAAACTGTTTCCACAAAGTTGGGAGCATGAAATTGTCCAAAATGTCTTGGTATGCTGAAGCATTAAGAGTTCCTTTCACTGGAACTAAGGGGCCAAGCCCAACACCTGAAATCAATGATTTGGAGGGGTGTCCTAAAACGTTTGACAATGTTAAGTGTATTATAACATATATTTTTTTGACTAATAATATAAATGAGTGAGTACACACTTAATGGCCACCAATGGCTGGACGATTTAGAGAGGAAAATGGTCTGTGCTGTCTGGGTAGAATAGAAGACATATCTTAGAGCAACACTGGCCAATCATGATAGCCACTGAGCTCATGTATGCTGAACAGGTTCGATAGCATATTCCATAAAGTGTGTTACCTTGCCCTGTGACACAGCATGAGCAGCTGTTTGTATGTTTTATATAGACTGATGTCTTTATGTAATTGCACCAAAAACTATTTATTATCTAAACTATTTTTTTTTTTATCACAAAGCAGTCATTGGGACCGTGATGATCAGGGATGAGTGCTCTCTGTATCGAGTGCAGGACAGTCTTTAACATCTGCTCAGAATGTCAACAGATACACTATATAGCCAAATGTTTGTGAACTCCTGACCATCACACCTAAATGTGATTCTTTCCCAAACAAAGCACACTATTGTGTAGAATATGTTGGATGTAGCATTACAATTTTCCTTCACTGGAGTTAAGAGGCTTAAGCTTGTTTAAGGGCTTGAGTAAACTGCACAGAGACCATACCTCATACCTCAACCTAGATGAACACCTCTGGAATGACCCGGACTGCTTGACATCAGTGCCTGACCACACAAATTCTCTTGTGGCTGAATGAGAACCCAACAGGGCTTCCCAGAAGTGTGGAGATTAATATAACAGCAAAGTGATGGACTAAATATGGAATGGTATGCTCAAGTGTCAATGGTCATGTGTCGGGGCATTAAGTTGCTCAGTCTTTGATTCTACAATGAAACATTTCTATCCTCAGGGGAGTTAATGGCAGGTCAATGAATTATTATTTGAATATGAAAATTATATTGATAAGTGCTTGTTGAGCTTGATCCGTAGTCAGCTGCATGAACATAACATGCATGTACAGTAGGCTGGCTATACTTGTACTAGGACAACAATAAACTACCTAAATAACTTACTTACTAACTTATTATAACAAAATTACTGGCATGTCAGAGTCACATGGGACTAAAATACCTGAGATTCTCTGATAACAACATTACCCAGTCAAAGGACTTCTTTATGATGGTTTTTCCTTTAATTATCACCTGTCTCTCGGTGGAGGCGATAAAAGTAAAAGACTGACTAGCTGAGTTTGACTCTAAATTCACAGCCCTGCGCTATGATACAACACGGCCTGTAATAGTGTAACCATGCTGTTTTTTGTTCTAGGACTTGCTCAACCTCAAAATCAATATACTTGCTGAAAAATTGGAGTCTTTTAAGAAGCTGAAGAAACGATATAACGAGGCAGTCAATTTTATTCAGGTAATTGATATTCACTGCCAACTTTCTTTGCTTTTATACGTGCCTAATGCTGCTCATGGTGTACAAAGAGACTTTTATGAATCGAAAACTTGTCACTTTACAGAGCCAGTCAGAGGAAGCGGAGAAGCAAATCCGACAGGAGTTTGAGAGGCTTCATCAGATTCTAAAAGATGAAGAATCGTCCAGAATTTTAGCCCTGAAGAAAGAAGAGGAGCAGAAGAAAAAGATAATGAAAGAGAAGTTTGAAAGCATCAGCTCTGATATCACCCGTCTCACTGAGCTGGTTCAGTCACTGAGGAGGGAGATGAGCGCAGATCATTTAGTTCTTCTACAAGTATGAAAGTTGTCTCTTTTTTTTTAAATGGAAATTTGTGTTCGTTAAGAAGCGTGTATGGCATCAGAAATGACGTTTTTTTTTATTAGGAATTACTTGTCTTTGTCAATGGACAAGGCTTGTTAATAACCGGTAAAAGTTACTAATATTTTTATTTCTTCCAGAACTACCAGAGTCTTAAATTTAGGTAAGTTTTGCGGTTATCCATCTTGTTTCAGAAGATAATTTGAACATGCAACATTTATTTATGCTGTCTAATGTGTTCCAGGGCCCAGTGGACAGACGAAGAACCCCAAAGGTTTCCTTCTGGAGCTCTCATTAATATGGCCTCACATGTTGGAGCACTGGATTATAAAGTTTGGGAGAGCATGCGGTCACAGGTCAAATGTTGTAAGTGTGCATTTTGGTCTTAAAGGCAAAAATCCACATCGAATGACTTATTTATTATTAACCTTTATCATTAACATGCAACATTGATCTTTAATGTGTCCAAGATTTATTTTATAATAAAATCCTGAGTTGACATTTGCAATCTTTCATAAGTATTTGCTTAATGTCTTCCAATATTACCAACGATACTTGGTGGTAGTGGTGCCTTAGTCCTTTTGTCTGTCCTGCTGTTGAGTCGAGTCTCTGTAACTCATTGTGCATTGTGTAGCTGTATTGCCTTTTTGGAATTTTGAGTCCAGCATTCACAGTCTCCACTACTTTTACATTTTTTATTTATTTATTTTTTAAATTAATGACATTTAATATCACCAGAAATTAGTGAGTGAGGAAACCTTCTTACAGGACTGACAAAATATGGAACCAACCAACAGATAAGCAACAAGGTTGCTAGGCACATCACAAATACACCATATGGCCAAATGTATGTGGATGACTGACCATCTCACCAATACGTGGTCATTCGTAAAAAGTGTGCCACAAAACTGGAAGCTCAAAAAGTGTTTAGAATGTTTTTGTACGCTGTATTATTATGGTTTCCCCAAGTGGTCCAATCCTGTTGTGTGGACAAAGTGAGGTCCATGGATACCTGGAGTCAACTCTGACTCAACTTTAGTGAACATTTTTGGGATGAAATGGAACACTGACCTCTGAATGACCAAATCCCCATAGAGCGTACCAAAATGTAATGTCTTTCCAGCATGAAGATTATTAAAACATGAAAGGGGGATAAATCTGAATTGGGTTGTTTATCAAGCACATGTTGGTGTGTTGCTCAGATCTCCATAGATGTTTGGCCATATAGTGTACATTGCTCCGTCATAACATTATGACCACCTGCCTAAAATTGTGTTGGTCCTGCCAAAACAACCCAGACCCGTCACGCACTGTGTATTCTGACGTCTTTCTATCAGAACCAGCATTAACCTCAACAATTTGAGCAACAGTAGCTCAACTGTTGAATCAGATCACACAGGCCAGCCTTGGCTGCCCATGACCCTGTCAGCGGTTTACCACTGTTCCTTCCTCTGACCACTTTTGATAGATATTGACCACTGCAGACCGGGAACACCCCACAAGAGCTGCAGTTTTGGAGATGCTCTGATCCAGTCGTCTAGCCATCACAATTTGGCCCTTGTCAAACTCACTCAAATCCTTACGCTTGTCCATTTTTCCTGCTTCTAACACATCAACTTTGAGCACAATGTTCACTTGCTGCCTAATATATCCCACCCACTAGCAGGTGCCATGAGGAGGTAAAACTGATAACACCAGCTCTGTTTATAACTATTGTATTGATTTTTTTTTGTAGGCATGAGAATATGACGGATAATGCATACACGTCATATAAACATTCCTCTATCTCTTTATCCAATTATACAGTTATCAAAGCTGTTATTATTGACTGACATCTTTGCAGAAAACAAGCTAGTTCTCTAGAACTTATGTAAAACATCAGAAGTCCTCAGAAGAGAGGGAGATCATAGAGAAATCATATTAAATGTCACATGGACATTAACCTACATTCAGATTCCTGAATACAACATGTGGTAGCCTGCTTTTGACCGTGTACATTCCTTCTGTTTTTTTTTGCCTTAAAAGTCTCAGATATAAGAATAAATAAATGCACTTTAGACTTTAGAACAAAATGTTTTGAAGTTGGCTACAAAATCTAAATCTCTGTTTTCTTTGCAGTTCCAGTGCTGATGGATCCAAACACTATTTCACCATGGCTATTAATGTCCCCTGACTACGCAAGTGTAAAAGAGAACACAGAGAGGCAATCTGTCCCAGACAACCCTGAACGTTTTGACCCCTGTGTCTTTGTCTTGGGCTCAGAGGGTTTTGTGTCAGGTCGCCATCGTTGGGAAGTCTATGTAGGTGATAATCCAAAGTGGGTCATCGGAGTGTGTAAGGAGTCTGTGGCACGCAAGAGGAAGTTCACAGTGACTACAACAGCAGGTGTGTGGAGCATCGGCTTAAGTAAAGGAGTGTACAGCGGTCTGACTACTCCTCGCACCCCGCTAAATGTGGAGAAGAGACCCGAGAAAATCCGGGTGAAACTCAACATGGATAAAGGAGAGGTGTCTTTCTGGGATGCAGACAGTGGGGCACACCTCATCACCTACAACGACGAATTTCCTTCAAAGCTCTTCCCTCTCTTTGGCCCTGGGCTCCACAAAACTCCAATGGCTATTCAGCCTGCCAAACTCACAAAGTAGTAAGGGAGTAACGATACAGTGTGACGTATCATATTGTGCTATACATGGCTTCTGATCTGACACATTAAAACATCACGGAGAGCATAATGAAATAAATACCATTGCATCTATGCCATATTCATAAAGATAAAGACACACCAAATTTGGATAGTTTTGAAACGAGGATGCAAAATTGGTGGAAAAATGAAATCGGTGAAGACACAAGGACTGAGAAATGGGCAGAAGTGGTAACCCTGGACATCGCCGAAAGCTTGACTACAGCACTACTGTTTAATTAGTCATGTTTCGCTTTGTCAGTTCTAATGCACAGCTCTTGTTTTGATTTATTTTCTTCTCATATAAGCACTGTCATTATAAAGTTCCAATGACTATTATATAGTTGAGTGTTCATAAATGTTAACTGTATTGAACGTGTATCATATCAAGAAGTCACTATCAAATTGTTCTTTAAAATCTGTCTTAGAAGGGGTAGTGGGTAAGAAGGGAGTGGAGGCGAGTCAGTTTCGGATGTGATACTGGAATTATGGTTGAGGTATATAGGAAAAAACCTAAAGGAGCTCAAATCAGTATTCCGTGTCCTATTCTACAAAGTAGAGCTGCATATTAACGATCTATTTTGTTTTACTGGGTTGAAGGTAGAAACATATGATGTCCTTATAATTGTTTATAGGTGATTGCTATCAAGAAAGTTAGCGACTTTCTGGAAATTTTTTTTTTTTGCCTGGTAAATTTATCCTGGTTCAGATATCCTATCTGGATATCTGTCTAATACTGGGTTCACACATACAGCGACTCGCAGAAACAGAGCGACCGCAGATCATTTATTATAATAACGCGTCGGCGACTGTATATGGACGTGTCCAGTGACGCAACAAAGTTGAAAACAGTTTAGCTTTAGGAAAAAATGTGAAGCAGCTATCACTGTGAGTGAAGACAGTAGAGCTCTTATGATCGTCGCAAAGAGCCCACACTGCTTCTCCATCATCTTCTCATGCACCGGTGAAGTTTATTCACCAAATACTTCCAGAATATTTACTTTTAGCAGCAAAACTAGTTGCTCCTCCCACTGATAATTGTTATTACTATGGCAACCACCGTGTAGAAACACGCCGACTTGCAATATAGTCACTGTATGTGTGAATATAGCATATTAAATGCCTTTCATTTGGTCTCTTCTGTCTTTCCATCTTTTATTTATTGTCTTTTCTCTCTCTCTCTCTCTCTCTCCCTCTTTTTTTTTTATTTTCATTCTTCTTTTCTTCTCCGATCTTATTCTCTCTCTTCCTGACTGTAAACTGATGTCTTTCCATCAGGCCACAGTCATGAATGGTAAAAATCAAACTTTTACAAATAAAACATACACTTTAATGCGCTTAAAAAAAAATAATTTTAGCTCCTTGCAAGTAAAGCAAAAAATATATCCATGCTTAAGATGGCTGTGTTATATTTGTTTAATATATATCCTGGTTAGAGAGGTGTAATATGATTTAATGTCATAAAATTGAATAATTGTATTACTTAATTATCAAAACAGTAAGGCGGAAATATCATCATTCTTCACCAAACAGAGCCGTACTCTACAGCCTTAAACTACTAAGAGAGAGAGAGAGAGAGAATTTATTGTGTTTAACTATTCTTATTGTTCATTTTGCTGGTATTTTGTTGGCATGAGAGCAGAAGGCTATGCATCCTAAAGCAGAGCTGGTTCAATAAAACCGTTCTCAGTTATTTGCTTGTTTGGATTCTTGGGTTGTGATTACAGCCAAGAGGAGAATCTACATACAAGAATCTCCAACAGGGTGTATAAAGTCTGACCTCAGAGCCAAATGTGGCCTGTGGACAGATGTTAACTGACCCACAGCTTTTCTATTAAGGCAAATTGTTTGCCTTAATAGAAAAAGTCCTTCAGAACATTAACAGCAATAATAATAGTATTAATAACACTGATTTTTGTTCCTGAGTAGTGAATGAAATTTTCCAATTACTCTTGATGGAAAATGATGGAAAATAGCTATTAAACCCCTTGAAGTTTGGGCTTTTAAGAGAACAAAAACGTCAGAATTAGCCCATTTTACTAAAGAAAACTGCCCAAAACTAACCTAAACTTTCATGGCTAAGATGGGTTTGGGTTACAAAGAATGGGGAAATAACACTTATTTCCCAGGAACAAGAAAAAAGTAAAAATTTGTTACGTAGTGTAATAATACTGTAATAATAATAATAACTATGTTTTTCATGAGGTTATATATTTGTCATACATACTGCGATACAGCTTTAACATAAAAAACAAAGACCTAATATTGCATAGGTCTCCCACCATAACAGATCTGACCCCTTAAACCATGGACTCTCTCTCTCGTGTTTGTAAGTGTTCTAGCTTTTCCTCTAGCACTAGTTTGCACAATTTTTTTGATGTTGGACATCAGAATTATGTATCAGCAGCTCTTCAGGAAGTTCTTTTTTAAAATAACACTTAGAAATTTTACATTTGTAACATGTGCCCTTATCTAGGGCGACTTAATCTAATTTTTAAACAACTGAGCAATTGAGGGTTTCGAGCCTTACTCAAGGGTCCAGTAGTGGATCTGGGATTTAAACTCCAACTCCTTAACCACTAAGCCACCATATCCTCCTACACACACATTCCAAGCTCATCCGTTAGAGATTGGGATTGCAAACGTTGATGAATGCTTAAGCTTACAATGCAGTGCTTCCAGATGTCGTCTTTAGTTTTATTTATCCTCATTTTTGAAAATATGTTTATACAGGGCATGGACTAAATGAGGGTGCAAGTCATGCGATATAAATACCCTCAGTGGACACATGAAAACAAGGGTCAGATTATAAATAATGCATGGGTGGAGAGCCAGTGAACCCAGTCATGCTTATTATGAATTAATGCATCATGCTTTGAGTAACACAAACCAAACCAAATGCATACATTCATATATACATAGATATATACCATAACATTAAAACCACTGACAAGTAGTAAATGAGTAAATAACATGAATTATCTCATTTCAGTAGTGTTTGCTGGAAGCAGGTAAAATGGGCAACCATAAGGTTCTGAGTGATCAAATTGTAACGGTTAGAGCATTTCCGAAACAGCAGGTCCTGAGGGATGTTTCTTACGTACAGTAATCCTGGTACGCATTGATTATTAATGGCTTGATGAATATGACAAAGAGCTCAAATCATTGACTTGGCCTCCAAATTCCCCAAATCTCATTCAATCACGTATCTGTGATCTGTGGGATGTGCTGGACAAACTAGTCCAATCCATGGAGGCTCCATCTCATCATTTAAAGGACCTGAAGGATCTCCTGCTAATGGCTTGGTGCTAGATACCACAGCACACCTTCAGAGGTATAGTGGAGTATTAGAATCTGAGAAAGACATGTTAGTTTACATGTTTCTGCAATATATCTGCTAACTCTGTGTACCGACATAATTACACCACAGGGCATACTGTTATAATTCAATTCAATTTGTTTGTTTAGCACTTTTAACAATGGACATTGTCTCAAAGCAGCTTTTCAGAAGTATAGAAACAGAAAAGAAAAAAATGCTTAGAGTTAAGATACTACTTTATCCCTAATGTACAAGCCAGAGGCGATGGTGGCAAGGAAAAACTCCCTGAGATGATATGAGGAAGAAACCTTGAGAGGAACCAGGCTCAGAAGGGAACCTCATCCTCATTAGGGTGACACTAGACAGTAAATACTGTAAATGTTAATGCAATAGCAACCAAGAGCTCCTTTCAGAACTAGAGGGTCAGTGTAGTTTCATTATTGACTTAGCACTAATTCCTTCCTGTCACAAGCTGACAAATGCAACGGCAGTTCAGGGACGGTGTGATAGCCTCCAAAATTTTCACTGACAGATTGGAATAAAGCCACCCCATAGTGGATAATTCTGGTATAACAGCAGATCCTAAAGGGGCTAGCATGTTTGCTTAACTTCTTAAATCTGTAGTTTGTGAGTTTGTTTGTCTGATTGTACCCTGTGATGGTTTGGCACACTGTCCAGTGTGTCCCCAGCCTTGTTTCAGGCTCACCGTGACCCCGTTCAGGATGTCAGTGATCTTTAGGACAGAAAGTGAATAGATGGATAACACGTTATGAGGTGTGACTATAGAAATAATTATATATTAGAATGAGCACATTCATTTAATCCTGTGACCGATTGGATTTGCTCTTCTTAGTCACACCTGAGTCATCCATCGTGTCAGCTCATGCAGAGCTTACAGGGAAATTCCAGCTTTTGTAGAAAGCTTTGCTTAGTAGGTGTAAGGTAAGCTCAAAATCTAGTTTTCTAGTGTTACAGCTAGATCACAGTTTTGCATGAAATCCTGCTTCCCATAAATTAGTGACTGCAGATGGTTACATATTGCAGTAGATGGTAAAATACCCTCTTTTATTATTAATGCTTGGTCGTGAATTATACAATGTAATACCAAGCTGAATGCTGGTGCACTTGAAAACATGACTAGCCATTTTAAGATCTCAACACAATACAACATTTCTCCTAATTTTACCTATTACCTAATAAATTTAGCTACTGGTTGTAAATGTATGATAGAAAATATTTGTTGTAATTGAAATTACAACAAATGAAGCGGATGAAGTCTCCAGACTCCATCAGCTCCCAGTCTGAGGTACTGTACAGTGCTGCAGCTGAAATAGAAACACACACACACACACACACACTTTACAAGCTCTAATGTTTAGCTTTGTTGTTCTCTTTCTAGTCAGTGGACATCAAGAGAGGTATCCTTGGATATAGTCCATAGTCGACTCTATGAAACCACAGAGACGTACCTCTTGAATCACGAGGTAATCACAGTCTTTATTACTCTGATGAAGAGAATTGACATTAATGATTATTGTATAAGCACTTTTAGGTTCACCAAAATGTTATTTGCAGGAATTCTCTCATTTTAAGGATACTGAGGACCGACTCACCGGAATTCAGGTAAGGGTTTATTCATTGTTGCATTACAAAATGTTGTTAACTGCAGTGACTCATTGTGTTTGTGTGTGTTAAGGTCATTAAGCCTTACCATCAGCTGCTGCCCACCGCATCTCACAGTGACCTTTCAGCTATTGTTTCGGTAAAAAATCCTTTCATTCATTTATTAAAGTCAATCAGTTTTTTCTTTGTAAGAAAAGCGACAGAATGTTAGATGTGTTGGTATGAACCTGCTATGACAAGAAGCACTTACAGTCTTCATGCTCTACTTTTCACAGCCTCTCACTGCTGGACAGCTGGACAGCACCTGGCTTAATATTCAGTACCTCTCTGAAAACATCTTCAGCTCCCAGTCTGGGGTATTCTACCGAGCTTCAGCTGAGATACAAACACACAAACAAGTTTTTCTATTTCTAGTCTGTGGACATTCAGAGGATGGTGAGGGGTCCGGAGAGGTGTGGCTGCTGGTTTAATACCACCAAGACCTGCTACTTGAACCACATGTTAATTACAGGCTTAATTTACTCTACTGACAATAATAAATATTAGATAGCACTACTGTAAAAGGTTTTGGGTTTTGGCTGATTTTGCTGTGCATTTTCAGGGATTCCCTTAAGATAGCAATATTCAAGATTGTTTCACTGGCTTTCAGGTAAGGGATTATTTGTTGTGGATTCACAAAACCTTTGTTAATTGCCTTGACTAATTGTGTTCACTTTCAATTGTGTTATGAAGAGCATATCTGGGAGGGTTACAGAATACATTTCCTGTAACCGCATGGAAACATCTGTCATTGTGGCACTTGAGGATTATGTGGTAAATTTTTTACTTTGACATGAAGTGTAGCTTTCTGAATTTGGTCTGTTGTACATTTATTTAAAAAAAGCCTGACCCCAGAGGAGGTGCCCTTTATTAGGTACAATCCTCTTCACAGTTTATTGGTGTTATTTATGTATGTATAATATACACTAAGCTTTTCTATTGTTTTTTTAGATGCCATCTTTCTGACAGAGAGGTCACTGGGAACAGCCTGAAGCTGCCTGCTCTCCGCCAGGCATTTGCTGTGAGCAAAACCTTTGTGTATCTGCTGTTATTGCACAGGTAAAGTTCACTCTCCTTGTGTGCTGTCTTATATTCAGACTATGCTTGCCAGCATCCACAATCAGAACTTCCTGTTTGTGGCTGGAAAGAAGATTGCATGACTGGCAGCAAAAAAAAAAATTTTTTGTGCAAAATACTTTTGTTATCTGAGCTTGAAAATGTTGTAGACATTCAATCAAAATGAGGTAATGAAGACTATGGGAATAACTAGCATCAACAGGTAATTTACTGTTTTATAACAATCACAGCCTTTTATGAATGAGGGACATTCTTAGGATAAATGAAATAGTTGGAAATTTGGCCTATGCATTACATCATCTCTATATATCTTTAAAGGAGAACTGGACATGTTTAGGCTTACTGCTTATGGTTAGGGGTTAAAATAAGTAGCCATGTTGAACACCATAACCAAAGTTTGTTTTAACAGGATACTGTTCATGTACAGCTGGCCTACGAGGCTATGATTCGATTCCTGAGGACATCATTTAACCAGGAATGGATTGCAGCAGAGTTTTTCGGGGCCTGGGTAAGCTTGCAGATGCCTGTGTAAAATGACATGGTTAAATATCAAAGATTTTGATAACATAGAAGACAGGACTCCATCATGTAAAGTAAAGTATATGTAATGTAAATTTTTTTGTTTTGCGTTTTCTCCTCTGTGCAGCTCCACCATTACAACTTTGTGGATTTTTTTATGAACTGCTCGTCTTCTTGCTTGCTACTTCAGGAACGGCTCAGCACCTGAGACAGTAAGTGTCTTATCAGGAGATGAGATGCTTGAATAGGTTTTCCCATATTTGTAATTTTGAAAAGACATGGCATTAACGGAGGTTGTGTCTTTTTTTTTTTCCCCAAAAGTGTGAGGGAGGATTCTTACAATGGCTGATGGCACTCGTCAGCATGTGGGACCTGGATGTGTGGGAACCTGCAGCAGAGCAGTATTTCACAGTGCTTATTGTAACGATACACCAATGCTCAGCTTTGTATCTCTAAGTCACACAGTGACACTGTGTGGGATGTATGTGTGTGTATATCAATAGGATCAGCTGACAGAGCTTTTTGAAGTTCTGTTTTCTCAGCCCCTGGAGCTGTACGGTGACCCAGCAGCCTTGGCCACTGTAGTTAGGCGCATCATGTAGCATGTCCAGCTGATGATGAACACTTTGGAGAAGCTATCATTTCTATTCATCAGTATACAGAGTGCTCCTTTAGAAAACTTTTCTCACTAATATATGTATATAAAAACCTTTTTGAAACTTTGACTCATTCACCAAAATGTGAAAAATGAGTAACAAAATGCAGATATGTGTAGCCTTTGAAAATGTGTTGAGATACCCAGCCTGTAGTCTGATTATAGACTGGAATTCTAATTGTAGAAGATCAAAAATCTCACTGTTTTACATGTACTAGTGGATTTGTCTGCATGGAATAGTATGGACAAATGCAGAAATGACATCATTATAGTACAACAGCTTTATAGGATGCCATCACTCTATTACGTTTTAAGAAAACATATGCTGTAATCCGCTGTCTTTGAGCTGTTTATTGAATCCTTATTAATTTCCTGTAGGGGAAATTTAAACTGATAAAGTAAGTGGAATGTGATTTGTGATTTTAGTAATGTGAACTAAAGAAAATATTCATCAAGTAATAATATAAAAATAAAAAATATAGTATAAGATAAATAGAAAAGCAAGCAGCAATAATGGGGCCAAGCACTTCTGGGCCACAAATCTAGACAACTAAGTACTTGTACACAGGGGTATTTAAACCTGTTATTTTGTATAGCACCACCAAGTGGCCAAATTTCACTAAACCTGGTACATGCCACCCAGGTCTCATGATAAGCACAAATACTGACTTTTATGCCAGTTAACAACATTGCATAGATATGACCACTTTCCATCATGGCACCTTTAAGAGTGAATTTCCGGGTACACTAAAGCCATATTGTTTGACCTGGCAACCTCATTGTGCCATAACTCTAACAGGTTTAAATGTGATTTGGACAAAATCAGAGATGAATGGAACGCAAAGTGGCTGATGCGGAGATTTCCAAATCCAAAAAATAGGATCCTTATCTAATAAAAACAGAAAAAATTTAGTTGAAATATTTGCTTTGGTGACTAAATGTATTTTAATGCTATTGCACCCCCAAGTGGCCAGATTTCAAGAAACTTAAAGCATACCCATGATTGCTAATAGCAAAAAATGTGGCATCACTCCAAAAAAGCACTCCTGAAATACACATTTTCTGTTTTGGTGTCTGTACCATGCAATTTAATTGGATGACAGAGGCGGTATAATTTGACCTAACACTTTTGCCCTGCCCTTTTGCCTTAATTTGCCCTAGCACTGCATGCCCTGAAAACATAGTCAATGAATATTTTTGAGTTTTTTGGGAGAACTGATTGCAACTTAGGCCTGAGACCTGTACAAAACTAACCCCAACCCTAACCCTAGGTTTTCCATATTAATAATTTAAGCCATTTTGAATGAAATTAATTTTTTTATTATTTACTTTAATTTATTTACTAAGCTCCTTGGGACCCGACTACTGACATTTGGTTGGAAAAAATTCTTTATTTCTTAAAACTCTTTATTTTTTATTTATATATATTCTTTCATTTTATTATAATACTAAAGTTTGAGAAGTTGTAGCTTTTTACATTTTATGATTCTTATACTAGTGTACTTATACCAGTTTAAGCCAGTAAGTTAGTGTGTTGATAGGTCAACTAAATGCAGGTCAGTGGGGTTTTTACTAAGTATTTGATTAATTTATTTTTCTTCAGGTGAAACTGAACCCTAAAATTTATTACGGCTGCACTGTATGTGGATGATCCTGAGATTCTGAGGTGACAGAGCCCATGCTTGTGGAGAAATTCAGCTCTGCAGGACGCGTTCCCTCCATTGAGCTCTGCAGGGACTGGAAGACCAGCTCCACACTTGACTACGCTTACATCAAGCTGACAGTAACACAAACCTTACAGAAGACAGGAGAACACTGCTCTGTACACTATTTCTATTCTGTACACTATGCCTGCATTTTTATACCAGTTTATAGCCTGCTTATTCGCGGCAAGTGTAATTTAAGTATAATTTTACTGCTTTACTAGATGGATATGGTCAAGTTTTGTTGAAACATTTATTATCTTATTATCTTAATCTTATTATGCATTATCTTAGAATAAATATGTCAATTAGGATCAATATATATCTAGGTGAGATTAAGCCACATGCAAATTAAGATGTTTGACCAGCCTGGGTTCAATTGACCGGGTTGCCTTTACACAAAGGTTCAGTTTAGCCGTATGAGAGATTTTTTTTCAGGTAACATCAAATTATATTAAGTGTTTAGATAAAGACTTGGGTGAAGATGAGGATGTCATGTTCAGCAAGTATGGTGAGTGTTATGAGGTCTATACATTCAGCTAAATGTAAGGAGCTACACACTCGAGCATCCTGTTAGAACATACAGTATTCTAGAGGCTTTTTTTTGTGTGTGTGTGTGTGTGTGTGTGTGTCATGACAGATAAGAAATCCATGGTCCCAGGGAAATCCCATGTTTTGGCTTTGTCAGATTTGAGAGTCCCATGGATGTGCAGAGTGTGAGTGTATACTGGAGCAGGGTGTGCATATTAATGCCTCTGAGTCACAACTTCATTCCGTTAAAGATATTAAGTTGTAAATGGCTGTGTTAAATAAATAATGAAAGTCCAGCTGTGGCTGGCGTTTCAATATTAACTGCTCAATTCCAGCCAGACACAATCTCACTGGCATTGCTTGACTCATTTGCAGCCCATTATTGCTTCGTCAGAATAGAGGAATATTCTGTAAATCATGTCTTCACGAATCTGAGAATATCTCTAATAGAGCATAAGCACCCCAGTGTGCTGGATATATTTAATAAACAATTGTAAATGAAATAGCTCATTATTGTTTAGTTGGTGAAGTATTGTTCAGGAAATTGTTACATATTTTTAGGAAGAATGCTAAGCCAGAGTTTGGCCCCAGGGCAAATGCAGTCTGTGGACAGATGGTAACTGTCCTGTGGCTTCTCTCTTCAGATGAATGATGATGTAATTCCTTGACCTTGGATTTAACTGTCCTCACAGTTTAGCTGAAAGTGTGCGTTGTGAGTCCATGCATTATTTATTTTAACTGCAATATACTATAGCATAGACATTCCCTCACTGTCCACTTTATTAGGAATATCTGTACACCTATGATTATTCTGTGTAAACTCGAGATTGTTGTGTGTGATGAAAATCTAAGGAGATCTGCAGTTTCTAAAAATACTCATACCAGCCCTTCTGGTTCCAACAATTATGCCATGATTACATTTACATTTACATTTCTGGCATTTGACAGACGCTCTTATCCAGAGTGCTTTGAAATCTCCGTCAATGAATAATTTAACACTGGTTCAATAGGTCACAGATTTAGAATCCCATCAGCCTAAAAACTTTGTTGGTAGTTTTTTTTTTGCTTACAACCTACAACATAGAACAATGCATAAAACAAACGGGGGAAATAAGAGCTAGTTTAAGTGCTTCAGGAAAAGGTAGGTGTTCATCCGTCATGTGAAGACAGCCAGTGACTCAGCTGTATGGACATCTAGGGGAAGTTCATTCCACCACCTCAGTGCCAGAACAGAGAAGAGTCTTTATATATACCTACCTCTTACCCAGAGAGATGGTGGGACCTGTCAAGCAGTGCTAGTAGATCAGAGGGAGCGAGGTGCAGTGCGAGGGGTAATAACAGCTTTGAGGTAAGATGGTGCTGGTTCATTCTTGGCTTTGTAGGCAAACATTAGTGTTTTGAATCTGATGCATGCAGCTGCCAAAGGCCAGTGAATGGAATGCAGCAGTGGGATGGGGTGGGAGAACTTAGGCAGGTTGAAAACAAGTCATGCAGCTGCATGGACCATTGGGATCATTTGCAGTGGAGGAATTGGGTTCAGAGGTAGACCTGCCAGTAGAGAGCTGCAATAGTCCAGCCTTGAAATGACAAGAGACTGAACAAGCACCTAAGAAGCCTGTGTGGAGAGAAATGGGCAAATCCTTCTGATGTTGTTCTGAAGAAACCAACATGAGCGTGTGACATAAGCAACATGTCCACAGTTACCTTAAGGTAACTTTTGCTTTAGCTTTTGCTGGGATTGAGTTTCAGATGATGAGCCATCATTCACAATGATATGTTCACCAGATAAGCCAAGATCTGAGCAGAAGAAGTGGTGTCTGAGAGAGGGAAGGAGAAGATAAGTTGAGTGTCACTGGCATAGCTTTGATAAGAGGGAGAAAAGGAGAAGACCAAGTACTGAGCCTTGTGGAACACCAGTGGAGAGATGTTGATCCTCCATGTTACCTGATATGAGCGACCATCCAGACAGGAAGCAAACCATTCCCATGCTGTTCCACGTATTCCAAGACTTCTGAGGGTGGACAAGAGAGTCTTGTAGTTGACTGTGTCGAGGAGGATGAGGACCAATGACAGCTTGGTTGATCTAGCAGCATGTAGTTTCTCAGTGACAGCCTAAAGGGCAGTCTCTGTGGAATGGGCTGCTTTAAAGCCAGACTGGTTGGGATCTTGGAGGTTGTTCTATGAGAGATACTCAGACAGCTGATTATAAACAATGAGTTCAAGAATTTTAGAAAGAAAGGAGAGAAGCGATACAGGTCTGTAGTTGCTGATGTCTGTGGGATCCAGAGCAGATTTCTTCAGGATTAAAGATTAAAGATCACACTTTTTCATCATTTGATTGTTTGATGTAAACATTAGCTGAAACTCTTGACTTGTATTTGCATTATTGTTTTAAAAAAATTGTGCTGCTGCCACATGATTGACTGGTCAGATAACATCTTTAATTTACTGATATTCCTAATAAAGTGAGCAGTAAGTACTTTTATATGAGTGCTTGTGATTCAAACAAATAAAAATGAATTTTTTTCCATAAACAGTGAATTTATGGAAGCTCCATGAAGGTGACAAGAATGTCAAAAATCTTTTGGCAATACACTATATTGCCAAAAGTATTCGCTCACCTGCCTTGACTCGCATATGAACTTAAGTGACATCCCATTCCTAATCCATAGGGTGCAATATGACGTCGGTCCACCCTTTGCAGCTATAACAGCTTCAACTCTTCTGGGAAGGTTTAGGAGTGTGTTTATGGGAATTTTTGGCCATTCTTCCAGAAGCGCATTTGTGAGGTCACACACTGATGTTGGACGAGAAGGCCTGGCTCTCAGTCTCCGCTCTAATTCATCCCAAAGGTGTTCTATCGGGTTGAGGTCAGGACTCTGTGCAGGCCAGTCAAGTTCATCCACACCAGACTCTGTCATCCATGTCTTTATGGACCTTGCTTTGGAAGAGGAAGGGGCCAGCTCCAAACTGTTCCCACAAAGTTGGGAGCATGGAATTGTCCAAAATGTCTTGTTATGCTGAAGCATTCAGAGTTCCTTTCACTGGAACTAAGGGGCCAAGCCCAGCTCCTGAAAAACAACCCCACACCATAATCCCCCCTCCACCAAACTTTACACTTGGCACAATGCAGTCAGACAAGTACCGTTCTCCTGGCAACCGCCAAACCCAGACTCGTCCATCAGATTTCCAGATGGAGAAGCGCGATTCGTCACTCCAGAGAACGCGTCTCCACTGCTCTAGAGTCCAGTGGCGGCGTGCTTTACACCACTGCATCCGACGCTTTGCATTGCACTTGGTGATGTATGGCTTGGATGCAGCATTATTATTTAACAAAGAGGATTTAGAATATCACTGTCAGAGCGTAACAGCTGGTATCTCTGTATTCACGTGACAGCTGTTATCTCAGTATTTAGTGCCTTGTAAGCTGCCTGTTTGCTGAAAAGCTTCCCTGAGGATTCATTTAAATGAATTGTTTGCAAATCATACATATCCATTGCCATATCAATCTCCATACATATCACACTTTATTTCCATATTGTTTAGCTCAGGGTTGATCAGGCATTGACTCTCCAAATTTATAACACTTTACAATAGCAATACCTGAATAATCATGCACTAATATCTGTATCAACACTTATGTAAATATGAACTAATAATGAGTTCAGGCATGTAGTAATAACAAACTAGTAAAGACCTAACATTAACTATGACGTGTTATGTAGTCATGTGTGAATAATGACCACCTTAAGTACATGTTAGTACATGATTGTTAGTGAATTATAATATTTAGCATATCAGGGGAAAACATGCTCTATAAGAAATAATGTGAATTAAATGTGCATCGTTTCGAATTGTTCACCGTTGTAGGCAAATGAGTAATTGCTCGTTAATTGAACTTGTATATTTATTGAAGCCATGGTGTGGGGATGTGTTAGCTTAGTGGTTAAGGTGTTGGCCTACTGATTGGAAGGTTGTGAGCTCAAACCCGAGGAGCCAAGCAGCCTCTGCTGGACCCCTGAGCAAGACCCTTAACCCTCAACTGCTCAGCTGTATAAAATGTGATAAATTTTAAGTCACTACCAAATGCCAGAAATGTAAATGTGATCACAGGGCATTCTGTTCCCGAACCTTCCACAAACAGGGCAATGGTGTTTTTCCAGTCGTTAAGGTATGGATTAAAATATTTCGTACAAATGGCTAGTATAACAAGTCAATAACTAGCATTACTAACATTTAGTAATCCTAGTAACAACAAAAAAAAGAAAGAAAAACAAACAAACAAAAAAGGACCATATGTCTATTTCCATATGTCTTACTTACACACAAACTCTAGTATATGTTCATACTGACTGATTTTATTTTTTTCTATTATTTTTATTATTTCTATTTATTGTATACGTTTTTATTTATGTATTTAATGTATAGGTTTTTCCTAGATGGTACTCCTTTACTGTGTCAATGTGAATTTCCTCTACAGGGCATTAATAAAAATTCATCTCATCTCATCTCATCTCATCTCTAAGAAAGCACTGGTTTAGTTAACAGCAGCCAAAATCTATAATACAATAACTATACAATTTATTTGCATAGAACTCAAGCATAAATACAATGAATAAATAAACAAACAAACAAACAAAGAAAAAACACTTTTCTGGATGAGATTATCAGTTTAACTTGAGGCAACAGGCTTTAAATTGAACATGTGAGTTTTTCCTCACATCCATTGAAAGACTTAGTTTTAGTGACCTGACATTTTGGACATTCTTATCTTTATGTTTATTAGACAATGTGACATAATAGCTGATGACAAAAAGTGGGGCCAAATGTGTCTGCAGAAATGCCCTGTACTTACTGTAGTGGTCACTGGATGCATATTAAAAGCTAGTCTAGTTTTCTTCACCCTTATCTCAGCTCTAACGTCATGGAAGTTTCAGTTGAGTTGTGTCCTCCCTCACTGGGTTCTGGACTGAGCAAAAGAAGTGACAGCTAACGAACATTTCAGTTGTCCAGGTAAGCGTATTGTTTTTAAAGATTTCAGTGATTTTGCTTAGAGAAATATTCCGATCTGTGTGGAGAAAAAAGAAAGAAAGAAAAAAGAAGTAGGAAGAACTAGTCAAATAATGCCTAGACCATGCAGCCAATAAAATGATTTCTATTATAACACAGTAAATATAAGTAAATCAAATATAAATAAAATAAAATAAATAAAAATATAATTAGGTGATTAAATTAAAATTGTGTTAGGGTTGAGACTAAGGTTTGACAGAGGATATTAAGAGATCGAACTGATGGCAAAAAAAGTCAATATTTTATTTAGTTTTTAGTTTTTATTAGTGTAATTATTTTAAATTTTATTTTTTATTTTAGTAAATATTTCAAAGAAACATTACTTCAGCATCTACTAGCACTTGATAGAAGACAGTTTAAAAATTCTCCTTAATTTTGTTAATTAATTTATATAGAAATTATGCTTAATTATGAGAAAAATAGCAGAAAAAAAATGAGTCTGTTTTTGTAACAGTAAATATTCATGTCTGAAATGTAGAAGTTTTCTTGGCTTATACTATGATTGATGGAATGGATTCTTTACAGTATTTCTATACATTATACCACTATTACTGGAGTTTAGTGCTATTTGTGTGTGCAGATGTGTGTGCATATATGTGTGTTTATTCTCGCATGTACGTGTGTGTGGGCTTGTTAGGGGGGTGTTATGTTTATCTCCTTAAAACACCCATAGCCCTATCTCTCAACAGAACTGTGCAGTGTGGGCAGGGCAACTTTCCATCCCTCACACATGCGTAGATACACTGCACACTGCACACTAAATCCTCTTAAGGCTTTATCCAACGTTTCTGTTTTTAAGATATTGAGCTGTAAAAATCTAATATATAAAAATAAATAAATAAAATCAAAATAAATAAATATAATAAATTATAAATGCATGTGTAATATAAATAAATAAATTATATATACATGTGTAATATAAATAAATAAATAAATAAATAAATGTATTTAAAAAATTGATTTTTCTCTATACGTTGGCTCTAGATAGATGATTATTATATAAGGTCCATCTCTATAGTTTCTAGATCAACATGAATGCACACATTAATAATAATAATAATAATAATAATAATAATAATAATAATAATAATAATAATAATAATAATAATAATAATAATAGTAATAATAATAATAATAAGAAGAAGAAGAAGAAGAAGAAGAAGAAGAAGAATAGATTGCATTCATAAATATATATTGCCTAGGGTGTCAATAGTTTTGCCACATTTAAAAATGTAGTTTTGAGTTTTTAGAACACTGATAAATAATCTCTCCTACGGATTGATTGGAAATTTGAATTATTGTCTATAATGTGTAGTTTATAGTCAGTTTTCTTTGTTTGTCAATAATTCTACTCAAATAAATCTTATTTTTAGTGATGTTTAGGTATAAAATGTCCAATATATTTAGTAGCATGTAAGCAGCATGTTTATTATTGCTGACCTTTGGCAGTCAGGCAATTCATTTCAGTTATGCTTGTGTAAAATCTGTGTTGAAGGAGAGTAAAGATGGCAACGTTCCCTTGCCGAGTCATACTTTTGGACGGCTCTATCATTGAGCGGGACCTAGAGGTCAGTTCCCAGACCCGGTATTTACCTTCCAATCGTTCGGTCAACAGTCTGCATTTTTATGGATTGTCAAATATTTTTATGTATCTGTGTTTACAGAAAAAAGCAGTGGGCCAGGTTCTGTTTGATAAAGTCTGTGAGTATCTCGTTCTGATAGAGAGGGACTATTTTGGCCTGGCAGCATGGGATTCATCTAACAATAAGGTGAATGATTTTATTCTAGATAGATTTTATGCATGTATTCATGTATTAATTACACAATTTATCTTCATATTTTATTAGTTATCTGCTTTAAATGTGGCTCTATAGCAGCCATTTTCATCACTTCTGACATTTTATGATCTTTCTACAGGTGTGGCTGGAGCTTTCCAAAAAAGTTTACAAGCAGATCATAAGTGAGTGTGTTTGTTCTGGGATGTTTAAAGCATATCGGATCTATGTGTTTGTGTGCAGTTATGCTTGAGTTCACTGCTGATTGTGGTTTTAGGTCATGATGCTACATTTACATTCAGTGTCAAGTTTTACCCACCTGACCCTTCCCAACTGGCTGAGGACATTACGAGGTAAAATCTCTCTCTCTCTCTTACTCTCTAGTTCTTTCTGTCTCTCTCCCTCTCTTCTGACATGGTTATACAATATTTCCACAATATAAACTTGACCCTCACACCTATTTGTGCTTTTTGAAACTCTTATTCCACATTATTCTCCCTTAGCTGGTTTAATAATCTTCACTTTTTCTGGGAAGTCTTTCCATAAATTTGTGATCATTCAGCCATAACTGCAACAGTGAGATCAGGTACTGATGTCAGGAAAGGAGGCCTGGGGCTCAGTGTTCGAGTTCATCTCGTTTGATATGATTAAAGTCAGGGCTTCTTCCACTCCAACCTTAGCAAACCTTGTCTTTATAGCTCTCACATTGTATACAGAGACACTGTCATGACGAAACAGGTTTGGGCCCCTTAATTCTAATAAAGGGAAATTGTAATGCTACAGCATACAAAGACGTCCTATACAACTGTCTGCCTCCAACTTGGCAGCAACAGTTTGGGGGAAGAAACACATATGGGTGTGATGGTCATACTTTTGACCATATAGTGTATTACTATAGTACACACACACCTACTCTTAACCTTAACCTCAATAATGGTTAATAATAGCTAATAATAGTTTTTGCCCACACACATACCACACACACTTAACACCAGCAGCTTTTTTGTTGACCTACAGTAATGGATTTGATGTAAAAGTGATCAAAAGTTTTTGCACTAGTAGTGATGTCCATGCCAGCTCAAGTCAGATGGCTCAAGTGGTCATTAGAGCAAAAAGCTGATTCTACTGTCCACTCAAGTTGTTGTCTATGATCTAAAGGGCAATAAAAATTGTATTCATTTAGACGAGAATGCAAAAAGTGATCTCTGACCTTTGGACCCCACTGTATATATTACATTATTTAAACATTAACTAAGCAAACCCCATCCTAAGCTGAAATCTGCTAACCAATAAAGCATATTTCGTCTCATTTATTTTACTGCCTTTTCCATCCGTTAAAAACAATACCAGTGAAATGCATTTACAATGTCGAAGTGTCTGTTTTGTATAATTCTCCGAATATTTGGCCTCCGTATAGAGAGAAAAACTGTAAACACATCACACAGTCATCAAGCGTCAACAAAAGTTCTTCAAGCTGTTTCAACATGTTTCAGTTCCTGAGAATGTTTGCCTATTGTTAATATGTGTGTGTGTGTGCAAGCAACATGTATTTATTTACTTCCTTATGTATTATTATTTTCTCGCAGATACTTACTGTGTCTTCAGCTCAGGACAGACATCCTGACAAGCCGTCTGCCCTGTCCATCAGATATGTTGGCAGTTTTGGGATCATACACGATCCAGTCAGAATTGGGGGATTATAATCCTGAACTACATGGAAAAGAGATCTTCAGTAACATTCCCCTTGCGCCCAATCAGACTCCAGAGCTGGAAGAGGAAGTGGCAGAGCTGCATCGCAAACTCAAGTATTTTGGTTATCCAAGAGCATACCATATATAATCATCATCATGATTAGTGTCATCATGTGTAGCCTTTTTTAATAAAGTAGCCATGGAACATAATGTATTATAATAAAGACAAAAAAAGTATACAGAAAATGACAGTGTTTAAATTCTATTGCTTTTAAAGGAAAATATAAAAAGCATTTTTCAGTCTAATTTCTTAGATCTGATTTTCGTAAACTCTTAGAAAATAAGTTTTAAGAGTGAACTCAGGCACATCTATCTCAAAACACATGTGTCACTGCAGATCCATGAGTCCTGCTGAAGCAGATCAGCTTTTCCTGCAGAATGTCAAGACTCTCCACATGTATGGAGTACATCTGTATCCTGCTAAGGTAGCATGAGGAACTGCACTTACACAAATTCTCCTTCGTGCTTTTTTTTGTGTGTGTCAATCTGTAAATATATTATTTGATTTGTTTATGCTCATGGGTTTGTGTGTATAGGATGCTAGTGGTGGAGACATGATGCTGGGGGTGTGTGCTGATGGTCTAGTGGTGTATGAGTATGAGGAAAATACACAGGTTCTGTGTTTCAGCTGGCCCACAGTTCTGAAAATGTCTTACAACCGGAGCAACTTCCAAGCCAGGATTTTTCACTCAGAGGTACGCATGTGTCTCACACACCTAACATGTGGGCTGAAGAAGGGAAATCTTCTGGAGAGATTATAAAAAATCTATATTATTTCTTCACATATTGTTTGGGGAAAAAATCCTGTGACTTTCCAAAGGACTCTTTTTGGTTTAGTGATACCATATTTTGCAATATGTATAAAATATTTAAATGATAATGATTTCGATTATTTAAGTGATTCTCTTTGGATCCTAACCAGGATGCATTTGAAAATACCATCAAATTCAGTCTGCCCAGCTTCCGTGCCTGCAAATCTCTGTGGAAAAATGCTGTGGAGCATCATGCCTTCTTCAGGTAGCACCTTATAGATGGTTATTTACAGTTACGCACAGCTGAAAGTATCATAATGTGTAGGAAGGAACAAAGGAACATTGATCACATCATAAAAAATACAACCCGAATCAAGCTTCTGCTACACACTTCTAGACAACCCCAAAAATCAATATTTAATATGTGCTCATTCCTATCTTAGGAATTTGAAGGACCCCGACAAGGCTCCGAAGAGACTGTTGCACGTGGGTTCTAGGTTTCGTTTCGACGGTCTCACTCACGCAGAATCTCTAGAAGCCAGCTCCAACATCAAGCGAGCAGCTCCACGCTTCGCACGCTCAGCCATCAAGAGAAAAGGTGTGTATCTGTGTTTGCATTCTATAGTAATAAAGCGTATTCAGAGTTGAGTTAAGGCTGTGCAGTGAAATGTAACGCTGAATTTTCTCACTGTATCATTTATGGGCTTAAAAAGGCAATTCATGTGTTTAATGCCATTTGTCTTGACAAAAAAAAATAAAGCCTGCACTGGCTGCTCTACTCAAGAAATCTGGCAACCACAGAAGTCTGAACTACATATTTAGACCATTTAGATCTAAATGGTGCACCCAGAATATCGATTTAAGCCTAGCCCAAATCTTTCCTGCTTAAATATTCCTAAGTCCAAGTGCTAACTGAATACAGTCCAGTGTGTAAACTGCTGTTATTAATTATTCTTCCAGCAAAAGAAAGCCGTCTTGTGGCTTTGAAGCGGCCAAACAGAACCGAGTTTGTTGACTGGTTCGAACTGCTTGGCTCTGATGCAACATGGCCTACTTATAGCTCAGGTAAGAGCTTAGAGAAACGATCTAGAACCTGTTCAGATTCCTGTTTAGTGTGTGTGTGTGTGTGTGTGTGTGAGTATGACATATACTGACTGAGAATTTTGTAAGATACAATCACTTATAAAGCCAGATGTGCACACAGATAAGTACCAAGTGGCAGCTGGAGAGACACTTGTTTATAAAGAAAGAGAGGAAGTGGATGGTCTGGATAATGAATGGTTTCAGCTGTTGGGTGGGCGCTCTCTTCCCACTCAGCATTCTTTCTCATCCTTATCTTCAGGTAAATTTAATCTTCCGCTCTCTTTCCACATAGTTCTTCCGTGCTTGCAATTTTAACTCTCCTTTTCCGTTCCGCCTTATTCATGGTTATTCTTAGTTGTTGAAAACAAAAAAAAAGGCCTGAATTAAGTTTGTTTGAGTTTGATTACATTTAAAAGTTTTGCCATGTAAATGTCTTGCACAGATACTGACATTTTGGAAAGTGCTAAATTCCAGCTTTGGAAACTGCAAGCTGATGATTGGTTTGTTCTCCTTGAACCTCCCACTTATCACCCCAATTTCTGGCACTGGAAGACACGACAGCGTGAGTTCTGATTTTGTAGATCGTTTTTTAGAGAGAAAATCTTGTCTACATACAAGTAGCTAAATATAGTCTCCCACCTCCCATCGTAAGGAAATGGGTTACCAGATCTGTCTGAAAAAAACTAGCCTGAAAGTTAAACGATCAGTAAATCCAGACCTAAGCTTAAAAATGACATCTCAACCTTATTTTCAGCCCCAAATCATGCCTACCAGTACAAACAGAGTAATATTTAGAAAAAAATCAAAGTAATAGCATGCAATATGTTTTAAAATAAAGAACATTTTTCATCAATGTGTGAATAATTAGACCAGCAGTCTTATAGTAAAAGGAGTGTACCAGCTTTGTTTACCGTTACATTTTCTGGTTTGCATTAAAAAAACGTCAGCTCATATATTTAGCCTGCAAAGCATTTGACATAATTAACATAATTAAAACAGACAGTACAACTGCAGACCTGATGGTAAAACAAAAAAACAAATCCAATTTATTTTTGGGGAAATCTGCTGACCTGGTAACCCAACATTCATATTTCTGTTTTTACCCTCAGTGTCTCTGCAGTCTTCTCAAGCTGAAGAGCAGACAGAAGAGCTGGAAAGTTTCGAAAAATACTCCGAGAAGGGTATAGAGATTGTCAGAATAAGAGAAAAAGAGGTTGAGGCTGTGACCGAGCAACACGAAGAACTGGAAATGGAAAGAAACCTAATAAGCCCAGACACCGTTGGTGAATATCTAGAGTTTGAGGCTGGGGACAGTGAGCAAATACTGAAAGTTATGAGGGAAAAGATTGAAGAAGTGGATGGAGAAGAATTACAAACAGTAGTAATGTATGAACAGAGAAGGCAGGTGGTAGAATCTTATACTGAACAGGAGGCTTTTGCTGAACAAAGTATTAGAGGGATGGAAGTCGTAGACGCGGTACATGAACTAATGATAAAGAGAGGTGAAGTAGTGTCTGAGGAAAATATAGAGGAATTAGAGGAACAATTTCTAGAAGTGGAGAGAATTGAACAAACACAGCAGGGTATAGAAAGCCTGAAACTCAAATTACAGGAAGTAGAAATGTTGGAGCGACAACTACAACAAATGCAGCAGGCAGGAAGACAACGAGGGGAGAATGATGATTGGTACATTCTGCTGGAGCACAAACTGATAACATCTACAGCACCTGTAAGACTGCTAGGAGTGAAGACTTCTGAACAAAAGCTGCTGCAAAACCTAGAACGAGGAGACAGAGGTGACAGGTACCTTTTGCTGGATCGCAAACCCTTAGTGGCAACTTCAGCAAATGCAGGTAAGCAACTTCATTCAGTTCTGTAATGGTTGTTGGGTATATGTGATGCTAAAGATGTCTGCAATTATAGTATCCAAAAATAATCAGTGTTATCAGTGTTGCAAAAGTAGTAAGCAATAGTTTACGAACTGCTAGGTTATACAATAATTGGAAAATGTACCTTTACTGGGGCTTCATAAACAGATTCATGCACATTGCATAAATATGTTATATATAAAGCAGTACTGGCAGATTTATGTTAGACAGAAGCTTTTATTTGTTATGTGTCTGTTTTTATGACATAAACAGACTATTTTTAATGAGGTAAAAATATCCAAGACTTTATTTTATTCTTGTCTCTATTTTTCCAACCCCAGGAATCTGAGGCTACAGTAAGCACAAGTTCATCAAACTGGGCAGGCGAGGTTTTTCAAAACTTCAGCTGTCCAGTTTTGGTGAACCTGTGCACAATATAGCCTCAGATTCATGTTCTCGAATGACAGCAGTAGAACCCAGTGTGGTCTTTTACTGGTATTCATCCTCCTCAAGTTTTGGCATGTTTTTGTGTTCTGTACTCATCATGGTGTGTTCAAGAGTACAAGCTACTGTAGCCTTCCTGTCAGCTTGTTCCAGTCTGGCCATTCCTCTCATCATCAAGATGTTTCACTTTTGCTCACTGGATTTTTTTCCCCCCTCACCATTCCGTGTAAACTCTATAGACTGTCATGCATGAAAATCCAAGTAGACCCCATCCCCAGTGATGCTTGACGTAAACATTACCTGCAGTTTTTGACCTTAGACTGCATCATTTTATTTCAGCGTATTGCTGCCACCTGATTGGCTGATTTGATTACAGCATGAATGAGCAGGATCATAGGTTTTCCTACTAAAGTCGAAAGTAAAAGTATATAAAAAGTGATTTCAAATAGTGCAAGCACATTCATGACGCTTCGAGACATTAGTATCTTATTTTCCTAGAGACGTATTTATAGCATGTCATTATGAAAGCATGGAAACTTTCAAAGAATCCTGTATATCAGCAGATTAAATGATTTTCAAATAATAATTTTGCACCAATATATAGCTTTAGTGCTATTCAAGTTGCCTGTGTATCAGTTAAATGAATAGGAATGGGTCACAAAGCTTCATGAAAGTGCTGTTAAAATCAATCTGATGACTTGCATGATAAAAATAAAATAATATATGAGTCCTTTATATTGATGAATATTTTCTTTCATCAGTATAAAGGATTAATGCAATGCTTTTGAAACTGTTATGGAGACCCAGTGTAGGTAAAGTGTTTTAGTAAAGTGTTTCCCGATATATACAGTAGTGTGCAAAAGTCTTAAGTGTTAAGATACACTATATTGCCAAAAGTATTCGCTCACCTGCCTTGACTCGCATATGAACTTAAGTGACATCCCATTCCTAATCCATAGGGTTCAATATGACGTCGGTCCACCCTTTGCAGCTATAACAGCTTCAACTCTTCTGGGAAGGCTGTCCACAAGGTTTAGGAGTGTGTTTATGGGAATTTTTGACCATTCTTCCAGAAGCGCATTTGTAAGGTCACACACTGATGTTGGACAAGAAGGCCTGGCTCTCAGTCTCCGCTCTAATTCATCCCAAAGGTGTTCTATCGGGTTGAGGTCAGGACTCTGTGCAGGCCAGTCAAGTTCATCCACACCAGACTCTGTCATCCATGTCTTTATGGACCTTGTTTTGTGCACTGGTGCACAGTCATGTTGGAAGAGGAAGGGGCCAGCTCCAAACTGTTCCCACAAAGTTGGGAGCATGGAATTGTCCAAAATGTCTTGGTATGCTGAAGCATTCAGAGTTCCTTTCACTGGAACTAAGGGGCCAAGCCCAGCTCCTGAAAAACAACCCCACACCATAATCCCCCCTCCACCAAACTTTACACTTGGTACAATGCAGTCAGACAAGTACCGTTCTCCTGGCAACCGCCAAACCCAGACTCGTCCATCAGATTACCAGATGGAGAAGCGCGATTCGTCACTCCAGAGAACGCGTCTCCACTGCTCTAGAGTCCAGTGGCGGCGTGCTTTACACCACTGCATCCGACGCTTTGCATTGCACTTGGTGATGTATGGCTTGGATGCAGCTGCTCGGCCATGGAAACCCATTCCATGAAGCTCTCTGCGCACTGTTCTTGAGCTAATCTGAAGGCCACATGAAGTTTGGAGGTCTGTAGCGATTGACTCTGCAGAAAGTTGGCGACCTCTTCGCACTATGCGCCGCAGCATCCGCTGACCCCACTCCGTCAGTTTACGTGGCCTACCACTTCGTGGCTGAGTTGCTGTCGTTCCCAAACACTTCCACGTTCTTATAATACAGCTGACAGTTGACTGTGGAATATTTAGGAGCGAGGAAATTTCACGACTGGATTTGTTGCACAGGTGGCATCCTATCACAGTTCCACGCTGGAATTCACTGAGCTCCTGAGAGCGACCCATTCTTTCATAAATGTTTGTAAAAACAGTCTGCATGCCTAGGTACTTGATTTTATACACCTGTGGCCATGGAAGTGATTGGAACACCTGATTCTGATTATTTGGATGGGTGAGCGAATACTTTTGGCAATATAGTGTATGTGGTAGAGATGCCTTTAAAGATAATGAATTGAAACAGTCTTGGATAAAGAACATTAACAGCACTACGTTAATCAAAGGCAATATTTGTTGTGATCATTCAGACAATCATATGGGAGCAGTATAATGAAGAAAGCCATGCAGTTACAGGTCAAGGCCTTTGGTTAAACCTTTCTTAATGGACATTTACAAAATGGACATATGAATTATTTTATCCCAGCAAGTCTATTATAAGATTATTCATACACACTGGAGTGATAAGCCTTTGTCTTTATATCAAACTGTACATCAGTAGGCTCAGATGCATGTTGTGTAGTTTTATGTGGAAATCGGCTGGTAGATTCTTTTGAAGAATCAGACACAGATTTTGCTTGTCACGCCTGCTTTTGTTATTTCAGCTCATCTCTGATAGTCGGCACTCACTTTTATGTCTGTTACATAATGTGTATTACTGACATAAAAACTGTTACTTTTAATTTAGGCTGGAAAAGAAACGCTTGGAAACGTAAAATATCTTTTTTTAATGACCCAATGCATAAGTGATAAAATAAACATAAAGACAAAATTAGCATTATGAAAAAGGAAGACTTTTGCACAGTACTGTTTATAGAAAATTTATAGTGGCAATGTACAATATAACCCATATTCCACGGTATGAATTCAATCCACATCATCACTTCTGAATTTTTTTATAACTTCAAGGTCCTACCATTGGCACAGCAGAGCAAAAAGCAGAGATTAGACAGTGGATAGAGGGCAAACTCGAGCGAGCACACACTCTAACACCTGTCCTGATGAAAGACGACTGGTACATTTTGCTAGACTTGCCTCCACGACCTACACAGACCAGGGAACCTGCACTGCCTCCATCAGGTACAATTAAAACAGCACCTATTGTGTTTATTTCTATATTGTTTCTATGTACAGAAGCTAATACTTAAGTCAGATGACTGTGGGAAAAACCTATTGATCTAGGTATATAATTATTAATATGACCTTTCTTACCTAGTTTGCCTTGGTTGATTTAGTACAGCTAATTATTCTGGTATTTTAATTTTAGATTCTAAGTATGTATTAGATTTTAGTTTGTTGTTAACCTCATAGTGAAACAGCATTCTTGGGACCGCATGAAAGGTCATATGATCTCCCCGGCATATTGTCTTTCCACAATACTATTAAATATCAAGAATGAAAATTCTGTAAAGGATAATAAGAAGCTTGGTATGCATGGGAGCTCAAAGGAGGGACACAGTCTCAATGATTTAATATTTAAAAATGTAAAATTGATGCAAGTGCTTATTTGATATTTTGGACTATTTAACGTCTGTAACTGTATATGAAGTCTGCCGCCAGTATATATGTAAATTTTCCCCCTTTTACAATTGCAGAGATTGATGTCCAGTCATCTTGGGTGAATGTGATAGAGGAGCACAAAAACTTGGATGAAGAAACTAAATGGACAGAGGAGAGAGCGATTCATGTTAGAGAAACACAACTGACTTTACCAGTACAAAGAGAGGAACAGCCAGAGAAACAGCTGGATGATGACTGGTTTATCCAGCTGGACGTTCCTCCTAAAGAAGCAGGTAAACACAGAGATACAGGAACGCTCATACACATGTACCTTAATGCAAAATCTCAAGCTTTGTTGCATCTTGTCTATTTCAGTGCACACTATAGCTGTAGATGTTCACAAAGAGACCAGAGAGGAGGAAGAAGAGCTAGTCCATAAAGAAGTAAAGACGATAACATTTGAGGAGGACAGACGAGAAATGCTAGAAACGTCTCACGAAGTGATTGAGATGAAGCCAATCCCATTCGAGAAAAGAGATGTTCCTTCAGGTGAGGAATATGTTAGTAAAGTTTGCTGGGTCGCATTTACATCTCTCATTTCTCCCCTCTCAAACACTTTATCTTCTCACTTCTTTGAAAAGTGGTCTTTTACAGTGGTCGTTTGGTTGAGTAAATGTTTTTACTGACCCGATAATGCAGAAATCAAATAATAAACATCTAAGGCAAAATTAGTATTAACAATTTTACAGTGCTTAGGACTTAAAAAATCTATAGCAGGAATTTACATTATAATACCATATACAACTAAATAACATCTATCCACATCATCACTTCTGTTGTTTTTACAACTATAAGGTCCTACCATGGACACAGCAGAGCAAAAAGCAGAAATTAGACAGTGGATAGAGGAGAAACTCCAGAGAGCACACACTCTAACACCTGTCCAGATGAAAGACGACTGGTACATTTTGCTAGAATTGCCTCCACAACCTACACAGACCAGGGAACCTGCACTGCTTCCATCAGGTACAACTAAAACCAAACAGAGTATTTTATATTTGTACGGTAGCTATCACTTCAGACAGATGACTCTATGGGGGGGAAAGTCTGTGATTACTTTGGAAATGATATATAAAATAATGACATCGATATATATTGATAGAATATATTCATATAACCTAGTGATAGCTTTCTTATCTTCATTTGGGGTTTTTTTTTTATAGATTGTCTTCAGTGATTTAGTACAGCTATTATTCTGATATTAGAATTTTATATTCTTGCTAATTTCATAGTGAAATGATTACAAATTGAGCAATTTTGGGACCTCGTGAAAGGTCAGATAATCTCTAGGCATACATTAACACAATATAACTAAATATCAGGGAATTTAAATTCAGTTATAGCAAGCTTGGCATGCATGAGATATCAAAATATCAAGATAGGGCTCCTTTGCTTAAACAGTGAACACAGATTGTGAGTTAATTCTGTGAGTTCAGAAAAAGAAGAACAGACACAGGAACAGGTGAATGATGACTGGTTTATCCAGCTGAATGTTTCCCCTAATGGAGCAGAGATACAGGAACATGTACATAAATGCAAAATCTCATGGATTGTTGCCATGTATATACAGTATATTTGTAAATTTTCCAACTTTTACATTAATAGAGATTGATGTCCAGTCATCTTGGGTGAATGTGGTAGAGGAGCACAAAATCTTGGACGAAGAAACCAAGTGGAGAGAGGAGAGAGCAAAGGCTTTACCAATACATAGACAGGAACAGCCAAAGAAAGAGCTGGATGATGACTGGTTTATCCAGCTGGACGTTCCTCATAAAAAAGCAGGTAAACACCACGATACAAGAACACTCATACATCTGTACCTTAATGCAAAATCTCATGGATTGTTGCCATGTATATATAGTATATATATGTAAATTTTCCAACTTGAACATTAATAGAGATTGATGTCCAGTCATCTTGGGTGAATGTGGTAGAGGAGCACAAAATGTTGGACGACGAAACCAAGTGGAGAGAGGAGAAAGCAAAGACTTTACCAATACATAGACAGGAACAGCCAGAGAAACAGCTGGATGATGACTGGTTTATCCAGCTGAACGTTCCTCATAAAGAAGCAGGTAAACACGGAGATACAGGAACACTCATAAACATGTACCCTAATGCAAAATCTCATGCCTTGTTGCATCTTGTCTATTTCAGTGCACACTATAGCTGTAGATGTTCACAAAAACACCAGAGAGGAGGAAGAAGAGCTAGTCCAAAAGCAAGTGAAGACAATAACATTTGAGGAGGAGAGAAGAGAAATGCTAGAAACGTCTCATGAAGCGATTGAGATGAAGCCAATCCCATTCAAAAAACGAGAAGTGTCTTCAGGTGAGGAATATATTAGACCATTGCTGGGTCATATTTTATGGATTTGTTTATTGTATGGATTCTTGAAATCACTAACCAATTCAAATTAGATCCAGCTGAGGCCAGTAAACAAATATCTATATTTATACAGCATAACTTTTCCCATATTTTAATTTCTGATATAACTGTAATATTAGCTACCTCACAAACACTTTATGGAGGCGACTTAACTAACCAGCTAACTAACATTAACCAAAGCAGCAACTGTTTGATGCCATAGATATAAAGTAATATGTAATTATGTGAGTACATACATTCACTGGCCACTTTAAAAGGAACATTTGTGGCCCTTCATATAATTATCAGTCAGTCATATGGTAGCAGTATTATGCAGAAAAAAACATCAGGTTACAGGTCAAGACCTTTCCCATTGGACATGTTCCATCAGGATTAACAAATGAATTATTTGATCACAGCAAGTCTATTATAAGATTATTCATACACACTGGAGTGATAAGCCTTTGTCTTTACATCAAACTGTACGTCAGTAGGCTCAGATACATTTTGTGGAAATTGGCTGATAGAGTCTTCTGAGTATCTTGAAGAATCTGACACATTTCTTCCTGAGATTTTGCTTGTCTTCTGTTTTGGGGGTTTATCTCTGACACCCAGCACTCACTTTTATGTCTAAAAAGCAGTCTGTTAGATAAAACATCTAAGAGAAAATTAGTATTAGCAGTTTTACAGTGTTAAAGTCAGTGTTACACGGTACTGTATATAATAAATCTATAGTGGTGATTTACTATATAACCCCATATACAACTGTATAAATTTCACCCACTTCATCACTTCTGCAAAAAGCAGAGATTAGACAGTGGATAGAGGAGAAACTCCAGAGAGCAAACACTCTAACACCTGTCCTGATGAAAGACGACTGGTACATTTTGCTGGACTTGCCTCCACGACCTACACAGACCAGGGAACCTGCACTGCCTCCATCAGGTACAACTAAAACCAAACAGAGTATGTATACATGTACATTACCTTTCATTTTAGACTGATGACTCTATAAAGGAGAAATCTCTGATTTCTTTGTGCATTGTTTAAGAATAAAATAGTCATAGACATATTGATCAGTATATATAATATATTCATATCATTATATCATATATAATATATAATATATTCATATAACTTACTTATAGCGTTTTCTTTATATGAGTTGTTTATTGTTTGCCTGTCAGTGATTTAGTACAGCTAATGATTATGATATTAAACTCATACTGAAATGATTATAAACTGAGCAATCATGAAAGGTCAGATGTTTCTCTAGGCATGCCTTACCACAATATTACTAAATATCAAGGATTAAAATTAAGAACAATGATTATAGCAAGCTTGGTACGCATGAGAGATCAAAATATCAAGACATGAACCCTTTGCTCGAAGAGGGACCACAGATAGTGAGTTAACTCTGACTCGGTTTCAAAAAGGAACATATTCATAAAGTCAATAGCCCTGCTCATTTGTGCAGTTATCCATCACACAATCACGTGGCAACAGCATAATGTAGAATATCCTGCAGGTTCGGATTCTCACATTTAACTATTGTTCTGCCAGCAGAATTTCACCCAAATGGACGATCGATACTAAATGGTAATCATGGTCACGCATACCCTTTGTATAGTGATGGTCCTTTATGTCTTGCTGCCGCTCCTTATACTAATAATTCATTCTAAATGTTAGTTAAGGCTGCTTTAAGCCAATGTAAAAAATACTATCCAGATAAACTGCAGTGAATTAAACATATTTCTATATGATCTGTAAGCCTTTTTGGGAATGCGCTCTTTCTGAGGTGTACTATGGAGTGGAATCTGCGTTGAGACAGTCTGTAGTTTCTTACACTGTGTTTAGCTGCTGGTGAGCAGGGTGATGGGAAAAGGGGAAGTATGTGCTGAGCAAACAATTCACACCACTCCACAATAATAAGTACAGCAGACAAATCAGAGAACACAAAACACTGTACATAACTGTCCCGAATAGATGTATAAAATTTAAACAAGGATGCTCGAGGTTAGAGGTTTAATTCAGTGCTGAACAGGGGCACTCCATTTCCCTGTCGAAAAAGCAGGAGGAAATTCCATTTTCAGTGTCTGGTAAAAAAAAAAGAGTTTATGTTGACTGAAAGGGGATAAAAAAAATATGGGATGAAAAATGTGGTTCTGAGTGTTTCAGACTGCTGATCTCACTCATATCAACTGGAGATTTGGTGTGCTGGAAGTGGATTACTAATGATGAATGGATTATTTAAAAAAAACATGTCAGCTTTCAGCAGGTATTTCACAGTGTTTGCGTCAAGCGACCATCACAAAATGTAAAGAGTATCTACCCATCATCTAGTTATGGTATAGTGTTCTTTAGTGTAATTTGGTGAGAACTGACCACTGCAGACATCATGTGCACTTATACATAATTTTGTCACTAAGAAAAATCTCAAAATGTTTTAGCTAGAAAAAGAAATTTATTTTTGATTGGTTGATTATAATGCCTATGATATTGATTTTCTGAAGATGTGCCAGGTCTGAGATCTCAGCAAACCGTCACGATCAAGGAAAAGGAAGTGACCTTTGACAAGAAGCCCGTGATCATCAAAGAGAAACAAGAGATAGAAAAGAAAATTCCTGGTAGAGTGTACAAGGATGAGGACGACTGGTTTGTGCTTTTTTCACCAGAACAAATTAAGAAGAAAGTCATTGCCACAGGTGTTTTTTTTTTTTTTTAACTTATTATAATTCCATCTCTCTTTTGGTTTGAATTGTGGAATTATAGTACAGTTTTGCTAATGAGTGAACCATTCTTGATTGCAGATGAATCTATTAGTCCTTAATCCTTAGTTCTCAATTACATTCAAGAGACAAATATACATAAAATCTACAGCTCTCTCCATGCTGAAGAAGGACAATGGTTTAAATGAATAGGATTTGATGATGTATGTATTGATTGTACTACAGCGGGTGTGTCAGACACATGGATTCTGGAAGAAAAGAGATTAAGGGAGGTTCAGAAAGGGCGACTCAGAGAGGATATGAAGAGAAGCCATGTGGTGGAGGACAGAAGACTTCATCCATATGTACCTGGACCAAAGGCAGACGAGCGTCATCGGGAGGTGATCGATGACTGGTTCATCCTGCTGGAGTCTGTTTCGAAAATATCAGGTAAAAGAAAAAAAAAAACAAAAACAACTTTCTATGCTCTTTGAGTCATCTTTCTCTCTCGCTCCCAGATCTTATTCTTGTTTCTGCGCTTTGAATATCTCTTGCCAGTGAGCAAGAACAAGAGAGCTGAGGAGGACCAGCGTAGGAAGGAGGAGTTGTTTAAGAAGCAAGCCTTGGCAGAAGACAGAAGAAAAGTGGCAGGTAAAACATGGCATGGGGGAAAATACAGTACATTTGTCTTTATCGTAGGATTAAAAGGAAAGATTTTTAGGTAAAGTGGTGTGATTGTGACTGAAACAAAAATCATGATTGAATGCCTACTTCTCTCATTATCTTCTTTTGTTAGGAATCAAACATCCTTCAGTTCCTGTCATCCCACTGACTCCAGCTGACCAGCCAATGACATCAACTCCCACTGCGCAATCTGTTCGCATCACGAGACCCTCTTATCAAGAGGAGAGTCTAAAGAGACTAGACCTCACACAGGAGATCACGCAGGACATAAAGCAAGAATCTAAGGTCCAAAACATGAAATTACAAACAGACCAAGAGCAAACAAATGATTAATATGTGCTCTGTATTAAATGTGTATTATCCATTGCTTGAAAATAAATAGGAGTAAGTTTTAATCTGTGACTGATAACCAGTTCCAGTGAACATCATATTTCTTTGCCTCTACAGGTGGAATCAGAGACCATCATTAAGAGAAAGGTTGGCTCTGAATTTGTGATATTTCTTACTGTACACTCTAAAATGCATACAAACCTGAGATAAATGTGCAGAGACATATTTCACATATACGATATTTGCACAAAGACATACTTTACATCTGCTGCCTCACTGGTTACCTTTTTTATTCTATTACAGAGAATAGAGAAGAGAATTGAGGGTGAATCCATTTATATCCGTCACAGCATTCTAATGTTAGAGGTATGTGCACATTTCCTCATTATTCAATTTGTTTATTAGGAACAAATGCACATTCAAGCAATTCTCAATCAATCATGTGGAAGCAGCACAATGCATATACAGGTAAGGAGCTTCATCTTCTCATCAAACAACAGAATGGGGGGAAAATGTGATCTCTGTGACTTTGACTGTGGGCTACAACAGCAGAAGACTACACTAGGTTCTACTCCTGTAAATCATGAGAATGATTCAGTGTATTTCTGTGTCACGGTCAGCACGAGATCTTTTCTGATGTTTGATGTGAATATTAACTGAAGCTCCCGACTTTTCAGATAATTACATGAATGAGCACGTGTACAATTGTTCCTAATAAAGTGATCGATGCATCGATCAAACTCTTTTTCTTTCTCTCAGGACTCTGATGTGACTCAAGAGATAGTGCTGAAGCATCATGCCAGTGTCAGTGAGTTAAAGCGCATCTTCATGGAGGACATGCCTGTGTATGGCCCTACAGAGTGGGACAGGCGTCTCTCCTCATACACTCCTGCCATCTACCCCAAATTATCCAGTGGCGAGCTACTTAACGGCATAGACATAGTGAGTCTCACAGCCCAAAAAATATTGGACCACATTACAGTGTGAAATTGATGGTCCTATTTGTCCAAAGCAGAGCAAGGGTTTGTCTCTCATCCATCACTGACAGATGATTTTATTTTCCAGATGGGAGCAGATGGATTATCAGCCATGTAATGTCGCTCCACCCTCTTATCCTGGTGAATCCTCTGTCTTATCAACAGATCAGCACACAGAGCCTCTTTCCTTCACTGCACCATTTTGTCATTGATACATTGCTGTTATTATGTGGTAATACAACCTGTATACAGATTTTTATTTTTATGTGCAGTAAATACTATAGAACTTTAATATTGTAAAACATTACAGAGGTTTGTTGGCCAAATGCTGATGTCTGATGTCTGGATAACAAATGTGCATTTATCACTGTCAGTGTAGGACTGCCAGTGTTCAGTGGCCACATTTTAAAAGGTGTGGAGACCCAACAAAGATTTACAAATGAAGCTAAATATGTGCCGGGTGTTTTGAGTAATATTAGCATTATGTCAGGCAGAATTAAACCCCAAGGACAGCCAGTGTGTTACCAGGTTCTTGGACTGGTTTTGTTGTGTATAGGTGTGGTTTTCCCAAAAAACAGTCTGTATATGCAGATAACACAGAATTCCACTTACAGTCTGTTTATACGTACATGTTTCGTTGATTTATCTTGACAATATTTTATTTTGCATAAAGTCTGTCCAAATACTAAGACATGTTGTTTGCTTATATATATATATATATATATATATATATATATATATATATATATATATATATATATATATATATGTATTTTGTCTCAAAAGAAATTGCTGTTGTACTTCTGAGCTTTGATAGATATGGCCCAGGATGCGATGGGGGAGGTACTAAAAATGTTCTTTCTCAGGGTTTGGACCTCTTTTATACACTGTCTGACATTCAGTTCTTTGAACAGATGCATACACAGACACACGAATGCAGTGTTCTGCTATAAATACGTTTGTAAAGACAGTATAACAGGCAAGACATGATCTCTGACAATCATGTGTAGGTGCGAAATGTAAGGTAAAAAAATAATGTTATTTTTGACACAAAGATTTCGTAAACAATCCTTCTCCAATTGCTTTTTCTTTAGAAAGAATCATGAACGAGGTTTTGTCAACCATAATGAAGTGTTTTATGAATGAAATACATTGTAAAAGGAACATTTTTAAAGTAACAGTAATGAGTAACAGTTACTGTGGATATTGTTATAAAATTAACGCGATAATATATAAATAAATAAATAAATAAATAAATAAATAAAACGATGTACAAAATCACATAAAAAAAATAAAAATAAATAAAAACTCATACAATATATTCATGTGGAAGGCCTAAAACCACATGTTTAAAAGTGATAAAATTATTCACGTGACTGAATTTTGTTTTTTTGTACTTAAAGCTTGCTCGGTTTATCCTTTAAAGCGAGGGCACATTTTATTGTGGGAGCTCATCGAGACCAAACAGTGAATGAAATGTGTGATTAAATAACACATACACACACACACACATGTATTATAGTTTCTTGACCACTTAGTATAAAGTTTGTGCAAAATTAACTGTCGGTGCGTGATATATGAAATGAGTAGCCTGCCCAGTCTCATCAGTGAATAATGTATTTTTTTGATGCTTCATATTCTCGGCTGCTGTACTAGTGCTATTATATAAAACTGCCAGATATTAAGGGTGGCAGGCTTTTTCGACAAATTCGCCATGATGAGCTTGATAACTACAGCAACAATCTACTGGCATTATACTACACCGCTTTCAGATCTGGCAACCTTGAAGACATGAACCAATCAATTTAATCAAAAGCAGGAAATCAGCTTCATCAAAATCAACTTAACTTAGATAAGCCTACTGTGAACATACAAAGCGTTCCCTTATACAAATATTAACATAAACGTAAGTCATTAACTCTAAAGTATTCACCCCCTTCTATTTTTACTGTATTACAACAAACTGAAGTATATTACAATGCAATTACAGAAGTCATTAAAATTATGACTAGTATTTAGACCTCGTCACACAGTTTGTGTCCAATTGTTGACGTACACAATAAATATCTCAGACTTTGAGAGGTATAATCTATTAATAATAGATATAGGAAAAAAAGATGTTTGTCACATCTGCGCATTATAATATTTTATAAACATCTGCAATGCACTGAACCTTCTTGGGAGCACTGTGAATATCCATTGCAGCAAAGTGGGAAAGAAATATATGGCACAAACCCAACGCCGAAACTGAGCACAAACCTCAACAATATCATCAGCTCTTCACAGATGAACCATCTCTGCTAGAGTGGACAGAAGGAAGAGAATGCCTATCTTATAAAATTGGAGATTTTATTGCATGATTTTATGAGGCTAAAGTTGTGCCATTTGATCTAAAGCCAAAGCATAATTTTTTTTTTTAGCACAAACCAAATCCAGCCCATCATCCATGAAACACCGAATCTGGGATCAAGCATAATGCTCAAGGGTTGTTTTTCAGCAGGGGCAATGGGAAACCATCACAGGCAGTATAGACGGAGCAAACAACAAGCAAATTGTTGATGAAAACCTTTGCCAATCACTAAACATATGGATTTTGTGTGAAAATACATGTTTCAACAAGACAACAAGCCAAAGCCCAGACAAATACAACTGGAAATTTGTGGCATGATCTAAAAATGGTTGTCTACCATCATTCTCCATCTAATCTGGAATGGAAGAAAGTGTGCAAAGCTCACAGAGACATGTCTAAGATAATGCAAATCTATAATTGCGGCAAAAGGACATTTCACACTGAGGGGGGTGAATACTTAGGAATTAAGCAGTTTTCATCCATTAATCCATTTTTTATTTTCAAATATTTCAAGGAAAGAAAGAAACAACATGAACTGAAATGATCATGATATTTCTGTGATAAACTCTATGATATTTTCAACTGATGTGAATGAAATGAATCCACTATGTTTAAGATCTTTTACAAACCTTTGACAGGAACACACATGGAACTGGCTTTATTTATATATCTCTCTCTCTCTTTAGAGACCAACTTTAAGGGTCAAATTCTACAAATAATCTGAAAAATGTCAGCCTTAATGATGCCTGGTGCTTTGCAAGCAAAAAAAAAATGAATGTGGAATAATCATTAATGTGACATTAATATTAATAAACATTAACATTACATTTGACATTAACATTAATATGCAGTTAAACCATAAACTCTTGGTAAAATAAATGGTTCCTCAGGTCTTATTCGAATGTCTACTTCTTCTGTGAGGCTAGCAGACAACCAGAGAACCCTTAAGGGTTCTAGAGTTAACCTAAGGGTAATATATTTCTGTATTGTATAATCTTAGAAAAATCCAGTTCCTCGAGTGTTCATTAGATCGTTCAGTGTTTGAGGAAGTATTTTTGTTCTAGGCTTTCTTTAAAGATTCTCCCAGAGTTCCAAACAAAGAACCACTTAAGGTACTATATTTATTTGTACTATGCATATATGCATGCAGATAATAGAGCCATTTGATTGGATAGTTAACGGTTCTTAGCTCCTAAATGGATTCTTCTTGGAATCCTTTCTGATAGGGAGACACTCGGTTCTAAGGTTTGACGTTGCACCTTTTATAGTTTCACTAGAAGTGTTCTATATTTAAACTTGTTTAAAACGGAGTCTTCAATGGGACTGAGAAACACTTTGTTACAGGCTACTACACAGAACCCTTAAGGCTTTCCCCAGAGACACAAACCAAAGAACCCCAAGGCTGCTTTAGGGACCTTTTTTTCTAGTTAAAATTTGATAGCAGCAGGAATCATAAGGTGACTTTGCGGCTACATATCCACAGTCTGTGTATACTTTAATGCTCCACTATGTCCCTTATTCATTTCCACCCCAGTCTCTCTTGTTAAAGATAAATGCTCTGTTATTATTGGCTCCACCCTTTTACACTGGCCCATCTCGCCGTGGATCGGTACTTGTTGTAGAAGGGGCGGAGTGTCTGGGCACTTTATAAGGCAGTTGTTCAGCTTGACAACTGGAGGAATCAACATAACAGCATCCCTGCTATCTGCAAGGCCAAAGTTCATCTGACTGGAGTTTAAAGAGGCAGAGGAAGGGAAAGAATGGTTAAGGGCTGGAACAGCAAACCCTCCTTGCAGGCAGTGAATGTTGAGTTCTGACAAGGCCAGAGTGTGTGTGCTGGTGTTTGTTTCAGGTTGTGAGCAGCTTTTCGAATTTCGCCGTCCCTCTAGCGTATCATTTTTTTGGCTGGCTTGCTTCAGCCTGTGGTCCCGATTCTCATAGAGAAGTGTGTTTGCACAAATAAAGATGAAAAGGCCCACTCCCATAATAATAGGGCCGACCAATTTCAGTTTTTCTGTGGGAGTTCGGCCAGATGGTGCATGATGCAGCACTTGTCTCCGATTACGATGAGGCCAGTATCCACCTATGGCCACTCCAATGCCTACAAGTAGCAACACACCAGCAAAGAGCACACAAGCGCCAGGAGCAGATCGAAGACGTAAACCACCAATCACTGGCCCTTTATCCTTCTCCTGGAGTGAATGATCTGATTCTAAACTGTTCACACCTGTTACAGTGGATCCATCCATCTCTGACACTCTGCTGATAAAAAAAAGGTTAAATTAGTATCATGTGAAAGTGACCCACTGTAGGTCTGTGACTAAAAAAGCTACAGTCTTCTTGTGTGTTGTATTTTTACCATTATGTGGCAAACAATACTAATAGTAAAAGTTTGTAAACACTTGACCATCACACCCATACGTAGACGTTTGCACTTATATGGGATGGCTTTGTATGCTGTAACATTAAGATTTCTCATCAATGGAACTGGGGGGCCTCAAACTTGTTCTAGCATGACAATACCCCGGTGCACAAAGCGAGCTCCATGAAGACATGGTTCGCACTGATTAGTGTAGAAGAAGAAGTTGAGTGTCTTGCACAGAGCCCTGAGCTCAACCCCAATGAATACCTTTGGGATAAATTGCACCCATCAGTGTCTGACCTCACTAATGTAGCTGAAAGAGCAAATCCACACAGCCATGCTCCAAATTCTTGTGGAAAGCTTTTCCAGAAGAGTGGAGGTTATTATAACAGTAAATGGGGGACTAAATCTGGAATGGGAAGTTGAACAAGCATTTATAGGTTTTATGGTCAAGTATCCACAAACATTTGGCATATAGTGTACCTTTTTTTTGGTACTGGGTCAAATTTAGGTTTGTTTTGATTGACCATGTCACAACTCTGGCAACCCTGACCCATATGCCCAAACTATTTGACTTTTCTATTTAGGTTTAAATCCTTGAACTCATCTGTGCATTTCAAGATATTGGCTAAACACAGTAGCCTATGAAAGGATACACGTTTTTGTTACAGTAAAATACATTTCTCTTCTGAGTTTCTCCTGACTATGGTAATTGCTTTTGGGGGGAAAAAAAATCTCTAAATTTGATTTATCCCCACACAGTACATAACGTAGGCGTACTCATCCTAGAGACGAATTTGAACTGAGGCAATTTTCAGCCAAAATTTCTGTGAGTTTTACAAACAGTGGATGAAGAGTAATTCATCAATTCTCGACCACTTTACGACTTTGCCTGGATAATCACCCGCCTATCTGCATAATCACACTAGCAGGACTTCTCATGTTGTTTACATGCTGTCTTGCACATTCACTCTAATTGCTGTTTTTGTACACCACATTTAAATACTGTGTTTAAGAACCCTCTTTGTTTACAGTCCTCTTGCACGATATACTGTATAATGCTGTATATAGGATGCATACTGCTCGGCGCTATTTTGTGTATCTGTCCTGTAGTGTTTTGTATTGTCTTGTTTGCACTAGTATGTACACGTTATGTGCACTTCATGTGGCTAACTTTCAGTCCTTAGCTCTGTGTTGTTTTATGTAGTTCTGTGTTGTTTTATGTAGCACCAGGGTCCTGGAGAAAGGTTGTTTCATTTCACTGTGTACTGCGTCAGCTATATATTGTTGAAATGACAATAAAAGCTTCTTGACCTGACTTAACCTCATCTAGCCCACAGACACCTTCACTGTAAATGTCCAAACATTAGGTGCATCATTATTGGAGCCATAAAACATTTTAGTTCCAAACTTTCCCGAGACGGAGCACATCGGGTCCAGTTGTCCACTAGTTGACATTAAAACTACTTGCTTATCAGATCATTTCAACTGACCAGTTAAACAGGCTGTAAGAATTACACAGTATAATAATAACAACTCTGATAGTGGTGAGCTCTGATTTCCAAAAAAAAAAAACCTATTTAGAACAATTGCACTGTAATAATTATGAAAGAAAAAAAAAGAAAAAGAAATGTTGATAGATATATAAATAAAATCTAGCAATTGATTCTAGGTGTAAAGGAGTGTGTGCATGGTGTCCTGTCATGGACTGGCGTCCCATCCTGGATATATTCCTGTCTCGTGCCCAGTGTTGATGGGATAGGCTCCTGATCCACCGAGACAGGGATAAAGCCCTTACTAAAAAATGAAGGAATGAATGAATATCTATACATTTGCTTGTTGGTATCTGTAATTTTGCAACAGCCCGTGACGCATATGTACACGTTTATTAATATACAGTGCCTTCGTCTCTCTCTTTCTCTCCACAAAATACGCAAGCGAGCACGCGGCAAGGACGCACACATACAGTAGTTTGAATACTAATTTCTCCCAATACACGATTTAGTGATTTTTTTTTTATTTACCTCCAGAGCCTCCGGGGTTCCTCGTCCTGATGTGGCTTTACTTTCGGTCTTTGTTGTCCAGATGAACCCGAGAGGAAGATCCGATTTCCATTTAGCGAAACTGAGCGGATCCCTGACCCTGCGCTTCTGCTCCCTGTCTCCACTATTCCTAGTATTAGAGCTCAGAGTTTGTGTCTGACAGTTTAATTATCCAGTGACGCAGAGTCAGGATTGGGAGGGGTGTAGTGAAAAAGAGAGAGAGAGAGAGAGAGAGAGAGAGACTGGGGTCATGGGAAGATTAGCGCAAGTCTGTCTGCTCCCACGTTAGGCTTCTGGCTTATTCTTAGACTCACTTGGGATTCAGCTTTATTTTTCCCACCAGGTCTTCGTGGTCACTGTTTATTAAATTACCCCTGAACTCTATAAAAATGAGATGCCCAAATATATGATTGGTGCATAGAAGACCCAGTTTTCCATTTAAAGACTTTCTCAGTAAAAAAAAAAAAAAAAATGCTTCTTCAGGAAGAGTTATTTATGGATTTAAGTCTTTTTTTTTTTCCAAACACATGGTTATCAATTAGATTTCTAAAAGAAGCATTTTAGCCTGAGGTCACTTTGCATCATTGAGCATCAGTGCATCTTATTCCTTAATATACTTTAGAATTTTAGCTACGATCCCCTTTCTGTTAAAGTCGACCGCTCATTTTGTTTGTTGTTCTAGAAATAAGGAATTGCGTACATCTTTATTTTTATCTCGTCGCAGTTACTCATAGAGTTATCTTCCTGGCAGCTTGTGCCTATAGTTGGAGTTTCAGGTTCTTGTCTTCTGAAGATGGAGATAGCCGCTTCTAATCTAATCTCTTCTGCTTTAGTGAGTGTATATTTTTTTTTTAATACATTACCACTGTCCTTTTTTGTACCATTCTAGACAACTCCATGGCACTTGTTGGCTTAATGTGGGCTTTCACTTGTCAGCTTTGCTTGCCTTCTTAGGTATCACCCAGCACACTGCTTAGCCTTTCCCCCCTTCCTCAGAGTACTTTAATCCATCTTCCCACCAGTCACCCACCCCATTTTCTCCTTTTTTCACATTTGACATCAAACTGACACCAAATATTTAGCTCAAAGAAACATTCTGCAAGACTCCAAAGGTTTTAGACAGTTGGTGAAGCCAAAGATGGGTACTAGTAATGGGTTCACTGCCTTGGCAGTGTTCTACCTGATATAAGGATTCACAAAATGGCCAGGCCAGGCCAGGCCACATGCCTGCCTGTGATCTCATCAGACAAAACCCTATTTTCACAGATGCACTGTGTTGCTTGCTCATGCTCTTGTGAGAACTTTATATTATTTTTATAGAATATTTTATTACATGTGGCAGGCATGGTCGTGTTTTATTGTCTTTTAATTAAGCATTGGTGTAATCACTCCAATCTATGCAATAGATTCCAATCCGATCTTTGCGAGAGGGAGTACCCTACTCCTAACAATACAAGCAATTACTCACAATAATGCATGATGAGAGCAAATGAACCCTACATCAGCCCTATGCATCAACGTCACTCTTTTGGATGAGGAGACTCTTTAAACCTGTTTTCCTCAACCTATTTTCTTGTTCAGAATGACAGCAGCTTTTGTCTTCTCTTTAGGGGGGTTAAACCGGTACCCATCCTAACCTTGTCCTTTTTCTAACACCTTTTTGAGATATACTGAATATCCAACATCTTGCATATATCACAGTACTCTGCCTCACAGCGGAATCAAAAAAGAGCATCAAAACAGACCAAACAATTCATCAGCATGAGGCTAGATTAGGTGAGAAAGTCAGATTTTGCCAGGCCATGCAGTAATTGCTGGCTTGTGTGTGCTTGGCCTCAGGATGGCAGCAGTGGTAGACTGAAGCTACATTATATAGCCAAAAATATGTTCATTTCACAACACAGTATTGAATGATGAACATACTGTATCAGTCTGGAATTGCCCCCCACCCAGCAAAGCTTTTCTAATGTACAGCTAAAACTGAGGGAAACCATTTTGGCCATCAGGGTCTCCTCATGCCCTGTGTTGGATTGCTGAAACATTGTGAGTTAGCTACATCATACACAGGACCAAGCTCTCCACCTTACACATCTCCTCTGGTTGGCCTAACCACAGCTAGCAAACTCACTGAGAGCACAGCCCCATGACAGATCTTATTTGCTTTCCTCCTTTACCAGTGACACTTTCATCATGACCCCAAGACCCCTACTGTTTTTGCCTGGCATCTTCCTTCTTTGAGCAGATCTGCAGTCCCAAATGGATGGATGTGTGGTATTCTCAGCCTGGTGTCACCTGTGTGTTTGGCCTAGCAGTTGTTTTTTTTAATGATCTCTAAATACTAACTTCAGCCGCAGCAAACTCCTATCTGTGGTTTTATGTTTATGTCAAATACTCCACAGCATCACTAAAGTAATCTCTTGATTACTTAACAACCAGCTTTTTGAAAGAAGCAAGTTGCCTCCATTTACCATTTTTCCATAAGAAATTGGGATCCCCCTCTATGTCCTTTCATGTTTATGTTGGCAAAAACATAATACCAATTTACCGTGCACAGTTCCATGAAGGTGATACACTATATTACCAAAAGTTTTGGGACGTCTGCCTTTAGACGCACACGAATGTAATATGGAGTTGACCTACCCCTTGCAGCTATAACAAGCTTCAACTATTCTGGGAAGGCTTTCCACAAGGTTTAGGAGAATTTTTGACCGTTCCACTAGAAGTGCATTTGTGAGGTCAGGCACTGGCGTTGGACGAGAAGGCCTCTGGTCTAATTTATCCTAAAGGTGTTCTATCAGGTTGAGATCAGGACTGTCTTCATGCTGTCTTCAAAGCAAGCAGGACCTTGCTTTGCGCATTGGTGCGCAGTCATGTTAGAACAGGAAGGGGCCATCACCAAATTTTGAAATGTCTTGGTATGCTGAAGCATTAATAATTCCTTTCACTGGAACTAAAGGGGCCAAGCCAAACCTCTGAATTCAAGGATTTGGAGAGCTGTCCCAAAACTTTTGACAATATAGTATGTACGTATACATAAGTGAGAGAAATGCTACTTCATGGCAACATTTTTTCATTTCATTGTCTGTACCGCTTATCCGATCTATTCTTGGGTCACAGAGAGCCTGTGCCTCAGGCATCATTGGGCATCGAGGCAGGATACACCGTGGATGGAGTGTCATGGCAACATAAATTGTTAAAAAATACTACATATGTAATACTTATATTACATATATTTTGGCATATGGTTTTCATAAGTTGAATATTTACATGCATATAAAGAGATGCTCATTTATATTCCTTTTCTTGCTCTTTGAAAATGAAACGAAGTTACCTGAAAGAAAACCAAACCTTGACCTATTTTCTATGCAAATATAAAACAATTCCATCCATATTCAAAAACATGAAGCTGACAGACTGCCTCGTGTTAAGCTGCAACTCGGAGCTTATTTTATTCCATCAGTTAAGACTCGAGAATTACTGCTGACATTTTTATCTCATTTTCAATGGAATCTGCCTTTATGTTCCTCTTGCTTTCACATACACAAACCCTCAAGGATCAAAATACAGCCACGTCAGTTTCACTGTACATCAATTTACAAAATTTTTAAATGGAAATCACAAAGCACAATTTTGACACTACTACATAGCAAATTAGACATTCATTTTAAGATGTGGCCGAACTAATAGAGTCCCTGATGCAAAGTAAAACATGTACACGGTCTCTTTCTCTCCAGATTAAACACACACACACACACACACACGACCACATGAACACCCACACCCACAAGCATTTGCCTCTTCCTAGTGGTCTTAACATACAGCCATCCTGACTATTGTGGATGTGATGTGGGTTCATATACAAAAACTGTTTTGTTTTGTTTTTTTGCATCAATTTAAAAATTACTTTGTACATTTCAAGTAAAAGGTCCACCAATGTGTAATTTGTTCACATTTCATAAACCAATTATTTATACAATTAGTAACCATAAAAATCATAAATAATGCATTGATATTGCAGTGCCTCAAAACCATGCACTTTTGAGTTCAAAAAGTTAATAATAATAAAAAAAAAAAAAACAATCAAATTAACAATAAGTTAATAAGAATCAAATTATCAAATAACTTTTGAGTAAAGTAGCAGACTTCAGTTAGGACTACATACAGATGATAGAAGAAAAACACATGAGGAAAACAGGAGAAAAAGAAGATTGTGTGCCTGTTTAGCAGCATAGTCCTCCGAAGACTTTTATATTTAGACCCAACCTGTACATTCCGATGCCCGGTTCTATAACGGGACAATCACAGAAAACTGCTTTTAAGCAGATAAAATTCCAGTCTGTTCAATTTTCTCAAGTACTTGCTCATCATAGGGCAACCTCAGTGACTACATACAATGTGGACTTTATCACCACTGCAAAGATGAGTCATATAGTTGGGAAAGATTTTTTTTAAAAATAATAAAAGAAAGGAAAAAAAAAAAAAAAGATTGCCTTGTGGTTACTGAAAAGTACAGAAGCACTAAAAGGCAGGCGTTCAGGGCATAAGCACACTATTCCTCATCTACGCTCCTCAGCATAAGAATGCAGTTATAGATTTTCAGAGCAGGGCCCAGCTTGATACTTAGGATCTTTACAATATCAGACTGGGTGAGGAGGAGGAAGGCTTCACCATCAATCTGCTATAAGAATAACAAACATAAAAATGGATTAATATCAAAACTCATAACGACATGTAATAATAGATCCGAGTGTAAAATAATCTTACTTCATTCCTGAAAATGGCAGCATGCTCCCTGCAGCCTGGTAGCTTTCTCACAAAACCGGCAACCTGAAAAACATTGCACATAAAATATCAAGAGCAAGTGAATTTCACCCGTGCACAGGCGGGTGGAATAATCATAAACTGTTTTGCTAGCTCCCCTGGCTAATCTAGGCTCAAATATGTTTTTTGTTGCTAACAGATGAGACTAAAATGTGCTAGCTACTATAATATCAAAAGCACGCAAGTTTGCTAGCGTAGTGCATTAATAACGATGAATAGAGATTAATAAAGAAAAAAAAACTGTGTCTTTGCAAAAATGTCAGCATACCCCACCAGGCTAAGAAATTTGGTTTTCTGTCCTTGCATCACACCTAAGATATTATTTGTTTCTAACCACAGTGTCACGTCAGATTTTATTTGTGGTATATGGCCACCTGACCACAACCCTCATGTGTTCTTTCTGAACATCTTATTTCAGATTTAGCCCCACGTCTTGCTGTTATAATAACCTCCATTCTTCTGGGAATGAATCATGGATGTGGCCAGGCCCTGATGATGTGAGAGAAATCCTGGTGTCTGTCTGTGTGGGCCATGCCAAAGGTGTTCAGTCAGGTTGAAGTGAAGGGATCTGGGCAAGCTCTTCCGCAAAAACCTTGGCAAACCATGCCTTCAATGGGCCTCACTACATTTAGCAGTGAAGGTAAAGTGTGATGCTACAGCGCATAAAGACATCCTGCTAAACTGTGTGCTTCCAAATTTATGGCAACAGACTAAGAAAGACCCACATATCCCCATCAGGTGCTCACCAACCTTTAGCCAGATAGTGTACCCGCATGTTCCTGATTCCGAAAACATGTAATCCATGCATGATAATCAACCATAACTTTTGCCAGATTATACCTCAGCCAATGCAGCAAGTGGTGGGCTTGTGCTATAGTTTACAGCATCTGGATATGCCAATTCTTAATCATATCAAATGAGTCAGCAAGAAGTTTTTCCACTTCCTGGTAATTAAACCTACTTGTCCACTGGGTAACTATGAATTTAGACATTAAAACCAATTGGCATAATAGCAAGTTTATAATAAGGTGCATTTTTACCTCGTCTGTGCTCCACTTGGCCACTGTCTTTGCACTGAGACCCAGTGCTTCAGGTAACAGCTTGCCATGTTTCTCCCAGCAATGCTGAAATTTGGGTGGCTCCCAGCCACAGAACACAGAGTCATGCAAGAACTGCTGCAGAGAGTCAACTGAAACGCACCAAGCAGAGGCTCAGAAAATGTACACATCATATAATCATGCTTAACTAGACTGAATTTTGAAAGATGTCCGATACGGTCATCAACCACTTAATTCCAACACCTGTTGATGTTCACATTCACGTAATGATCCAATTTGCCAGTTAGTGGAAGCAGTGCAATGCATTAAATCACACGATTACAAGAGCTTCTTATCAGGACAGTCTCTTGAGTTTACACAGAATGAGGCAGAAATCCCTTGTTGATGGGAGAGTTCGGAGGAGCGCAGACGGTCACAAACTGACAGGAAGACTATGGTATTCAAATAACCTGGCTTTTTAATTGAGGCCAGCAAAAAACACATCAGAAAACACAGTACTTGAAGCAGGTGAAGCAGCTATGGCTCCAATAACCATACCCTGGTCAAAGTCACTGAGATCATGTTTTCTCCCATTCTGATGTTTGATGTGAATATTAACTGAAGCTCTTTACCTGCATCTGCATGCTTCTATGCATGGTGCTGCTGACATATTTAGCTCACTGAATAATTATATAAAGGAGCAGGTGCACAGAAATTATGAAGAAAGTGATGGGTGAGTATAAATCAAGCCAACATTTCTTGGATTACCTTTTCCATTTCCTTCATTCTTCACCTGATTCGGTTTAGTGCACTTGGCTGCAGTGGCAGTCCTGCAAAGAAAATATAGATTTAAAGGACAGCACACGCACACCACCGAGCACGCCACCACTACACTCTTTTCCACGAAAGAGATCCTATACATCCCCTTACTTGGTTGGTGAAGGGTTGTCCATGTTTTCATTGGATTCAGGATTGCTGCCCGTAGGTGTAGGTGTGGGTGTGGGTGTGGCTGAGGGAGTCTGTGTGACCGATTCTGTGCGCCTGTGCCGTGTAGGTCCACTCAGTGTCACTGGCCTCTCTCCGCTCAGCCTGTCGGGCAGCAGCCCCTCCTTATTCAGATTCAGCTCAGAGTAGGGACAGCTAACAGCCCTGATAGAGACAAGTTTTTTATCAGTTTAATGTGTGTGATAAATGATTGTAAAATTTATGGCCTATTTTAAGACTTTCTACAGAAAATATTCTACTAGATCAACACAAGGACCATTTAACACCATATTTGCATTTCCTTTGCTAAAGGCATTATTACAACACTATGTTACTTCTGACTTATGTGGTAATGCTTATAACACAGAGCAATAATCACAGGCCCATACATTACACAGCTCCATTTTGTCCAATCCAGGTGATTATACGAGTTCCAATAAGGGTGAACAGGAATTAAACCAACCTGGCAACTTCAGTGTGCAATATGTAAAAGTGTGCGTCCATGTTGGTTACTGACGTGTAATGTGTTCCATAGCGAGGTCCTTTAATGTGTCCAACCCCATTGCATCCTGAAGTAGGGCAGCCTTGTCCTGGAGGGACCTGGGGATCACTAGAACCTGAAAAAGAAAAAAAAAAAATAGCATTTAACCTAAAACGCATACAAGTGTCTACGTGATGCATACAGCATTGAACAGCAAGAAGGACGTGTATTGTTATGCAGCTTAGGTTTTATTTTATGAGAGATATGACTGCATTACTACTGGGGTTCTGCAAAGGATGACCAGTCTTTTGACACCATCCGACAGGATGCAGATCGGGGCTATCGGCATCCACCCAGTAATCGTATTCATCGCTCCAACCATCAAAATGGATCTGAAATAAAAAAACACAAAACAAAATATAGAAAAATAACTATTTGTGTGAAAGTCATGTGTGTTGTTGCTGTTCCAAAGAAAAAAGAATAATAAATTAATAATAAGATGACCAAAAATTAAGTTTAATTTATTAAGAATTTAATATAAAATAGATACAAAATAAGACAGTGATGGTGACAACTTAATATGACAAATTAAAAAGCATAATTCACTTGAAATGATCCTCATTAAATATAATAATTTAAGTAACATGTTACTTTACTGCCTCAGAGGCATCTTGACATGATGATCTTGTGATAATTCAAGACATTTGCGGGAATGAAGGATCTGTAACGTGATGTAACGGGTGGTGTAGGGTGTATACCTTGACCCTGTGGTCCTCTGTGTCTGATATTGTGGTAACGCGGATGAGCATGGGGTTGCGTTTGTCCACTGCCTCCACCTTCATCCCCAGCTGAAAGCCATGTGGAGGTCTCTGAAAAGCAAGAACATGTGGATGTTTTGATATTAGAATTTTAACATCAGAGATTCCTCAATTCACTGATGTGAGCACACTCAGTCATGCTGACCTGTTTGAAGGCTCTAGCAGGTGCTGCTTGGGTTCCGGTCTCTTCCAGGTATTTCTCCCATGAGAAACTGTTTGGTTGCTTATACTCTGATAAACACAAACAACATCGGTGGTGTATAATATTCTACTAAAGTGTTCTTGAGTTATTAGGTACCTAGGGCCAACCAAGAAAATACTTACCCAGCTAAGCTAAGCTTGCTATTCTCATCAATGTGTATAAAATGCACACTGTTAGTTCGGATTAATGCAATGGATTGTTCACAAACTTACAGATATTGGTTTTTATAAAGATTAAAGCATTAAGCAACTACAGATTTAGCTGTTGCTAAACTAGTAGCTAACATGCAGCTTGTCTTTACGTTTTACATTCATTCTGTTTCAGTACAACAGCTAATAAAGGTATACACTGATCAGGCATAACATTATGAGCAGTGACAGGTGAAGTGAATTACACTGATTATCTCCTCATCATGGAACCTGTTAGTGGGTGGGATATATTAGGCAACATTTTGTCCTCAAAGTTTGTGTTAGATGCACATCAAGGGCCAAATTGTGATGGCTAGATGACTGGATCAGAGCATTTCCAAAACTACAGCTCTTGCAGTCTGCAGTGGTCAGTATCTCTTGAAAGTGGTCCAAGGAAGGAACAGTGGTGAATCAGCGACAGGGTCATGGGTGACCAAGGCTCATTGATCCACGTGAGGAGCAAAGGCTGGCCCGTGTGATCCGATCCAACAGACTGTTGCTCAAATTGCTGAAGAAGTTAATGCTGGTTCTGATAGAAAGGTGTCAGAATACACAGTGCACGACGGCTCAGGGCTGTTTTGGCAACAAAAGATGGACCAACACAATATTAGGCAGGTGGTCATAATGTTATGCCTGGTCGGTGTATGTGCGCCCAATGTGGTTTGAACAACACTAAAAGATTCCAGTGTGTTCATAGTAGAAACTCATTGTGAGAAAGATAATATGACTAATTATGCATCCATAATATGATTATTTTTATATATTTACCAACCACTTTATTTCAAACGTCTGTGACTCGTGCAATTATCTAAATCAGCCAATCATGCATCCGCAGCACAATGCACAAAAAATCATGCAAATACAGGTGAGGAGCCTGAAATTCACATCAGACCTCAGAATGAGGATAAAGTGTGATTTTGATCGTGGCATGTAAGCTGGTACCAAAAGGGCTGGTATTTCATAAACTGCTGGTCTCGTGAAATGTTTTACGCAGTCTCTAGCGTTAACATAGAAATATGTGAAACCTGAGTGAGCGAAAGTTTTGCTGATAAGAAAGCTTAGAGGAAAATGGCCAGAACTGGTTCGAGCTGCCAGGGAGGATACAGTAACTCAAATAAACTCTCCTTATGAATATGGTGAGCAGAAAAGCATCTCTGCATGCATGCAACATCAAACCTTGAGGTGGAAGACCACAGCGGGTTCCACTCCTGCCAGGCAAGAACATGAGCTCATCAAAACCGGACAGCTGATGATCACCTGGTCTTTTTCCAATCTTCATCAGTCCTATTTTGGTCAGTATGTGCCGGCGACAGCTGTGGCTGCTCTTAGCTGACAGAAGTAGAACTTGAGCTTGCTCCTCCACCGCATTCGATGTGATGTGTGTTCTGAGAAGCTTTTCTGCACACCATGAATTTAAAGAGTGATTACTATAGACATCGTGTCAGCTCAAACCAGTCTGATCATTCTCCTCAGATCCTCTAAGGAACCAGAAGTTCTTGACCTGTATGTTTCTGCATTGCACTGCTGCCACATGATTGGCTGATGAGACAACTGTATGAATGTGCAGATAAAGTGGGTAGCAAGTGTACATCTTTTGTTTACCTGCAGGTGTGGTCAGGGTTAACTCCGTTTCCTCACAATACCCAACTGGATGTATATACGGACTGCTGGCATCACACCTAATCGCCGATACAAAAAGATTGAAAAGTTTGTACATGCGCATACAAGATATGTGGAAAGACAGATACACACACTCTTGCATACCAGTAATCATATGTATCATCCCAGTTATCAAAGTGGATGAGGAGGCGGTTATCCACAACGGCGGATATTGTAGCTACACAGATTAGAGATGGGTTTTTCCTGTCGACGGCCTCTAGCTTCATCCCAGCACGAAAGCCTGAGGGGGTCACTGACTGCAAGATGCCATTAGAGAATTGTTACAATATGCACTCAACACACGCTGATGTAGAAGAATAAATGCTATGTGATGAGGAGTGCCTGGAATGGAGCAACTTACGGTATTAAGACTTTTGAAGCAATGTTTGGGTGCCAGTTGGCCTCTACAATTCTTTACATAAGTGTTCCAATTAAATTCTCCATCTTTGCAACCTACAAGGACAAATACACAACACTGAAATTAAAATGATTTCTGCATTAGATGCTGATGAAACAACACTTTTGGTTAGGAAAGCATGAACTCCTTACACATTGGGTAAAAGAGAACAATCTAGCCACTAATCACAACTGTATTATATTTACATCATATTTTCCAAATAATCACAAAATTCATAACATTACATCATTTCCTAAAGCCTTTTCAGGCTAATGTTAATTTCCCTTTGGGTCATTGCCTATTTTCTTAAGGACCTTTGGGCAGCAGCAGCTTGAGGCCCATCTTCTCACACCAGCCTGGTGGTTTCACATCCCACGAATCGGCATTGACCCAGAAGTCATAGCACTCTGGATAACCATCAAAATGAAGTCTTGTTCTGTAACCCTGGACCTGAGAGGAAGACAACACAATCACAGCCTCTTTAGTGAATAACCACCTAAATTAAATATGATTTTTGTCAACAATATGATTTCACTTCCATTCCCTTAAGCAAGTGATTAGATTCAGCAATTCAAGCTTCTCAGGAAATACAACAAATGAAATTAATTCAAATAATAATTTCTCACGCATATATCCACATTTCTGAAAATAGAAAGTGGAAAAAAAAAAACCTCAAGAATTTCCTGTGAACTATGTTAGGTGGTGCAAATGGTTTCAGTACAAGCAACCACAGTGACTGATGGTACTCTCAGAAAATGCACTCTCAAACCTGTCTCATGGCCTCAGTAATCATTCAGAGCCATTTCATTCTGCCAGGATGCGAGGAGTGAAATAGACCAACCATTATCATGTTTCTAGTATAGTCTGTGATATGGGCTGCATTTGCCTCTCACGGTAAGGTTTTAACATATTTCTCAGTGAATTGCCCCCTCTTCAGGTTGTAACACAGCATCACGTTTGGGTTAAGATTTCGACTCTGACTTGGCCGTTCCAAGACATGAATCTCCTTTTGGGACCATTTTGTTTATTTGCTTATGTGTTATTTCAGTCACTGGATTGTTATATCAGTCGTGTGTTAAATTTTGCAATACATTGCTTGTCACAAATCACTTATCTTAGGCAGAAAATCTAGTCTGTGTGTATGTAACTGTATATGTACAGGATTTTACAGTAAACATCAGGTACTTCGAGGGGAATAGCTGCTGTTAATGTGCTGTTTCCTTTCTCTCTGTTCTAAGGATACAATATTTACAGCAACTGACGAGTGTGCATGAAAGCTTTTCACGGAGTCTACTTCTTAAGTGAAACAAACCCTACCCTTGGTGCAGATTTTTCGTTGTAGCCCTTTCTTACCTCCTTTTGTGTGCCACATTGTGTTAACAAGTAGCAACGGTTTCAAACATTTATATACAACTTGAACAACATGAAAAGATCTTTATCAAGAAAAGCCCACACTATCAATCACCTTTTTTTTTTAGAAGCAGGCACTTCTATAAGCAACATGTTCAACCTCAACTCATTAATATGAGCACATGCCAACAATTAGGTTTTTTTAACTGCAATGCTAAAAAATAATGTTAGCCATTAATTAGGTTTTGTCAATAAATTAGCACCAACACAGAGATGAAGTCGTGTATCTACAACCAACAATAACTGCTATATTATCAGGAAGTTGTAAATAAATTGCACTGTATAGGTATACAATTACAGAGTAAACTATATCAAAATAAAAGGCATTTGAAAGCTCCTTAAACGAACACCCAGCATATGCAGTGACTATTGATCGTGTGTTACCTCCGCCACAGTGAGCACACAGAAGAAAGCAGGATGGCAGGGGTCCAGGCCCTCCAACTTCATTCCAACCTTAAAGGCATTCCTGCTCTGAGGAAAAGCCTGGTGCTGCAAATCACACAACACAGCACTTTAACAATCCATCCTGGAGAGGAGGTTTATTATGTGGAAATTCAGAACATATTTTACTTGGACTCATAATCGAGAAATCCTACCTCTTTAAATAATTTTAAGGGGGCAGCCACAGCTTTCTCTTCCTCTAGAAAGGCCGGCCAGCTCCAAGCCTTCTTCTTCGCAGGAGCGGCGGTTACTTTAGCAATAGTATAAGACCATACATTAATGACAATTATTGCTGAAATTTGATAGTAAGTTAGCAAAATATGCTGAACAGTGAAGAGTTTAGGGTCCTCTTTTTTAACAATTTGTATTTTGTATTAAGTTTAACACTAGGGCATGCAAACAAAAAGCTCTAAATCACATTTGATGCTAAGTGGATGTGCACGAATGATGGACAATTACCCAATCTGGCAAGTTTGGCTGCTTTTCTGCCTTTTGAGACTCTAAACTTCTCCTAGAAAAGAAAGCAAAGAATAGATTATTAGCCACAGTGAGGCTACAAACACATACAGTGAGATCTGTGTGAATGCAAGGTACCTCTTCTTCCTCGATATTGTCCTCCTCATCATCCTCAGACTCCATGAACATCTTCTTCTTCTTTCGAATTCGCTTACCTAAACGCTCACCTTCTCCGGTATCACCTGGTGTTGACCTTCACAGCCCAACACGCACGCATACACACACAGAAGAACACTCTCACTGCAGGCCCACGGATAACTTGTCTTGCATCCAGGTCACATAATTTCAGAAAGAATAGAGCTGACGACATTTCTGGATGCTACATTTTATGAACAGATACTGTACAATAAATATGTCTTTTACATGTGTCACGTTATTTTGCTGACAGATCAGCATTACCTCTTTCATACATATGAAAGCTCATGCTAACCTCAAGTCTTGTATCAAAAATGTTCTTTTGTGACAACCACAAAAGCAAGTGAAAGCTGAGAGTTGCTAATTACAACTTTATGAAAACTAACTAATAATAATAAGGCAAGATAATATTTTGACAGGTAGATATTATATATACATATATACACATTTGTACATCAGTATTAGACTGCTAATGAGCAAAAAATAAATGTAGATTTTAATCTTTGGACCTTTATAACTGCAACTTACATGGGAAATATAATAAATACAGTGGTACCTCGGTGTTCGACCTTAATTCGTTCCAAAAGTCTGGTCGAACACTGATTTGGTCGAAAACTGAATTAAATTTCCCCATAGGAAATAATGTAAAATGAATTAATCTGTTTCAACTCGATGGTTGATTTCACAACTTGACAGAGACATGGCATGTGGTATAATTTCAGTAGCCGGAGACATGGCTACTGAAATTATACCACAAAAGATAGGGTGGGGTTATAACACAAGCACTCACAGATGATGCTTTCAGAACAGATGACCCGCGTAAACCGCTTCATCTCTATTGTCTATGCCAGGGTACGCCGCATGGAAAGCGTGTGCGGCATGAGCGTCGCTAGGCCATTGTTAGGGGGGCTTTAGCCTAACATTTCTACTCAGCCCCACTAAAATTCTGCGATTCTTCATAAACTGTACACAAATTTGTGATCGCCTCAGTCCCCTTTAAATTTCATATGAAAACGATTCAGGCAGACTTCGGCTCTTCCCCGTTTTTCAATCTGCAGACCGTGGCGTCACACAGCAAGGATCAGAGGACAAGTGTGTGTGTGTGGGTGTGAGATCAGGAAGACTCATATTTGGCTTGTTCAGTACTCAAATGTTATACACATCTATGCAATACAGTGGAATGCTGCAATAAGTTTACCATCCTACCCTGTTAGTCAAAGGTTGATTTTATTTTATTTATTTATTTTTTACTATTACACCCTCATTGGGGGTATAAATGAAAATTCCTTATTCGATATTCATTGCAATCCTGTATGAAACAAGAACCGGCGGTTCGAGTCGTACACCGAAAATATTTTCATACACTGACTCGAAAATTCTAATAGAAATCCGAAAATTCGAACATGGGTGGTCAAGGACCAAGGTACCACTGTACTAGAAACAGCTACTGATTAATTTATTATAATGTAAAAAACAAACTTAAGGACAATACATGGTTTGTACCATTCACTAACTAAGAGCCTCTCTACAATCTCCATAATACTGCAACCTGTTAGTCGCGGTGAAGCTCACATGCAATTGGATATAAGCTTCAAAAACCTCCACTGACCTCCAAGTTTAGCTGTCAGGTTAGTTTATGATTTGTAGATTAAGTTAATTTATAGCTGATTTGGTTTATTCTTTTACATTCCATTAATTAAAAAAAAAAGAAGAAGTCACTGATCTATATACTGGAAAAGTATCTAAAACTGAGACCTATCTTATCTTATAATTTCAAAGTGCACCTGATCACTGTTAACTCAGTACATATCATATGATCCAACAGCAGTTCATCTAAATAATGTGTGTTCTGACTACTAGTGACACTTGTGTTTACCTTCCACTACTGGGCTGTACACAGCCAGAACTGCAGAATTTCCCCTGGAGAAAAGACTCCCGGGAACCTGAGTGGCCACAGGACTTGCAGCTGACCATCTCTACATTGGGGCGATCCTCTCTGTTGGCGCTCGTTGTGCTGGAGCTACCTGTCTGTGTCTGCAGTCCAGATGGAGCTGTTGAAACAGAAGCATTTTACAATGTTAAAGCACACAAAGAATCAACGTTCATGTTAAAGAAGCCCACTATATGTGACTTCCCATGTGTATACTCACCCACATCACATGTACGTGGTGTTGCTGTTTCTGACTGGTTCGAATGACTGGGTGGCTCTGACGAGCCGTTAGAGGGTGTAGACTCCGGCTGTAGGCATGGAGACTCCTCTTCTTTGTCTTTAGGCTCTGGATCTGTTACGATCTCAAGCGTCCCAAATTCTGTCATCCGGAACTGAAAAAAAAACAAAAAACAAATTTTATGTCCCAGTTGCTGTGAATATGCCTCAAGTCATGGTTAAAATGTGCTGTGAGCTGGCTGGGAGAACATTAGACTTTGATAGTGTGCTGTAGAAGGAAGCTAGCTGGTGGAGGTGTAAGGATATGGCATGTAGCATCATTCAATACGATGCGCTCAATTAGTTAAATCCGTGTAAATCATTGGATCAGCTATCAGAGCTTGTACTTAAGCCCCTGTACACTGACTCAATATAAAGAAGACACAAAATTTTAGCAAGAGTGATACATTGATTAAGTGTAAATCTTTATTTTACCTCAAGGAAGATAAGAAGCATTTCATTACAAATGGCTTACTTAATTATGCAGTCTGTAGAATGTATTGCAGACATATTGAACAATACACTGTGTTGTTACAGCTGTACTAGCTGGAGATATGAGACTCTACTCGATACAGAGCCGAACACAGGATTCAGAAACGGACTCGAGCTAGAGAGAAACGTGTGACTTTCTGAGAGCTGACAGCAGAATGGGAATAAATCACCCTGTGCATCAGACACACCCCCTTGAGCCAGGGTCGTTGGGTTGCAAAGGTGTTTATGCCAAAATGGGATTGTGTTAAAACAACAAATTATAAATTTGTACATGCCATGGTGAACTAGTTTCCCCATGCACAAAGAAAGAAAAATATGTCTCCCTTTCCAAACTTTCTCTTTGGCCTAGTTTCTGTTGTGAATTTTTTCCCCTAGAAGTAAGTAAATGAGATATCTAGCTTTTTGTGTCACTTTTTTCCTGAGACCAGGCAACCATATTGTATGGAGATTGGAGACATCACCATTTTATACTGAACTCCTACTGGCTGCACAATAATTTACCATGAAAATGAAGCAAAAGGCCACTGAGGCCAACTCAATGGAAAAAAAAAAGGCATAAAACGCACTGGACTACTAGGAGACGTTCAGAAACATAGCTTATAAAGCAATAAAAATGTGTCCTTCTGTTGTAAAGTTTGAACATTACTTTTTTTGACAAGCCTGATTATGCTAATTATATCACACCATGAGCAATATTCTTAAGCACATTTTTCTGCATTTTGTATATGTAGCATTCATTTCACTTAGAGCATAACATTATGACCACCTGCCTAATATTGTGTTGGTCCCCCTTTTGCTGCCAAAACAGCCCTGACCCATCATGCACTGTGTATTCTGACACCTTTCTATCAGAAGCAGTATTAACTTCTTCAGCAATTTGAGCAACAGTAGCTCGTCTGTTGGATCAGATCACACGGGCCAGCCTTTGCGCCTCACATGCATCAGTGAGCCTTGGCCGCCCATGACCCTGTCAATGGTTCACCACTGTTCCTTCTATAGACCACTTTTCATAGACACTGACCACTGCAGACCGGGAACACCCCACAAGAGCTGCAGTTTTGGAGATGCTCTGATCCGGTGGTCTAGCCATCACAATTTGTCCCTTGTCAAACTCGCTCAAATCCTTACACTCGCCCATTTTTCCTGCTTCTAACACATCAACTTTGAGGTTCACTTGCTGCCTAATATATCCCACCCACTAACAGGTGTCATGATGAGGAGATAATCAGTCTTATTCAATTCACTTCTCACTGCTCATAATGTTATGCCTGATCGGTGTACATTTATTTCTCTTGTGTAGACTGTTAAAAAACCTTCCTTCTGTATAAATAATGTGCTATCTTATCTGTACTAGCAATATAGTACATTTCTTTGCTTCTTTCCTCTTCAAAATTTGGGTGTTGCCTGTGATTTATTTCTCTAAGCTCTGCTTCCATACCAATGGCCAGAATGTTCTATGCTGTCTAGCATTATAATCATACAGTGAATTACAAGAGACTGTCAAGCATTCAAATCTAAATGCATAATTAATTACGTCCCAATATTTCCTTATAATTGTTAATTGCAATTGTTAAATGAGTTTCTATACCAAAATCGCATTTGCTATACTCAGATTTCAGTTCTTGCATGTGAGCAGACACACGTTTTTAAGCACCGCAGTTGAATCCCGTCTCTGATACTGGTATTGTACAGAAAATAAAAAGAAATAAATAAATAATGGGATTAATGCATCCCTAGGCTGTCACACTGAGGATATGTACCCGGATATTACTGCCAGGTAACGTAGCGATGCCATCCTTCCAATCAAGAGCAGCCATCATGTCAAATTCTGCTCCTGAGGCTGAGCTATTGCTGGCAGGTGTGTCTGTCATTTTCCCCTGAGACAGAAAAACAGACAAGAAAGAATTAAAGAAAGGGGGGGGGGAGCGAGAGCGAGACAGAGAGCGAGACAGAGAGAAGCAATCCAAAACTTCATAGGTAATAAGGAAGAGTTCCTTTTGAGCACAGAGCTTCATGTTTTTTTTACTACACACATCTCTGTTTACCTTTTCACACCTAGGAATAGCTCGATTAAAAATACCAGTTTAATTACAGGCCTAATAATCATCCCTCTGTACAACCGTGGTCTCTATTCGTCTCTACTTCACGAAGTGACCGATTATCATTCTGTCAGGCTTTAGGATCGTAGAGGATCACCAACATGCACAAGACCTTGTTCCTAAATCAGAGACAGCGAGACGCCCGCAACTCGGCTTACGAAATAAGCTGCGCGTTATCTGCTGTACAGCGCTCTTCCGCCAGGGGGCGACTCGCGGCCGGGTTTGATTGCACCAAGCACTTAAATACGGATAAAACATGGATTTATAATTGTTTACGGAACAATTTGTCCAGAAACACGGCTGAAAATAAACTCTTCCCGATGCCACGGTGGCATTCAGGCCATCCGAAACTGAAGGGAGGGAGTAAAATAAAAGTTAGAGGAACAAGTTCAGCTTTACGTTGTTTTGAAATAATCTCGTGGAAATCCACGGTTCAGTGATGTCCACATAGTTGTGTGGCTTCAGTAAAAGGGGAAATCACAGCCCGTTATGTTTTCCAGGAGAAAACTGGACGTTTGCGCGTGTTAACATGCGTGTAGTGTGGGTAACACTGTAATAACGTTCTTAACCCATCGTTTACTTTAAATCAAACCCGACTCCAGTCAGCTGTCCACACAGTGACAACGCACCCGTACACAAGCCGAGGCTCTGTTCGACTTGTTCAAGATGTTTGTTTCTCCAGTCCAAGTGATAAAGGAATTTTATTTCCATCCATAAATAAAGTGCAATGCGCGAGCGCCCATTATTAGCATTCGCCTGATACAAAATGGCGGAGAATAGCAAAGGGCGGCCGACACGTTTAAACTATTGAAATTATCGGAGTTATCTGGTCTAAGTAATTCCGCACGACCTTTAATTGCCCTATGAAGGCCGAGAGTATAACTTGTTCTGTTGCAAAGAAATGTTTTTCTCTCATCCAACAAACTCCTTACTTTCCCCTTGTCACGGAATGTCGTTAGCTAGCCCGGTTAGCCTCCGCTGTCTAAACCCGACTGTGGGTCCAATTCAAAATGCACAGCCGGCTAGGTGAGGCTAGTAATGCTAGCAAGCGGACCACAATACGCGAAATATACACTTTATCTTAGATTTGGAAAAGGGGAAAACACTCATGCAGGTGGTTTAATTGAGTTCTTCAGTAATATACAAAACAAAGGAACTCCAGTGCGTCAGGTCCAGCAAAAACAGCGAAACGTTTGCTTTTAATTTCTTCTACACAAACTTGTCACTTCAATTTATCTTTATCGTTTTAAGCATCGTTGCAAATAGTTACGGTCGCCGCAACCTGTTAAACAAACATTTCCCTGGGCACTGGTGTCATTGTTTCCCTCATTAATCTTTGCGTTGCGACGGTATTTTAAGAAAACTGCAACTCACCTCGTTTCTCTTTTAACTCTTATTTTGAGCAGGATGGTTAGTACGCACTGCGCATGCGCAAGGTATTGCCTCTCGCCAACTTCGGGGCTCGATAAACTTCAACACGATCAATGGGGTGGGAGAGTGATAACACACCGAGAAGGCGGTGATCTGCGCGGAAAAAACAAGGCTTTAGGGCAATGCAAACTCTTATAGCACAAAGCTGATGGCGATCTGGTTGAACATTAACTCTGTGATCCGAAATGTTTCTGATCAGATATCACTACACATTGTATAAAACGCCCCGGTTCGTCTTGACTTTATCCCCAAATTTGTTTAACTTTGTGTGAGTTTGCTGTGGCTGGTGCTATGAACAACAGTCTTTAGACTTGGGCTTGTGCTCTGCTCGCTTCATAACGTTTCAAAGCGAAAGCATCAGTAAGTCGGGTAGTGGGGACTCCACTGATTTTGGTTTCCTGTTTCTATCACGTGTTCGGCTCTACTCTGTCCGTGATCAGATCTGCACACTAACATCGTGCAGGCCTTCATAATCCATCAACACCCCCGCCGTTGTCGTAGAATTTACTTTCTCACGTTTAAGTGAGAGACAAGACGATTTTCGCAGTTATCGGTGCACATTGCAGCAGCGTTGTGAGGCTCCACGCTGTATGGCGCTTGACAGCTCTGCAATCGGCGCAGTGCGAAGGTGGACGGGTGCAGTGCGGCAAAACCACCACTAGATGGCGACCCGAGCACACAAATGTTATTCCTGCTTCCGTCCATGTCATTGTTTAGAAATTGCATGATGTCATTTAAATCGTTTCCCCGAAGTGAGACAAGCTCATAGGAACCAAAGTTTACTTACTTCAGGTTTAATTCTCTGAATTTATGATGGGTATTTGTGCTACATCTGCAGCCCAGGACTGTGGAACTCAGAATATTCAACCCATTCAAGCCATTGCTAGAGAGAGAGAGAGAGAGAGAGAGATTGAGGTGTAGGAAGTTGGAGGACAAGTTTGGCCAAATTTGTAATGCTTGAAATCTTTATTTTGTTCCTCAGACCATTCCTGAACATTGTTTGTAGTTATCCTGTAAAAGAGGCCACCTGGTCCCATCTTATTCTCTGGGTTAGCCATACACACACACACACACACACACACACACACACATACACATCTAGGCATCCACATAATATAAAAGAATGTAATTCTTTTGTATGTAATACAATGTAATTTATCAGACCATTCATCCACCTTACTCCATTGCTCCATGGTCCAGTTCTGATGTTTATTTGTCCATTATAGATATTTTCCTTATTTTTTTTCCCCCACACATCAATTTCAAGAACTGCCTGTTCAAAGTTAATGCACCATTAAGCTATGGTTTGCAAAGGTTGGTGGGGAAGAACTTGAATGGCTTGCACAGAGCCCTTACCTTAACCCCACTGAACACCTTTGGAATGAACTGGAATACTGACAGCACGCCAGGCCTCCTTGCCCAGCATCAGTGCCTGAACTCACTAAAACTGTAGTGGCTGAATAAACAAATCCCTACAGCCACATTCCAAAATCTAGCAGAAAGCCTTCCCAGAAGACTGGAGATTATTATGAAAGCATTAAGAACTAAATCTGCAATGAGATGTTTCAAAAAGCACATGGATGTGATTGGCCAGGTGTCATACTTTTGGAGTTAAATCATCAGTAGATGCACTTGATTGTTCCATGTGAGGTTGTCAGTGCACTACAGTGGATTCTGTTTCCTCCAACAACCAAATACATGCCAGTAGTTCGATTTGCTACAGTAAATTGCCCTAAGGTGTGAAGGAGTGTGTAAATGTATATGTGTGCATAATTCCCTGCAATGGTCTAGCAATCCTCTGGTGTATTCCTGCTTTATGGACACAGAATTAGGACCACAAACCACTGCAATATCTGGATAAAGCATTTACTGAAAAGAAAATAATTATTTACAGTAAGCAGTATGACATGTGGGCATGTAATCATCTTCTTTGAGCATCCTGTTGTAACTAGTGGTAGACCATGGACACGACTGGCAGAATTGTTCATAATGTCATCTACTCTGTCACTAAGCATGTATACTTTTCAGAGCTGTGGCTCTCCAGACACTACAGAGGATGATTACAAGGTGCTTGATTAAACAGGGGCAACAAGGTGAGCTTATGCTACGTTCACACATGCAATGACTCGCAGCAACAAAATGACTTGAGACCGTACATTTCACTGACGACCTGAGGGACAGCGACCGTTGGCGATTAGATGTGGCCATGTCCAGCCACTTAACAAATGTGAGAAAAGTCATGCAAATATGGAGCAACATGGTGCAGTGCCTAGCAATAGGAGTGAAGAGTAGAGTGCACACTGCTTCTCCTTTATCTCATACATATAAACAGCATGTTTCAATTTAGCAGCAAGAAAACTGATCTGTTGTCAAGGGGAACGTTAGTTGCGCCAACCAATGATAAACGTTATTACTATGGCAACCAGTATTGGAAACGCCTACTGGCGACATCATAGTACAGTGACTGGCAATAAAATCACTGTGCGTTTTGAAAATAGCCTTAGGCTGCGGCACAAGGATACTCGGTGGAGGAACAGTGGACAGTTTTAAATACTCTACTGAGATCTTAGCAAATAATCAGATAATTTCACATACAGTGGGAACAGCTCTATTTTTTTTTTGGTTAGATAAACTTGCTGTAACAAATACTGTTGAACAAAGGTTTTTATGGATGACATGTTTTCAACTCTACATATGGTATTATAGCTTCTAATGAGATAAAATATCATTTTGTCTGTGACTTGTCATATAGATTTCCTGTCTGAAAAGTAGAGGCAGCCGACATGGAGACCCCACAAAGGGCTTTTCCTTCACTTACAATGGGAGCGATGAGGAATTAGTCACAGCCTAATTTTTCCTTCCTTATATTTATTTTTCAGCCACCACCATAAGCCCTAGGGAACAAACCTTGACCAGAAAAACAAAAGCGAGCTAACAGTAAAACAATAGCCTTCAATTTCATTTTAATTTAACAAATCATTTCCTTTGATTTCCTGGGTTTGTCTAGGATGAGTGATAATGATTGCATTTTGTACACAACATCATGAAGCCACTTGGCCACCATATTGATACTTCCTATCTGTGCAATAAAGTAAGTAGTAGTTGTCTTTGAATATAAGGTAAACCTGGTGCAAAAAAATGTTATGATAACTTGCTAGTTAGACAGATCTTAGGATATTGGGATGACTTGCTGTCTTATTTTCTCACTGTTAAATAATTCTGCCGTATTACATAAGACGGTTCATTTTAGAGTAAAGTCTGTGAATCAACGCAAGTTTAAGTGGACACCAAATTCCAGGATATAGGCGATGATGGAGCAACGGCTTCAGTTTTGAGTGCATCCTCTTTCAGCTATCCATGTTGGAATGGAAACGGTTCACGATTACAACAATCCAGATATCATACATCATTTTATTTTGCAACTAAATGGAAATGAAATTTTTTGTAGGCTGCCCATGGACAAACACAAACAAGCTCAGATGAAGGTCATTTTCCAGGATCTTTAATACCAACTAGGAACACTGATTATTTTTTTTCTCCAGCTTTACATAATTTACATAATTTTTTTTACATCTAGGAATTTTGTTATAGTTGCCAAGTACACAATATTAGGATATTAAAAATAAATAAATTCATGAATAAATAAATTAACTGATGCACCAAATATTTGCAGAATTTATATACAAATCTATAAATAAAGATATTACTTGACACAATCATCCAAAAGATAAAAAAAAAATGTGTACAAATATTTTTAAAAAATGTAAATAAAATTAACATTATGGATTCACTGATTTCAGGACTAAGAAGAGACTGACAGTCTCAGTGCAGCAGCAATGCAGTGGTCCAAATGGCATCCAGAAAATTATAAAATACGAAAATTGAAAAATCAAAACAAAAATATTGAAGGTAAACATCCATATCCACTCTGAGAGGTATAATCATGGTCAGTTTTCCAGGAGCCTCGACTTGACACATGTCTGAGCACCTATGTGGACATCACTGAGACGTCTGCACTCATGTAGCTGAAGCCAGGGAAGGTTAGCCCAGCCTCTTCACACACACCCAGAAAATCTGGGACAGGAAGTCTTGTGAAAGCAGGGTTAATGTTTGTCAAGTCATCAGGGCCAGACTGAATGAGATAAAGAGAAATAAACAAATTTGCTTTAACAGATTGAAATTTGATAATAAAATGATTACATTCATAATTACATACACAAAACCGTTTTCTCTGGACTCACCAGTGAGGGAACAAAGGGAGGTGGGATTTTCTTTGCCACAAGGTCATCCCAGTGGATAGAGGAAAAGAATGAGTGCCGCTTCAGCTCGTCCTAAAAGGAGATGCATGTTAGTGTTATTTAGCCAGTGAGTAAATGTGTAGCTATTATTGGTACTGTTGTTTGTGGAAATTTACAATGTCCTGTTTAGCGCCTAATCTCTTAGATCTGTCTTTGTTGAGCAAGCTTTTGAGAAAATCTCTTCCAGCCTTGGACACTCCAGGCTTTAGGACCAGTGGTTGATAAATTATATTGCCTAACATCTTCATGCGGTCTGCACTGTAGAAGGGTGGCTAAAGAGAGACGGAGAGTCCATTAGTTGGGTTTCTCTCTAGACAAATGTATTTTTAATGTACAGTTCATGCATCTCATTTCCCGCACAGCATGTGGTTTCATCACCTGCTGCGTTTTAGAACTCACCAGACCATAAAGCATTTCATGCAGAACAGCTCCAAGCCCCCACCAGTCCACAGTACGGTCATACTCGTGCTGCTGGAGAACCTCAGGTGCCAGGTATTCAGGAGTTCCACAAAAGGTTTTGGTGGTTCCACGTCCCACTATACCCTCTTTACACAAGCCAAAGTCTGTTAGGACCACATGGCCTTCAGAGTCAAGCAGGATGTTCTCTGGCTTCAGGTCCCTTTAGCATGCAAGGATAGGTATGGTAACACATTGTGGGTGTATGAACATCTATAGCATGTATGTAACTGTTATGGTACCACAAGGTTTACGACAGTCCTCACAATGGCCCATATTCAGAGTTGGGAACTTATGTCCAAATATTTGTGTAGGAAAAATTTGTGCATATCCAGATATAGAGTATGCATGTACTTAAATATCAATTTTTATTATTAAACAACTTCAGAATTGTTATAATTCTGTAAAGCTGCTTTGAGATAATGTCCATTGTTAAAAGCAGCATACGCATAAAATTAAATAAAATTAATAAAATTAAAAATTAAATAGATTTTCTCTGCACTCCATTCAGATTATACAAAGTACCAAATTTTTCTCTTAAAAATTGGTACTTAAAAAATGTTTTTTTTTATCTACAGTGTCTAGACCAGCACCTTTAAAATCAAGCACCAGCCAAACAAATAAGAAATTAATATTAAAGCAATTTAAAAATGTAAAAAATAAAAGCCTTGAATGAGAATAGGGCAAGTATTGAAATAAATCGAATAATCTCTTATTGTGCCTTTACATTGAGTCCTATTTGCCTCATTAAACACGGCAAATCTGGTTTATAAATTCATCTCATAAAGTAGCACTTGATCCAGCACATTCTATTAGTCTGCTTTGTGCTAATGCCTCAACTCTGAATATGAGAGATTGAAGAATGTCTGCTGGTCTCTATTGCAAAGCTAAAATTTTATTTTAAGCATCAAAGGATTTAAGTAGGTGTGTGCATGTGTTTACCTGTAGATGATGTGCAGGGAATGTAAGTATCCTAGTGCACTGGCTATTTCTGCAGCATAAAATCTGGCTCTGGGCTCCCTGAACACACGTTCTTTTTGGAGGTGGTAGAAGAGCTGTGAACGTATGCATATGTAAACATCAGCATCATCATAAATCCTGTTATCACTTGGTTTCAAATAAATTCAATACAATCATACATGAATTGTGTGTTTGTGTGTGTGTTTGCACGTATGCATGCACACCTCTCCACCACCTGCATAGTCCAACACTAGACAGAGCCTCTCTTTGGTCTGAAAGCTGAAGTGAAGTCGCACCAAGAACGGATGATTCAGAGTTTTCAGTAGCACGTTACGCTCACACATGATGTTTCCTTCCTGTTAGGAACAACAGTGTCAAAATACATACAAACCATCACCAGTACACCACATGTGAAAGACACGCACAGTGAAACTCACCGCTTCTTTCTTCAGAATGATGTGCTTCTGTAAAACCTTGACTGCATAGTATTTGTTGTTCTCCTTATATTTTGCTAAAAGAACCTAGACATGGACAGAGACAAAGAATGTTTTTGACAAAATGCTTTTATCACTTTTTAAAAATAAGACATTTATTATTTATTGTGCATGGAACTCAAATGATAATTGATAAGCAATAAAATAAGGATGTTTTCACCTTGCCAAAACTGCCTACTCCAATCACCTTCAAGTAGTCAAAATCTGCTGCTGAAACCCTGCACCCATAGAAATAAATATAAATGTGTGTATTTTTGATACTATGTGTAGCTTGTATATGTCCTTCATACACAAAAACACAGTATATAACCTACTGTACTTACTGAGACCTTTGCAGCTCCTGTGCTGTACTGGTGAAGCAGTGCTATTGAAGAACAGAAGATGAGCGAAGATGAGGATGATTTCTAACGTAAGACATTATGTTGTGCATTGTATAGGAAGTAGTGAATCCACTTAAGATTTCTGCCTAGCTTTCACCTTCATTTCTGCAATACTATACATCCACTGACCCTTATATGTAATATTGAACCTCCTGTCTACGTCAACGGCAAGTCAAATTTGATACGTCTTCACAGTAAAGAGAGCTGAGGGGATCCTGTGCGTCTCACTTACTGCAGCTGCTGCAGACTCATCAGATAAACTGGCTTCTGGTCTCAGAAAACACTCCGAATCCGTACTGCTGAGGGAGACAGAAACCCAACATTAGTGCAAACCGAGTCAAAAGTCAAGAAGTCAACCAGCAAGCCATAAAATACTTTACCTGGTGTAGTTTATACCATCGTTTAAGTATTACCCTGCATACCATATGAAAAACAACTAAATACTTAATCTCTCCATATGCCTGTGACACAGTAAAGCAAAGTTTCTTTGTATGAATTAAAACATAAATAATGACCCCCTATTGGCATATAGGCCTGAACAGGGTGTATAAGCACTAGCTAGGAACTAGACAGCCACACTGAAGTCAGTACAGATCATACCCTTATCATGCAATTTGTAGTAGTCAGTAAGCCACAGCACAATCAAACCGATACTAGCAGCTGGTTGAAGCAACTACTTCACTCCCTATGTAGTGGACTTGTAGGAACCCATTTGGGACAGAGCCCAGGTCATGTTCTTTAAAACTTTAGGAGTCAGATCTCAATTGGCATGGTAGGGGAAAGCCACTTTACCACGCCTATACTGTCTCGTGATATTCAGCTTTAATTAGTAAAAAATGATTTGGTTTCTTAATAATAAGGGATATTATAATAAAACTTACTTCCGATAACCTGGAATTCGGGTCCCGAGCTTCTGTAGCAGGTCGGTCGAACCATGTTTTCTCTCTCTGATTAAAGCTATAGATATGATGAAAAAAAATTGTTTTCATAAATAAATAAATAAATAAATAAATAAATAAATAGATTGATATCTAGCTTAAAAGACCGAAAACAAGACATAAGTTGTTAAAGCTCAAGTTAAAACAAAGTTATAAATTATAAATATATTTTTTTAAACCTACCAGCAAAGTATGCGATTATCCCCTTCATTTTAGAGTAGGTGACAGGACTCCTGCTCTTTTTCACCATACTGACCCTCAGTCTGAGTGGAGTGGACTGTCTGAATGAGCTCGCGCGCGCTGGGCGGCTTGGTTCGCGCTGGACCAGTCTGCTCTGGTTAATCACACTGGCTCCCGGTGATGTGGTTATTTTCTGCAGGGCACGTGGACATTCAATGAACTCATGACGTCAAACGGGGTCGTGTACATACTATGAACTCCGTACTCTCTCAGTCATGCTCGCCTGTCACCAATCACTCTCTCTCTCTCTCTCTTCAGTTAAACTCTATGGTCATGACAAACAAATCTCACATTTGCATTGACAAGTGCGCGTTGTAGTGTAAATAATAGAAATAATATTAATAAAGAGAAATTACTAATACTACTAGGGTTGGACAATGAAACGGAAACACTGGCTAATATAGTCTTGGAGGTTTCATGCCTATACACCGATCAGGCATAACATTATGACCAACTGCCTAGTATTGTGTCGGTCCCTTTTTTGCTGCCAAAACAGCCCTGACCCGTAAAGGCATGGACCTCATTAGATCACCAGAAGGTGTGCTGTGGTATCTGGCACCAAGATGTTAGCAGCAGATCCTTTAAGTCCTGTAAGTCAAGATTCAGCTTTTGATAGATACTGACCACTGCAGACCGGGAACACCCTAAAAGAGCTGCGGTTCTGGAGATGTTCTGATCCAGTCGTCTAGCCATCACAATTTGGGCCTTGTCAAACGCAGTCAAATCCTTACACTTGCCCATTTGTCCTGCTTCTAACACAACTTTGAGGACAATATGTTCACTTGCTGTTCACTTATATATATATATTTCCCACCCACTAAGGTGCCAAAATGAGGAGATAATCAGTGTTATTCACGGCACTTGTCAATGGTCATAATGTTATGATTGTTCAGTGTATATACGTGGCCTGGTGGCCAATCTTATCTGATTTCACATTATATAAGTAAGAGCAGAGTGTAAAGGTTGAATTAGCAAACAATAGCACAGCTGTACATAAAATATAGCAATCATGACATAATGGAAGACATACTGTACTACTGTTACTACTACTACTACTACTAATAATAATAATAGTAATGGTAATAATAATAATAATAATAATAATAAATTACCTCCAGTAAGTGCTTTATCCTGGTCAGTCTGGTATTGGATCTCTAGTGGAACACTGGGATTCCAGCACATTGCAGGTTGCCATGCACAACTCAGTCACATGCTTATTCACACTTAGTGGCACTGTAGCCACCAGTTCACTTACTGGCACTGGAATCCAGAGGAAACCCAAACTCAGCACAGTAAGCTGAGCTCAAGGTTCTGACTTTGGGGAATAGAGCTGTGAGGCAGCAATAGCCACTTTTCCACCATGCCAGCTATAAGGAACTTTGTAGGTCTATTTGACCTGTATAGGCCTGTATGTCTCTGTGTGTTGAAGAAAATATTTTTAATGCATTTGGAGAATATTGGCCCATTTTACACAGCACTCTTGCAGTCTCTCGATCCTTCTCTCATTGAGGGCTTGTAAGCACCCTTTATACTAGCCTTCTGCAACTGTTAGTGAGAGCCATTACAGTGAATGGGTTTGCAATGAGCAGAGAGCAGCATGGCAGACAAATTCTACAGTGTTTTTATAATTATTATTAATTTAACTTGGAGCATTGCATTTAGGTTACACCTCATGTGAAAGAAACCCAAGGGAGTAATTGATTAAAATTATATTCTAGTAATTTTATATTCTTATAAATCTTCTTTATTCACACAGTACATGATGTTAATTTAATCAGTATGTTGGATGTTTTTGGTTGTTTTTTATTCTTTTGTTTTGTTTTACTCGTGAGGGATGAAGAATGAAGAATAAATTAATTTAAAAAATAAAAATTTGACTTTGTAAACATTACTGATTTGCACACTGGGGTTGAGTGAGTCACGGATATGAATTTATAACTTTCCACAGAACGGTGAGGTGTGGCTAAACAAATCAGACATCTGGGAATGGTTCCAAAATTCTCTTATATTATTTGTTCATATGTATATGATTCTTTGATATTAGCCTAATTCTGTCACTGTTTATTGACCTGTGTATACCTTTAGTATGTGGTTACAGAGCTTGGCATCCAAAGACTGGACTTGAAATGGAATCTCACCAATGCACAAATAGTTTGGACCATTATTTGGGCAAGCAAACATTTTAAGGTCCAAATTCTTGGTGTAAAGGCTGCTTAATACTCTTTTCTGAATGATCTTTCAAAACCCATGGGAAGTCTGAAAAGTGATCTGAAGACAGAAGGGAGAAATTTGGAAGTTATTCTTTGAAACAGAAATGTTCCACCTTCTTAAAGACTGGACAGTTTGACATGGTTGAATGAATTGCCAAACTCAGCTGTCTGCTTTGTGGAGATGAATATTTTTGGGAAGCTGTTAAAGGTATTTCTTGTCCGAGGCACTTGTGGTGAAGCATCAGATATGCTCAACAAGATATCTGATGCTGTAAACACTTTGACAAGAAGTACTTGTCTTTCCAGTACGACCATAGGACAAACATTCTACAACCGTTTGTAACAGCTCTTTAAGCAGCATCTGTTAAAAACTTTCCCTGGGTCACGAAGGCTTCTGAGGCATGATCCCTACTTGGGGGCCTAAATCGGTATGATTGCTGTCAGCAAGAGCCTTGGTTCCTGAATTACTGCTGCTTAGATGTGTACAGGACAGTGTTAGGGTTGGTCCTGACTTGTCTGTATTCTTAAGCAACAGCACGTTTTGGATTTATTTAAAATAATACTAGCATTTTGAAAAGCTGTACTTGTATGCTGTGTAAGGCTGAGTTAGTCTTTGTAAAATATACCAACCCAGTCTCATGCTATTACGTGTTACAGGCACGAAAGACAATTCCAATAGAAGTGAATTAGTTTGAAAATCGTGTCAGCGTGCACGAATCAATTACGTGACTATTTCATGTAACGGCATGAGACTGGGTTGAATATACACAAGATAAAGCTGACTGAGAGTAGCTAGCTATGTTTAAAATTGTATGCAAGCTATAAAGGTGACATTAAATTAATTGTGAAACAAAACCCCAAGAGAAACTATGGCTAATTAAATTAAATTAAATTAAATTTTTATTCCAGCTGTTTATACTATTTGCCTACTATTACTATTGCATTTTGGAGTAATAGGGACGCTGATATTTGCATTTCCTTTCATGTACTTGCTTGTAACCTGGATGTTTCTAGAGTAACTGTGGTAAAATGAAATTTCGCAGTTTTTATTTATAAACGTAAAGCTTTTCTAGTTTATTTTTACAAATCACCCCTAGTTACCAAAAGAAAATTCATAGCATATAATAAGTTATGCTAGTTGTAAATATAGTTTCTTCCTCCCCAATTCCTAATCATGTTATGACAGCATAAACTTGGGATATAATACCATAACATGATTATAATGGACTATATACACCGGTCAGGCAAAACATTATGACCACTGACAGGTGACGTGAATAACACTGATTATCTCCTCATCATGGCACCTGTTAGTGGGTGGGATATATATCAGACAGCAAGTGAACATTTTGTCCTCAAAGCTGATGTGTTAGAAGCAGGAAAAATGGGCAAGTGTAAGGATTTGAGCGAGTTTGACGAAGGGCCAAATTGTGATGGCTAGACCACTGGATCAGAGCATCTCCAAAACTGCAGGTCTTGTGGGGTGTTCCTGGTCTGCAGTGGTCAGTATCTATCAAAAGTGGTCCAAGGAAGGAACAGTGGTGAACCAGTGACAGGGTCATGGGTGGCCAAGGCTCAATGATGCAAGTGAGGAGCGAAGGCTGGCCCGTGTGATCCGATCCAACAGATGAGCTACTGTTGATCAAACTGCTGAAGAAGTTAATGCTGGTTCTGATAGAAATGTGTCAGAATACACAGTGCATGATGGGTCAGGCCTGTTTTGGCAGCAAAAGGGGGAACAACACAATATTAGGTGGGTGGTCGTAATGTTATGCCTGGTCAGTGTATGACAAGCTATATTCTGGGCTAAAACAACAAAAACTGGCCATTAGATTACTTCTTATTTACAAGCCTCCATTTTGTATAAAATAAGTAAATGATAAGCAAATAGCTACAAGAAATAGCAGTGCATGCTCTTATGTAAAGATTCTTTCTTTTATTCTTTCTTTTTTATGGTTGTTTGGCTTTTCTGAGTTCCTGGCAATTTGGTTCTCATAAACATTTCTGTGAGTGTGTAATAAAGTCACAGTGAAAGAAAACAAAGTAAAAAAAAAAAGAAGAAGAAGAACTAAATAAATAAAACTAAATACAAAGCTGCACATAGTAATTAATGAAAATAGATGTTTGGATGAAAAAATAGTTTTATAGCGTGATTGAGGCTTTATTTTATATACTTTTGACCTGAATATTGTTAGAAGATCATGAGTTTGAATCCCATCGATGCCACAGCCATCTATGTCCCAGAGTTAAGGGAGAGAAACAGGCCAGTAACAGTGATACTAGCCAGTCATGGCTGTCTGAGACCAACACAAATTTTAGTCTTGTCATTAACCAAAAAATATATAAGAAGTATAAAATTAGCCTACATGCTTAAAAACCTGATGTTGGAGAACTCTTGTGTTCCTATTTTAAAATAAGAGATGCTAGATGATAGAGTCTATATTTGAACTGAAGAGTGAAGGCTGAAGTAGTAAGAACTGATTCATCTCTAAATCAGAAACATGATACCCAGTTACACAAATTTGCATGAATAAAATACCAGCTTCAGCTGCACCCAGGTCTTACTTAATGTTCCGATTTGTTAAGGTAGAACATCAGCCAATTCATGCAATTTTCCAAATGCCATTTCTTAAAACTAAGTAAACCTTTATTCTTGCAACGTGCACTTATGATGAAGTTAGAACATATGCTATATTGCCAAAAGTTTTGGGACACCCCTCCAAATCATTGAATTCAGGTGTTTTTTTTCAGGGGTTGGGTTTGGCCCCTTAGTTCCAATGAAAAGAACTCTTCATGCTTCAGCATACCAATATATTTTGGACAATTTCATGCTCCTTTGTGGGAACAGTTTGGGGAGGACCCCTTCCTGTTCCAACTTGACTGCACACCAGTGCACAAAGCAAGGTCCATAAAGACATGGATGAGTTTGGTGTGGAGGAACTTAACTGGCCTGCACAGAGTCCTGACTTCAACCCAATAGAACACCTTTGGGATGAATTAGAGCGGAGACTGTGAGCCAGGCCAAAACTGGGACGTCTGCCTTTACATGCACATGAATTTAACATAGAGTTGGCCCGCCCTTTGCAGCTATAACAGCTTCAAATCTTCTGGGAAGGCTTTCCACAAGGTTTAGGAGTGTGTTTATGGGAATTTTTGACCATTCCTCTAGAAGTGCATTTGTGAGGTCACGCACTGATGTTAGACGAGAAGGTCTGGCTCACAGTCTCCGCTTTAATTCATCCTAAAGGTTTTCTATCGGGTTGAGGTCAGTACTCAGGAACAGGAAGGGGTCATCCCCAAAGCATGAAATTGTCCAAAAACATCTTGGTATGCTGAAGCTTTAAGAGTTCCTTTCACTGGAACTAAGTGGCTGAGCCCAACCCCTGAATTCAATGATTTGGAGGGGTGTCCCAAGACTTTTGGTAATATAGTGTAAATACTAATAATTGTGTTAAACAGCAGTTGTTAAATTGGTACAAGCAACATATAATATGAATGTTTGTCTTTTTTCAGGAAGGCAGCTCTGGATTGCAATGTTAACAAGCTAGCAATGACCTCTTGTGTTTTAGATAGCTGGCTAATCACAGTTAATTACAGCTTTTCTGTTGTGGCTTTAAATTTGCTATAAATGAAATGAAAGAAATTAAGAGATTAAACACAGTGGGGCGTACAGAAAAAATACAGAGTGGTGTGATGTTGGCAAACGCAAAACTGAGTTACTGTTACTACACCAAAGCTGATTATTTTCCTATAACCGCACATCCCTGCGTTTTATTCTATTTATACCACAACAATTTGACAAAAAACTACAGTTTTCAGATCGGTTATGAATGATACATGCTAATAGAATACTGGAAAGCGCAAACTTCTTTGTCCTGAAATCTTTGCCATGGCAGAAAACATATTGACTTACAACATGCTGACACCTGAAATGTGGACTGACAACACATTTTTTAACACTTTCTTTATTGTTTTTTCACAGAATGATTCAAAGTGAAATACATACTGTTAGTAGCATGCTTTAGTTTCCTATTTAACATCTTATCTTAAAGTAAAATAATCAATATAATAAACATTGATTGCCAAAGCAATTGTTGATCTTTTGGCTGCTCCCTTGCACATGAGGGGTTGCCATAGCCAACCACTTGGCACAGGATGCCCTTCCTGAAACAACCCTCCCATTTATATCCAGGCTTGGGACAGGTACAGCATCCAGTAGCTGGGGTTTGAGCCTTGGCTGGGAATTGAACCTGAGCCTTCCCTATGGTAGGTAAGAAACCTACCAGTGAGCCACCAATGCGCTATGATTGCCGAAGCAATACTCTTGGCTTGAGATTTGGGTGGGTTTCACCTGTAGCGCATTTGGTGTTTAAAAACTATAAACTAGCACAAAGACCAGAGAAAAGGCAAGGGAAGAAGGAAAATCAATGAGCATAGCTTGTTCTGAAAAAGAAGACCAGACATGGGATAGGTTGACAAGGGAAACAACAGCAGCTGATGATAGAAATATTGTGACAGCTGTGAAGAAAAACCTGAAAAACAAAAATCAGTGACATCACCAGCAAGTGACGGCATCGCCTTTTAAAGAAAATTTCAAGGGCACAAATATAAACTATAGTGCCAAAAGTTTTGGGACACCCCTCCAAATCATTGAATTCAGGTGTTGTTTTTCAGGGGTTGTTCTTGGCCCCTTAGTTCCAGTGAAAGGAACTCTTAATGCTTCAGCTTCATACCAAGACATTGGGGACAATTTCATGCTCCCAAATTTGTGGGAACAGTTTGGGGATGACCCCTTCCTGTTCCAACATGACTGCGCACCAGTGCACAAAGCAAGGTTGAGCGGGTTTGGTGTGGAGGAAATTGACTGGTCTCCACAGAGTCCTGACCTCAACCCGATAGAACATCTTTGGGATGAATTAGAGCGAGTGTCCCAAAGGTTTTGGCAATTTAGTGCAAAGATGCAAACCACTCATCACAAGTATGAATAAGAAGGTCAGATTGGATTTTGAAAAGAACTACTGAGATGAGCTAAAAAGGTTCTGGAACCAAGATTAACCTCTACATAGAAGTGATGGAAAGGCCAGAGTATAGAGAAAGAAAGAATCTACTCATGATCCAAAACAAATGAGCTCATCGGTTAAGCACAGTGGAGGTAGTGACTTGCCTTGTGCTTGCATGGCTGCTTCTGGAACAGGCTCATGAATCTTTATTGATGACATAGCTCATTATAGTAGCAGCAGAATTCACTCATAAGTATTCTGTCTGCCAGTTTACAGGCAGGAGCTTCATCAAGCAAGACAATGACCCAACACACACTGACTTCATCAGGGAAAATTGTAGAAGGTTTTAGACTTTAAGGCCTTGTCAGCTGCCAGACCTTTCCTCAACTGAGCATGCGTGTCACCTCCTGAAAAGAAGATTCTTGAAAAAACCGCCCAAACACTGAACAACTGAAAGAGGCTGAGGTTCAAGCCCTGAAAAGCATCACAAAAGAAAATTCAACAGCTTGGTGATGTTAGTGGCTCCCCTGCTTGATGCTTTTATTGCATGTAAGGAATATTAAACCAGTCTTAATTTAATTTACTTTAACACTTAACTAAAAATTGGGTGTCACTAAAGGTGCCAAGAATTGGCATTGCTGTTCCAACACACTTGGAGAGCACTGTATATAGCCCAAAGCATAAATGCTTCTTCCTCAAACTGCAGCTACAAAGTTGGACACATTGTACTGAATGTCCTTCTGGAAGGGGCCCAAAATTGTCCACAGAGCAAAGATCCATCCTCAAGGTTGGAGTGGAATAATCTGAGCCTGCACAGAACCTGACCTCAATCCTACTGGACACGTCAGAGATGAATTGGAAAGCAGACTCAGCCCTCCTTACCTCATTCAGTGTAGTATCTATATTTAAACATGATATGACATAATAACATTTTTGGAAACAACTTATTTAAATGACAGTTATAGTTAACATTTACCTCATCCTTCTAGCTTACATATGTGTTATTTATAAGTCTGTATTGCTTTGTCATCGATGACCTCTATCCCCCAAAAAAAAAAGACCTACCCCCCTGCAGTATCCTTTATGAACTCTAGTAGTGCTGTTACACATTATACTGGATTATTGTTTCTACCTTTCTATAGAGATTCTAGTACTTGATACCTTTCCTTATGAAGAGGGAACCAAATGTTTTTCATAGGACTTTTAGCGGTTCCCTTTTTAAAGAGTTTACTGTGAATTATGTTAAACGATGCTTGAAACTTCACAGAGTGTATTGCAGGGATTACTTGCACTACTCAAACTGAGTGATGCTTTCGAACTGGGCTGTCTTGAGCATTTTTATAATATTTACATGTGAACACAGGGTAGCTCAGAGGTTCTCAACTTATCCTGAGATGCTACCGGGGTCTCAGGAAATACTTTACCTATTTTAATTGCATTATGGAGTATAATTCTGAATCTGGGTTTCTGTTGCTTTGTACTGGCCATTGCTTATCCCACTATGTAAATAAAATTCAATCAAATTGAATGTTAGAGTAGTTTTAAAACAAACTACAGGGAAGCTTTAAGGTTAATCAAAGTGGCCTTTACACCAGACACTGGCAATGTGATATTTACAATAAATTTGTGCTAATTTTTAGGCAACGTGTTCATAGCTTCTTGCTATAAACTCTATAAAATCCGATATTCACGCTCTTTTTTACATCCATAATCTGTTGGTTAAAATTTTTAAACTTTTTAAAAGGTCTAACTAGCACTGAGCGGTGTGGAAATCTTATTGGGCTGCAGTGGTCAGTATCTATCAAAAGTGATCCAAGGAAAGAACAGTGGCGAACCGGCGACAGGGTCATGGGTGGCCAAGGCTCACTGATGGACATGGAGAGCGAAGGCTGGCCTGTGCGATCTGATCCAACAGACGAGCTACTGTGGCTCAAACTGCTGAAGAAGTTAATGCTGGTTCTGGTAGAAAGGTGTCAGAACACCCAGTGCATGACGGGTCAGAAAAACACAATATTAGGCAGGTGGTCATAATGTTATGTCTGATCGGTGCAGATTTCCACATTATATTTACCAAACCATTCAAGCACGGAGTACATTGATGTGATATGGGGTTTATGCTCCTGAAAACTGGATTTAGTAGCTTAGTGGTTATAGTGTTGGACTATTGATTGGAAGGTTATCAGTTTGAATCCCAGGTCTGCCAAGCTGCCACTGCTGGCCCCTGAGTAAGGCCCTTCATCCTCAATGGATCAGTAATATAAAATGACAAATTGTATAGTTCCTCTGGATAAAGGTGTCTGCCTAATGCAAGAAATGTAAAAAAAAAAAAAAAAAAAAGTGAACCAGACTAAACCTGAATATTTGATTGTGCTTATTTAGAGTGGGTTCGATGCACTTGTTTACAACAAACAAAAGTAGTAATCTATGTTAGATCTAACTGCTGGAATGAGATGCACACATTCAAATATATCTCCTGGCTGATAAGCTGCAGTGTGACACACAAGCCCAGACAAGGTAAGTGCAGAGAGTAAACATAAGAAACATATCTCTGCCTCTGTGATGTTTTTTTTTTTATTATTGATTTGAATGTTATCTTTTATTTTGATGGAAAAATATCAGCGAGAATCAAGGGGAAGGTGTACAAGACAGTGGTGAGACCGGCCATGCTGTATGGATTAGAGACAGTGTTACTAAGGAAGAGACAGGAGTCAGAGCTGGAGGTAGCAGAGCTGAAGATGTTGAGGTTCTCTTTGGGAGTGACACGGTTGGACAGGATTAAGAACGAATACATCAGAGGGACAGATCATGTTAGACGTTTGGGGGACAAAGTTAGAGAGGCCAGGTTAAGATGGTTTGGACATGTTTAGAGGAGGTATATTGGTAGGAGAATGTTGGACATGGAGCTGCCAAGAAGGAGGCAAAGAGGAAGGCCAAAGAGGAGGTATATGGATGTAATAAATGAGGATATGAAGCTAGTGGGTGTAAGTGTTAAGGATGCAGAAGATAGGGATAGGTGATTCGCTGTGGTGACACCTGAAGGGAAAAGCCGAATGAAGAAGAAGAATGTTACCTTTCATGGTGATGATTGTGCACACAGACAGTAAAGCAGTGTGAATTTTTAGGACTAGTAAAAAAGTTCATAAAATTTTCCTTCCAGAAACAGACTTGGCCTTGCATCCTAAAGTAACCAACATAGCACGTCAGTTACACACAAAGGGTGTTTATTACTGGGGTAAATGAGAAATTGATCAATTATGCATGTTGCACAGAAAGACCGCATTATTGTTATTGCCACTGTAGTGTTTATCATCAGGTAGACATGGGCGTGGTTTGTTGACTCGAGGGAGCCAGCGCCCTAGCCTGGCACGCGCACCTCAGATTCCTCCTCCTCCTCCTCCTTTTTCTTCTTCTTTATAACCTGAACTTCATTTTTTTAATGACAGTGTCTAATCTACACAGCCGTGAGAATTAAAACAGGCTAGCTTGGAGTAAGAAGATCGAGAGCTGGGCTAAGAGACCACAGTCACTGTTAGTTAAGCCGTGTAACTGTAACAGCTCGCGAATCAAGTCAGATATCAATGAAAGGAGCGCGCGCGCGGTGACGACTACATTAACTACACTCCCGAAGGAAGCCGTAAAAAAAGACATTGCGTTTTTCCGGAAGTTTACCAACACCTGCGACGACGCAGGCTGAAACATGGAAACAGTTGGCTTTAAGCAGGGGATATCGATACAGCGCCAAGCAGAGTGAGGAAGTGGACTTCAGACGCAGGTAAGTGGTGCGAAACGTACTGCTTCAAACAAAATCCGTCCCTCTAATCGCGGGCTATAGCTTCATGCTAAAAGTTGACAACTTTTTTTTTTTTCTTCTAACAAAAAGTCAGCTCAAAAACCCGTGCACTAGACGTTTCCAAATGGCGTCCGTCGAACCGAGCCGAATGATATCATCTCTTCCTGAACGCCACTGTCGTTTATTTATTTAAAGAAAACACAGGCTCGTAATTCTCCGTGTTGTTAAAAGACTCGGGCTTGTCAAACTCTTCGCCATGGACCAGAACATTTTCGAAGGCGTGGTTGGTCCGTTCCAATTAGGAACCGTGAAAAAGGGGCTGAATTCAAAACACGTCCCGCTTCGGAACGTAGTGCGCTACATAGGGTGCACGGATCCTGCATTTAATACCTGATGTCGTGCACGTATGTAGGGAGCAGGGGGATATTTGGGATTGTCCACATTGCTCTCTTTGAAATCGAAAACGAACCAGAAAACTGTAGCGGAAAAATGTTATGAGAATGGCTGGAGATCTTTATGTTTAGATGAAAAAGAGGTTAAATGAAACGTTTCGCTATTTTTTATCCCCCTTAAAGTTAGAGCTGAATGTCATTGTTTAGTAGGCAGAGATCAGTGAGGGATCAGCTGGAAGACTTCGGCTCCGGCTGAACAGCTGCTGTTCTTTCAGACAACTGATGTTCACATAGGAACAATAAATCAACGGATTATACTTTTTTTTTTTTTTTAAATTATTATTATTATTATTTATTTAAAGTACATATAAGACACACACTTAACACTCATGTTTGTTTGTTTGCTTTATGAGTTTCTTTTTGTCGTCATGGCACGCGCCTTTTCCTAGAAAAAAGGCAGGTTAATGCATTCAGTGGCTTTCATATTTGGGGAAAAAATCCTAACTTCAGGGACTTGGCTCCATATCAATATCATGTGACATTAAGCTGAAGACCTTTGTGACTAGAAAGGGGGGTGTTGAAGCATTAGCAAAACCCCTTATTCATTTTTATTCCTGTTACGACATAACACTAGTGGACTGGGTGACGTAACACGAAGGAAAAATCCAGTGTGATTGACTATATAATGTTAAGCTGTATGTGCCTTATAGTTGTGTCCACAATTTATTTTGCAATGACTAGACTTCTATAGTGGGCCCAGTGGGATTTGGTCCCCTTTAGGGCATGCGGTAGCTTAGTGGTTAAGGTGTTAACTACTGATCAGAAGGTTGTGAGTTCAAATCCCAGGTCCACTATGCTGCCACTGCTGGGCCCCCGAGCAAGGCCCTTAACCTTCGATTGTATAAAATGAGATGAAAATGTAAGTCGCTCTGGATAAGGGCATCTGCGAAATGCACATGTAAATGTAGTCCTCACTTTAATTCTACCCAAAGAGAATGACACAGCAGTGCTTTGTCCCTTTTAAGTTTGTCAGGCTCTCTCATCTGTACACTCCAACATGCTCCAACATTCATGCTAACACAGTCAAACAGTCGAGTTCCAACACTCCATATCCTTATGGAGCTCGCTTTGTGTACAGGATCATTGTCATGCTGGAACATGTTTGGTCTCGTGCCAGGAGTTCCAGTGAAGGGAAATCTCTATGCCAAATATGGGTGTGATGGTGAGGTGTCCGCATACCTTTAGCCATGCTTTATTTATTTATTTGGAGCTTCGAGTCTTTGAGAACTTTGAGTCTAGAGTCTCATGTTGTTGTACACTGAATTTCCCATTAATATCATTTAATATCATGTTGATCACTGCTGGAAAATTCATGAACCAACAGTGAAACCTGAACTCTATCTATTCGAGATGGTCTAAAACCTTTCTCCACACATCCACTGACTTCTCACAGGATTAAGAAAATTACAGCATCAACCACCCGAATAGCTAAACACATTTCATTATACACTCATTCAATGTGTTTCAGGGTTTACTTCAACAGAAGCATCTGTTTATATACAAATTACAGAGCTTTGAGAAGTGAAGAAAACAGACAGCGTTACTTCCACTATGATTTTTAACCAGGCTTCATGCACACCCCATACACACAACTGCAAACAACATTTGGTTAAAGAGTCTTGCGTGCACTTTAAAAAATCTCTGGCTTGCCCAAAGCGTAAGTCAGAAAACAGTTGTCTCCCAGCTATACAGAAGGAATCCAGTAAAATTCATGGTCCTAGAAAATATTGTTTTGGTATTCAGTAAGGCGTAGTTGGCTGCACATAGTTGTCAAGACTTTGAGTAGGAGAGAAATAGGAAGTGAAGAGCGGAGTGGGCGTATTATTATTAAAAACACATTTCATTTGCATTCATGTCTAGATTTAGGGCAAATAGGATACACGTGGATATGTTCAAATATGTAAAACGATGGATTTACATATGACTTTAAAGATTATTACTTGTCATTATTTTACCTTATTAATATTACTTCTTAAACAAGAAAATTCCAACAGCTGTGAGCTGTACCAAGTCTTTGCTGAATTCTATAACAGACTGTAATTACAGATAGATTGTGCCTTCAATCTAAATGGTTCAGTCTTATACAGAAAACTGAGTCACATGAACAGAATGCACTAACAATCCATTACCATTATTCTGAACATCCTACTCCAGAGTTATTCCTCCTTTGCTGATATAATAACCTCAACTCTTCTGGGAAGACTTTCCACTGCATATTTGGGATGTTGCCCTGATGCAGTGATGTCGGGAGACCTGGGATGCAGTCACCATTCCAATTCATCCAAAAGGTGTTCAGTGGGGTTGAGGTCGGGGTCTGTGCAGGCCGCTCAAGTTTTTTCACACCAACCTTTATTCATTGTGAACAAGGGCATTGTCATGCTAAAACAAGATTAAGCACCTTATTTCTAGTGAAGGGGAAATGTTAATGTTACAGTATGTAAAGACATCCTATACCAATGTACGCTTCTAACTTTGTGGGCACATATGGGTGTGATGGTCAGATGTCCACAAACATTTGCAACATTGGTATCTCTTTGAGTGTCCATAATAATAATATTAATAATAGTTTACTTTAATATCATCATCATCATGTGCCAGTCCAGACTGTCTGGGAACATAAATCTTTCCTCCTGACTCGCCGATGAACCACCAATTCCTCTTACAGCACCGTGTTTCATGTATGACTCTTAGTTTAGTTCCCTGAGTGGATTTCCCCCACTTGCAGGTTGGAAAAAAAAGAAGAAAATATATCTCTATATGGCCAAACTATTATTTCCTTTGATTGTTAGGGTGAGTGTGGTTTTTGCCACAATGGATATGAAAGACCCATTTCTGCTTCTTCAATAGTATTTCTCGATCAGTGCTTTTCATGACAGTTATCCTGGCTTCTGGTCCAAGCAGGATTTTTTTGTGTTTTCAAGGATCACTAGGGCAGCAGTGTTCACCTAAATGTGATCATCATGAAGATTAGAGCTGCAAATGATCAGTGCTCTAGTAATGAATACAACAAATGTGAGTGGAGGCAGATTCAGCAGGGGTTTCTTGACTAGGTCATGGTATAGTAAATGATGTGGTAATGGTCAGCCTCTTTTATTTCCAAGAGTTGTGGATCGTCTGTTTTGATGGTCTGTATTTTTTTTTCTGCACTTTAAGCTTGATATAATTATTTATATTGATATAAATTAATTAGAGCAGAGACTGCGAGCCAGGACAAAACTGGGACGTCTGCCTTTACATGCACATGAATGTAATATGGAGTTGGCCCACCCTTTGCAGCTATAACAGTTTCAACTCTTCTAGGAAGGCTTTCCATAAGGTTTAGGAGTTTATTTTTGACCATTCCTCTAGAAGAGCATTTGTGAGGTCAGGCACTGATATTGGACGAGAAGACAGTCTCTGGATCCCAGTCTCTGCTCTAATTCATCCCAAAGGTGTTCTATTGGGTTCCTCAAACTGTTCCACAAAATTGGGAGCGTGAAATTGTTCAAAATGTGCTGAAATGCTGAAGCATTAAGAGTTCCTTTCATTGGAACTAAGGGGCCAAGCCCAACCCCTAAAAAACAACACCTAAATTTGGAGAGGTGTCCAAAACTTTTGGCAATATAGTGTACGTGCTTATGTATTGGTTCCCCCAGGGGTTGGTGACCCTAGTCATACCTTGACTCGGCTCTGCATTTAGCTGTCCTTTACTTAGGACGTGGAACGAGTGACACGCATGGAATTTGTAGCTTATAATTGTCTCTTCTTGCTGCCACTGCCTACAGAGCAGTAATTGTAAGCATATGTGTTAGACTTGTCATTGCTTGTCTTAGAATCACTGAAGATACTGAGTTTAAACAGTGCCGGTGGTTTCTAAAATTTGGTGTTGTTTACATTTGAACCGAAAATTGAGGATCATTTATCTCCTTTTGTTGATCACTCACGAAGGTTGTATCCTATCTGTAAACATGCACCAGAATTGAAATATCCACATCAGAAACATTGGACTACCTCTACTAGAGTAAGTGTCTAAACATTAACTTCCACTGATCAGAGGCTCAGAGCATGTGGAAGTGTAATGGAGTTGATGGAAAAAGCCAAGAGTGTAATGTGTTTGACATTAATGTATGCACACACACAGATATAGGTTATGTGTTAAAGGTTAGGGAATGTCACAGCACTCTGCAGAAATTTTTGTACTCTTTCCCAAACATCCTGAACAACATTAGTGCATGTTATACTTGATGAACTTAGCAACAACCCCTTTAGCAGACAGTCTTTCTGCTCCTAATTAGGGAATTTTTAGTCACTATTCCTTGCAGAATGTTTCTAGTTCTAGAGATACTAGTGCACCATCTTGCACGTACAGCATGAGCTACACACAGATCTTCAAATCGGGGAATTGTAAGGGCCATGGTGGATTCTGAGGTATGCTTTGGATCACTGTTTTATCATCATTGCCAGCCTCCTGTCAGCTTCGGGTTCTTGACTGGCTGTGTAATATTTGCCTCCAGGATCTGCTGATATTTAGTGGAATCCATTCTTCCATCCACCAGTGCAACGTTTCCTGTGTTGCTGGCTGTCATGCAACTTTAGAGCATTGTACATCCACCTCCATGGAAATATGTTCTTTCTATCAAATGCTACTCTTCTTTGCCTTGGGTGATTATTGCGGAATAGTTTCATTTTTACTGTAATGCATTTATCTATATGTTGTTTTGGAAACCTCATGTCACAGGTAAGGGTTCCTTCTGATGACTTAGATCATGTTTGTTCGATCATGCTGGTGCACCACCACTCCTGTGTTAGGCGAACATGCGGGTTCTCGCTGTCATTTGTCTTTTTGGAAAGCATAACAGTGTTATCTGAGAGTTTCCTTGGTCTTCCAGATCTCGCCATGACTTCCATAAGTTTCTCTACCTGCTCTTTCCTCCTAGTCCCTCCTTTCTCTACTTGCTAGTACCTCCTATTTCTTTCTTGCTATTTCAGATGGTAGAAATCTGAGCTGGAAGCAGATGATATCTTTTTATAGACCACTGCTTTAATTAGATTCATTTTCAGATCCACAGACAGCTGCTTATAAGAGTCTATTGTTGTTGAATGCTGGCATACGATTTGAAGTGTCAGAGAATTTATTATGTTCCAATGACAGTTCTTGATTTGAGTAACAATTCAATTAAGACCTAACGAGTTAATTAAGTTCCTAGACAGTTTGACGGGTGTTCAGACTTTCGCACGTGCCATAATTAACTAAGTAAAGTAACCGCGAAGGAAATGAACCCCTGCTGAACCCTTGCCGAATGGTTTGCTACATAAGTTGTGTCTTCATGGGTGAATGTCTTGAAATATAGTTTCATATTTCTATTCACGTACTACGTCAAAGACATATTACTTTAAATTTACAGCTGGAACAATAATGTTTATGTCTTATATTTAATAATAGTAATAGAAAAGATATTATAAGGGATTTACTGTTAGCAGTTATGTAAATGAAGGATGTTTTTAATGACCACTGAGAGCCAGTGTGTACTTCATGTAATTCTTCAAAAATAAATTGTTTTAGTAGCTTTGTTTCTAGGTTAACTTCATCTTAAGAATTTTCTTTGGTTAAAGTGTGTTTCTCAATAATCTGTTAACTTTGTTAACAATTCTTGAAAGCATTGTGGAATACATATATGCACACCGACCATGCATAACATTATGACCACCTGCCTAATATTGTGTTGGTCCCACTTTTGCTGCCAAAACAGCCCTGGACCATCATGCACTGTGTATTCTGACACCTTTCTATTAGAACCAGCATTAACGTCATTTACGACAGTAGCTCGTCTTTTGGATCGGATCACACGGTCCAGCGTTCACTCTCCACGTGCATCAATGAGCCTTGGCCACAAGAGCTGCAGTTTTGGAGATGCTCTGATCCAGTCGTCTAGCCATCACAATTTGTCCCTTATCAAACACGCTCAAATCCTTTTCCTGCTTCTAACACATCAACTTTGAGGACAAAATGTTCATTTGGTGCCTAATATATCCCACCCACTAACAGGTGCCATGATGAGGAGATCATCAGTGTATGTATTACAATATAGAAGTACCAGTAATGTGAAATAATCTTTAGCAACAATAACTTGAAGTAATCTGTTTTCTGACTCAACATTGCTTTAGATCCTTGATGTTTGAGAGCATTTATTTATGCACAGCCCTTCACTACAGTATCTCATTGTGGTTGAGGTCTGGACTTTGACTTTGCTACTCCAACATCATGTTTTTTTTCCTTATATAGCCCGAAGCCGAAATCATCACCCCTCCACCACTGTGCTTGACGGTTGATATGAGGCGTTTGTGGTGATATGCTGTGACTGGTTATCACCCATCCTGACGATGTGCATGATGATGAACAAATTGGTTTCGCTACAATGGTTTCAACAGTCAAAGGGCTATTGTTCCCTAACTTTTCTGTTTGTTCAGATACAATTTTGCAATCCTGCAATATGTCATGCTGCCATATTTGGAGAGAAGGGACTTTTTCCTTTCTACCCTTTCTGAAACGCAACATAACATTATAACTATATTACCTTCCACAGTTCTGAAATACATACTTCAGTGACCATGATTATTTTAAATAAACCTGAGCTAGATATGATTTCTTCTGTGTGTGTTGTACAGGAGTGTAACACTTCCTATGTTTGGGTAGGGAATGAGGAAGCTGGAGGCAGCCTTGTAACAACTCAAAAGGTGCATTATTCTTTATCTTTCACATTTGCTTTATACGCATGGGCAGGCGCACACACACACACAGAGTTTTGTGCTGGTTGTCTCACTCTCTCGAGAAGCTCGTCTCTCCCCTTTTTACCCATGCCACAACTCGCTGCAAAACAGAACATTCATTAGTCTTACTCCCCATAGGTGTGCAATCCTTACCAATCACCTTCTCCAATTACTACGTCCATTCACAAATCAGCGGTCAAGCACACCCCTGTTTAAAAAAACCTCCATTTGAGCTAAGGTGCTGTCCAGCCTGCCGCTGATTCTTCCTTCTCCCTGCCAAGAGAGGAATCTGCCACAGCTAACAGCACACCCAAGCTGTGTACCACTTTAACTTAAATGCCTGAAGTGGCAGACACTAATGGGTGATCTGTGTGTTGGCATCTTTCATGCGGTGGGTTCACTGTATGGAGGTGTGACTTGAACATAGGGGGAAGGCTTGTCAAATACAGATACCAGAGCATGAGGACCACACATTTGATAATCAGACACTCCTTCTCTATTGAGCTGTACTTAGTCTCTTGCAATGAGAGCTCATGGCTGATGTACAGCATGGGGTGGTCCCCTTCCACCTCCACCACCATGGAGAGCATGGCTCCCAACCCCCTGTCAGATGTGTCAATCTGCAAAACAATAGAGAGAAGTCCCTATAGTATAAACGGTCCAGTAGGGAGTGCAGCAATTACCTGTGTAAAAACCCGTTGGCATGGCTCGGTCCACTGGACCAGATCTGGTGCTTTTTTTTGTAAAATCAGCAAACTGGTGATATCCGAATAATCAGACACATTACTTCCACCTACCCAATTACACACTACTTTGGGTTTGCCCTGAGATCTGCCCACCTCAGAACAGAACCGCCGTTAGGTGCTGCATGTGCCACTGCTACTCATCACTGTAGATAATGTTGACATCCAGATGAAGCAGAAGCATAAAAAGATTGCAGACAGAGAACACTGTCCATGGGTTGTTTGTATGTTGAGTGGGCCTCGAACAACCCAAAAGGAAGTGACAAATTGGTGTAACTCAAATGGAGTGGAAAAGGCATTTTTTTCTTGGGAAATTGGAGTCAAGGGGATCTTCCAATATTCCCTTTTCAAATGCACCAGCAATTTAATCCACAGCAAATCATAAAGCTCACACAGTGTTTGTGACATAAAATAATATGCCCTGATCAGTCAGGATCTCTCTTTCTGGGAATTAGAAGATGACATGTAAGAATGCCTTTGCAAAGATATTGCAGAGAGGCACTGCTTCCATGGATCACACTGTATAGTCCACTAAAACTAAAACTAAGGGATGCAGTTTGACCCTAAAAGCCTGACAAGGCCCATCCCAATTCTTTTAAAGGAGATCAAGGGCACAGTGGCATTTGGGGGTAGCCAGCAGATTCATCAGCTGACATTCACGACATGCCACGCACCATCTGTGAACACTGTCGGTTAATAGAAGCAGGCCATGAAAAGGTTCAAGGTTTTGTGTCCTGCATCACTTGGGAAAAAAACGGTGCTTAATAATTTAAAAATATGTGTGGGGAAGAACAGCATTATGCTATTATTGATTATGATCAATTGGTCAAAGGCATGCCACAGGTAGTGGATGGGTGAGCCAAGGACTAACTGCTACCTTAACCACGGAGGCACAAGAACAGTTATTCAAGAGCATCCCCATGCACACACCTAACCTTCACCAAACATGCATTTCCTAATGCCTCCACTTGAACCAAATGTTGGTGAATTGATGTTTTGGTTACATCCTGAATCCACCAATGCATGGTATGTATCTCCATAGACACTAACTAGTATGCAGTACCATACTGATTAGGGAGTGGTTGTGGCACTTTGGGGATCTGGACCAATGGCACTGGCCCTGGAGGTCACTGGGCTCCTTGCAGTTCCCGCACACTGGCCCAGAGTTTCCCTGCTATGACACTTACAGCTCCTGTTGAGAAAGAGAAAACAGAAAGAGAGAGATGGGAGGGGAAGGGACAGGTGCATGGAACTTGTTTTTGGGGTGTTGGCCCCTGGTTCCACGGTGTAGGGATGGGGAAAGGAGTAGGAGGAGGGGAAGGATGAGAGTAAGAGAAAGCGAGGAAAGGGATATTTACCTGCTTCCAAATATGGCACAAGGTGATCCTCTGCCAGATGGACCACCTTGTCTGCTCCATTGCCACAAGGTCCCACATCCCTCCGTCAGAAACCATGTTTGGCAGATGTCCCCGAGCTTCTGGGTGAACAGGAATAGGTGGTTGAGCTTGCAGAGATGCAGGCAACCCATTGCAAAATCACTTGTTTCAGGTCTGAGTACTCCAGCTTGTTGGTGGCTGGCAGCTGCTGGGCTGTGAGTTGTTAGGAGTGTTCAGGAGCAGCCAGGCCCTTGTCTCTCTGTCTCACATTCAAATAGCTCCAAGAATTCTTTTGGGTTGTCCTGCCATCAAATCTTGGTTGAGGCGACGTGGGGTGTGGCTACAGTGCTCACTCCACAGCTGGACCACCTGCTCACCCAACATCTGTGCATCGAGTTGGTTTTTAATAAACTGCTCCTGATCACAGCACAGCTGGAAGAGTACATGATGGTGGAAGTTGGTGAGGAACATGAGATCTTAGCCAGCAGTTAGGACTAAATAATGAAGTCTCAGGTTTGGGAAGAGAATGAGAAAGCTGGAGGCAGGCTTGGAACAATTCAAAAGGCACTTCTATAAAGGTACACTATTCTTATTTTTATGACCACACAAATGAACCCACTCATAGCGCTGTGCTGGTTGCCTCTCTCTCTCTCTCTCTCTCTCTCTCCTTTTTTTATCTTTACCACAGCTCACTGCAACACAGAAAATTTGAATTCCCCACAGATGTGAAATACTTACCACTCACCGTTTCCATCTCTGCCCTCTATTCACAAACTGGTGCCCCTGCTTCCACAAGATATAATGTATCTCAGATAACATGTTAGAGAGAAACACGCTATCCAGAAGTGGAATATTGAGCGTACTTGTATGGGTACTGGAGAAGCCCACATAAATGTTGCTATGACGGTGTAATGCCACTGGTGAATTGAGCGATACACTGCTGTTCTGTGTATACAGCAACATACAGTTTACAACAAGCCTTTGGGGAAAACTAACACATGTGGAAGGAGATGAGGATGTGAACAGCGCACCAGAGCAGGGCATTGCACATCCCAGCCTTGGTTTAAAGGGCAGCACCAGGCTAACATGGGAGCACAGTGTATTTTAGATTAGACTTTCTTTGCACAGGTTTATTTTTGTCAGAGAGTTCTGCGGATATCTTCTCGGTTTAGGTTGTCCGTAAAGTTGGCAGCTGCTGAAGGGGAATTTTGAAACGTCCTGTTTAATTGTGTTTTTTTTTGCATTTTTATTAACACGAGAGAGAGAGATGACTAGAGAAATTATGCCGTGTTAGAACATGCTGTTTTATTATATACTTGTAATGTGCTTTATAGTCATCCATTTATCATAGCTGTTTAATATGGGAACTTAATCAACAAGATTTATGTACTCAATCCAAAAAGAAGGCTTTTGGGAACCATATGTAAATAATATGCAGTGCATATCCTATTATGTTGCTGTCACAAAAAAATCCAATTTTATATATCTATATATCTTAATCTGCCATCTGAAAAAGTCCTTCGAGTCTCGCTCCCACTCACTGTGTGTGTGGAGTTTGCATGTTCTCCCCGGGCTTGGTGGGTTTCCTCCGGGTGCTCCGGTTTCCTCCCACAGTCCAAAGACATGCTTCTAGGCTGATTGGAGTCTCTAAATTGCCCGTAGTGTGTGTGTGTGTGTGCCCTGCGATGGGTTGGCACTCCGTCCAGGGTGTATCCTGCCTTGATGCCCGATGACGCCAGAGATAGGCACAGGCTCCCTATGACCCGGGGATAGATCGGATAAGTGGTACAGACAATGAAATGAAAAAAAAAGAAAAAAAAAATCAAATAGATATTAGTGGGGCCTATTATTAAGCTTTATAATAATTATAAAATGGTTATTGGTTTTGTGTCATTTGCAAGAAAAACTTTATCTTTTGCAATATATTTTGTATGTCTTAAAAATGAACTGTTTTTTCCCCTGAGGAGACAATTGTTGTAGCCTATATCACTGAAGATCCTCTCCTCATCTGTGTTGTACACTAAAAGATGTCTGCTAGCAGCTCCATTGACTCAGTATTAAAATGTTTGACATTCCTAAGCTGTACTGAGTGAGGAGGGTAGAAGAGAACTAAGACATGTTTAGGCTCAGAAAGTAGGCGTGTTTGTATTAATGTTACGCAATCTGGATAAATACACACTTATACTGTGTCACACTCTGAAACGAACTCCCTAGAAATGTTACATGTCTTGAAATGGCTTGTTTGTAATGTTCAGTATATTAAACTGTTGGTGTAAATGAACCATTTCGAATAGTAGCTGTCAATGAAAAGAAGGGTAACAACGTGCTATAGGCTAGACGCTTTCTCCTATATAGTGAATGGAAAGAAATTATAAAGGGAGAGGCGTGTTGCCCAGATTGGATAGCATGTTGTGAGTCAGACTTTCAATATTACTGAAGTTCCTTCTTGTTTTATTTTTGCCCCTGGTATGTTCAGTGATGTGATCCAGGGGGGTATTGGAATGATTGAGTCCATAAACAAGCTGTGAGCAAGAGTGTTAGTGTTTGCTGGCTACGTATCACTTGAGTTAAGTGTATGATATATAATTTTGTTTTACTTTGAAAATTGGTACCACTGATGTTGGTATGCACAGCATTTTGTCCTCAAAGTTAATGTGTTCAGAGCATTTCCAAAACTGTAGCTCTTGTAGGGTGTTCCCATCTTCAGTGGTCAGTATCTATCAAAAGTGGTCCAAGGAAGGAACAGTGGGGAACCACCGACAGGGTCATGAGCAGCCAAGGCTCACTGATGTACAAGGGGAGTGAACTATTGCTCAAATTGCTGAAAAGTTTGTGTTGGAATACACAGTGCATCGCAGTTTGTTGTGAATGGGGCTGCATAGCTGCAGACCAGTCAGGGTGCTTCTGCTGACCCCTGTGCACTGAAGTATGCTCCAAGAATGGGCATCAGAACTGAACTATGGAGCAGTGGAAGAAGGTGGCCTGGATGTGGCCTGCATGTGTGTCTCTTACCAGGGGAACATAGCACCAGGATGCACTATGGGAAGTAGGCAAGCCGGTGGAGGCAATGTCATGCTTTGGTTAATGTTCTGCTTGGAAACCTTGGGTCCTGCCATCCATGTGGATGTTACATTGAGACCTAAGCATTGCTGCAGACCATGTACACCCTTTCATGGAAATGGTATTCCCTGATGGCTGTGGCCACTTTCAGCAGGATAATGCACCATGCCACAAAGCAAAAATGCTTCAGGAATGGTTTGATGAGCACAATAAGAAGATTGAGGTGTTGACCTGGCCTCCAAATTCCCCAGATCTCAATCCAATCGAGCATCTGTGGGATGTGCTGGACAAACAAGTCTGATCCATGGAGGCCCCAACTCGCAAATTACAGGATTTGAAAGATTCTGCTGCTAAAATCGTGGTGGCAGACACCACAGCACACCTTCAGGTATCTAGTGGAGTCCATGCCCTGATGGACCAGGGCTGTTTTGGCAGCAAAAGGGGGACCAACACAATATTAGGCAGGTGATCATAATGTTATGCCTGATTGGTGTATGTATCATATCCTTTCCATTGCTACTGTCCCAGGCTTATTTAGATACTTCCTTGGCCATCATGATGCTGTTTGGTAAAGGTCTCTAACCAACTCTGGTGTCTTTCAGGAGCAGGTTTATTTATATAGATATCGTGGCATTTTAAATACTAATTCTGTTGTTTCTGATTGTAGCTGCTTACACTAACGCTCCCAAATCTAATGTAGGGGTTTTGTATGTGTGTGAATACTATCATGCAATTACAAATATTTAACTTGAATAATTAGATATATTACAGGGGTTGGACAGAGAAAATGAAACACTGATCAATGTAGAGTTGGAGGTTTCATGCATATATATGTATATAATCTTCCCTGATTTCACATTCAATAAATAAGTGCAGAGTGTTGAAGTAGCAGAGCAATAGCACAGCTGTATAATAAATACTGTAATCCAAACAATATAATAGGAGACATATCAGACTTCAAAAGAGGACAGATTGTGTACGTCTCGCTGGCTCTTCTGTGACCAGGACAGAAAGACTTTGTGGTGTATCGAGAGCCACAGTATCCAGGGTAATGTCGGCATACCACCACGAGTGATGAACCACATCAGGAATAACTGTTGACTCAAGAGGAAGCTGTCTAAAAGGGACCCAGGTATCCAAAAAACATAAACCACAGCTGCAGAAAGAAATGCGCACCTCTAATCTCCTATTTGTCAGGAGCTCCACAGGTCAGTATTCATGGCCGGGCTGCTATAGCCAAACGTTTGGTCACTTGTGAGATTGACAAACGTCGTTTTAAATGGTGCCAGCAGCGGAAATCTTCAAACACGTATTGTTCTCTGATGAGTCCGCCTTCAATGTCTTTCCCACATCTGGGAAAGTTATGATGTGTAGAAGCTCCAAAGTGACTTGGCCACTGTTGTCCAAGAGGAATGACACAAAATCCCCCGGTCACTGTGCAGTACTTGTGTCCGTCATTCCCAAGATGAAGTGATGCTGCATTGGCCGCAAAAGGAGGCTCTCCACACTGTACTAATAAATCATTGTGGTCTAAAACCATGTGTTTCCGTTTCATTGTCCAACCCCTGTACAATAACTGTGGTAAGACAGCATGCTTAATCCCAGTTAAAACCAGTTCAGTTCCATGTTGTAACACTACAAAATGTGGAAACATGAATATGTATGGTGCACCCTGTAGTTATAATGCAATGACATTACTTTGCAAACCATATTATTGCTTGTTTTTACTCTGCATATTTTGTTTTGTTTGATCACATAATTCGTACTTAAAAATATTTGTTATCTTAAAAAATACAAGTAAACATTAGATGCCCTGCCCCTGTTTTATTTAGATGGGTCCATCATATGCAACATCTTGAGGGAAATTTGAATTAAGGTTATGAAGGGTTAAGTTCAGGTTCTCTGATTTTGGAAACCTTTATAAAAGCAAATACAATGGCCGTTATCTGTGGTATTTGTTTGTATGGAGTAAACCATACACCATGTTTTGTCCTGTGTTCTGGCAGGTCCGTTTGAGAGTAGAAGATGACTTCCCCATGGTGTGCTATTGGAAACAAAATCTCCTCTCTGGGTCTGGTTGACCTCCCGAAGCGTACACATATGTCAAACTCTGGCATATCTTGTGTAGTGATGTTCCCTGACATCACAGCACACACTTTCACAGTCAGCGTAAGTACAGACTAGTGTGTGACCATGGATGTGTCTAAGACAGGAGTGCAGTGTAATTAAAGAATGAGAGCAGACCTTTATTATAAACATTATATTCAACTGCATGATGCAATTTTGTTTTAAGCCACAAACACACACACATATGAGAATAGCACATAGTGACCCATGATTTAGCAAACTGTATTTAAAAACGTTATCAGAACTGCAGCTGAACTTCCTATTTCATATTAAGTTTGTATGTTGTTTTTGTGTCCAGAAACATGATCCTGGACATGTGTTATTTGAGCTTGCTTTTAAACACCTGGGCATATTAGAGAAGCAGTACTTTGGTCTCCAGATCACTGAAGATACTTCTAGTTCACCTGTGAGTATATTTTTCCACATTTTTACAAATTTACATACAATCAAGTCACACACACACACACACACACACACACACATATATATATATATATATATATATATATACACTATATTGCCAAAAGTATTCGCTCACCCATCCAAATAATCAGAATCAGGTGTTCCAATCACTTCCATGGCTACAGGTGTATAAAATCAAGCACCTAGGCATGCAGACTGTTTTTACAAACATTTGTGAAAGAATGGGTCGCTCTCAGGAGCTCAGTGAATTCCAGCGTGGAACTGTGATAGGATGCCACCTGTGCAACAAATCCAGTCGTGAAATTTCCTCGCTCCTAAATATTCCACAGTCAACTGTCAGCTGTATTATAAGAACGTGGAAGTGTTTGGGAACGACAGCAACTCAGCCACGAAGTGGTAGGCCACGTAAACTGACGGAGCGGGGTCAGCGGATGCTGAGGCGCATAGTGTAAAGAGGTCTCCAACTTTCTGCAGAGTCAATCGCTACAGACCTCCAAACTTCATGTGGCCTTCAGATTAGCTCAAGAACAGTGCGCAGAGAGCTTGATGGAATGGGTTTCCATGGCCGAGCAGCTGCATCCAAGCCAGACATCACCAAGTGCAATGCAAAGCGTCGGATGCAGTGGTGTAAAGCACGCCGCCACTGGACTCTAGAGCAGTGGAGACGCGTTCTCTGGAGTGACGAATCGCGCTTCTCCATCTGGCAATCTGATGGACGAGTCTGGGTTTGGCGGTTGCCAGGAGAACGGTACTTGACTGACTGCATTGTGCCAAGTGTAAAGTTTGGTGGAGGGGGGATTATGGTGTGGGGTTGTTTTTCAGGGGCTGGGCTTGGCCCCTTAGTTCCAGTGAAAGGAACTCTGAATGCTTCAGCATACCAAGACATTTTGGACAATTCCATGCTCCCAACTTTGTGGGAACAGTTTGGAGCTGGCCCCTTCCTCTTCCAACATGACTGTGCACCAGTGCACAAAGCAAGGTCCATAAAGACATGGATGACAGAGTCTGGTGTGGATGAACTTGACTGGCCTGCACAGAGTCCTGACCTCAACCCGATAGAACACCTTTGGGATGAATTAGAGCGGAGACTGAGAGCCAGGCCTTCTCGTCCAACATCAGTGTGTGACCTCACAAATGCGCTTCTGGAAGAATGGTCAAAAATTCCCATAAACACACTCCTAAACCTTGTGGACAGCCTTCCCAGAAGAGTTGAAGCTGTTATAGCTGCAAAGGGTGGACCGACGTCATATTGAACCCTATGGATTAGGAATGGGATGTCACTTAAGTTCATATGCAAGTCAAGGCAGGTGAGCGAATACTTTTGGCAATATAGTGTATATATAGTGTGTTGCTATTCCAATTTTACTCTTCCAATTTTATTATTGTTGTTTTATTATTATTAAAGTTGTATTAATATTAATTAATTTTAGAACATTTTCCTTAAATCATATTAGCGCTCCACCCCAGCATCCCGACCCAGGGTTTGAAAACCTCTGCTGTAGACACAGGCAGCTTTAAAACCTTTTAATCATTCAGTTTTATGGTACAGGATGGACATGTACTGATAATCAGTATTATGATGTACAGTACTTTTATACCAACTACTAAATTACTGCTACCTGCAAACCATTCAGGAGGCTAATATTTCCGTACAGTATTAAGGAGACCGAATTAAGGCGTTACCTTCTGTGGTTTTGTAGACTACCCCATCACATTATAGAGTACCACATGTATGTTCTGATCCTGAATTTTGGAAAATTACAGAGGGTGGAATAGTCGCTGTGGATATTTTTAAAGATAAAAAATGCTGCCCAGTCAGCGCAGATAAATGCATGTATTTTCTTTAAACAGAATATTAGTAGGTGAGATAAAAAGGTTAATTACGGTACAGTGATATTAAAATTTCATATCAGCTAATGCAGTAGTTAGAAATACAGTAGATAACTGTGCTTACATTTGACGTTTTTGCATTTCAGAGGTGGCTGGACCCCAGCAAACCTTTCAAGAAGCAGCTTAAAGGTAGGTACAAAACACACAATCTCTAATTCTAGAAGGAAAAATTTACATCCAGATATCCTAAGGCCCAGTGATGTCGACTTGATTGTGTTGTTTATTTTAAAGTTTTGCATTAAAACGATCTGTTCTAATTATTTTGTGGACAAAAACAATTTGGGTGGGTCTCCTCCACCACCGGACCACTATGGAACTTATAGTCAATAATTGTATAATTACAATTCTGTTTATTAAAAAGTAAATATGAATCATATGGAATATATACCCTCACTGTCAGCTTTATCAGGAAACCCATGTACACCTGCACTTTCATGCAGTTATCTGATCACACACTCATGTGGCAGCAGCACAATGCAAAAAAAACCCCTGCAGATACAGGTCATGTTAATGTTCATATCAGGCATCAGCTCTGGGGAAAAAAGTGTGATCTCAGTGACTTGGATGTTAAATGCTGGTTTGAGTATTTTGTAAACTGCAGATTTTCCAAAGGAATTTCACACATAAGCCTCTAGAGCACATCGAATGGTGGTAAGAAAAAAAAAAATTCTGTGTGTGGAGGGTTTTCAGGCTGAAACATGCATTGTTGAAAGAAATTCGAGACAGCAGGAAGCATATACTATAGTAGTTTTATTTCTTTGAATAATACCTAACCAGAAAGCAGCTATTTGCATTAACGGAAGCACCTGGATAGGACTCAGGGAGAATAACGCGTGGTGTTTGTGTTTCTGGGATATTTGAAAGCTGTTAGAACATCAGAAATCTATATTACCTAATACACTATATTGCCAAATGTTTTGGGACACCCTTCCAAATCATTGAATTCAGGTGTTGTTTTAAGGGGTTTGACATGGCCCCTTAGTTCCAGTGAAAGGAACTCTTAATGCTTTTTGGACAATTTCATGCTCCCAACTTTGTGGGAACAGTTTGGGAATGACCCCTTCCTGCACACCAGTGCACAAAGCAAGGGTCATAAAGACATGGATGAGCGAGTTCAGTGTGGAGGAACTCCTGACCTCAACCCGATAGAACACCTTTGGGATGAATTAGAGAGGAGACTGTGAGCCAGGCCTTCTTGTCCAACATCAGTGCCTGACCTCACAAATGCGCTTTAGAGGAATGGTCAAAAATTCCCATAAACACACTCCTAAAACTTGTGGAAAGCCTTCCCAGAAGAGTTGAAGCTGTTATAGCTGCAAAGGGCGGGCCAACTCGCTTTAATTCATCCCATAGGTGTTCTATCGGGTTGAGGTCAGGACTCCTGACCAAACTCGTTTATCCATGCATTTATGGACCTTGCTTTGTGCACTGGTGTCCAAAATGTCTTGGTATGCTGATGCATTAAAAGTTCCTTTTATTGGAACTAAGGGGTCAAGCCCAACCCCTGAAAAACAACACCTGAATTCAATGATTTGGAGGTGTGTCCCAAAACTTTTGGCAATATAGTGTATTTTATCAATTCAATGATTGAATATTAACTGAAAACCTCCTACAGTTTTTTGCAATTTGACAAAAAAAAAAACATTTGATGCAAAACAAAATAAGATCTAGGACAATTTTTGGAAGTAAGCGCAGCATGAACATGATTCCATGTTAACTTGAGCACAGTAGCATACATTTACTTGCAAAACAGCTTGATATAATAATTACTTACATATACTTGATATAATCAGCTATAAAGAATAAAAATAGTGTCAACTGACTCAGAATGTCGTTTAATTAATCAATACTAAAACGAATAGCTGGGTATAAATGTTGTCTCAGCTGTCGCAGTCCTTTTCTTCTCATAGGCCTTTCTTATCTCTCATTCTCCCAGGGTCTTCTCCATTCTATTTAATATTCCAAGTGCGGTTCTTCATCTCTGACCCTAACTCTCTTCAGCATGAACAGACCAGGTGTGTGTATGTGTGTGTTTCTGTGCCTATAGACCTATGTATGAGTCTGTACATATATGTCTGTATATTTATATTTGCGCATGTTACTGTTTGTTGGAGTCTTTATCTAAAGACACTAATTACAACCTTTTCTTTGCAGACACTTTTATTTTTTGCAAATTAAGAAGGACATTCGGGAGGGCAGGTAACACAGATTCAGTAGTTTTACTGTCGTTGACTCAGTGTGTAATGCCAAATCAAAATATACAGCATGATTCAGTTCAGCCTTTTCTTTCTATGTGATCCTAGCTGATTTTCATATAAAATATTTTGCATAGTAGTCAAATACTTAGTACATAGTTTATATAAATGGATTCAGTTTAAGCTAACAGTAAAGGCTGCACATCCACCATTCATGTAGTCCTGGAAGTATGAATAATTGAAATATCTGAATATTTTTAAATGTAATTTTAATGTCTTTTACCTGCAGGTTAAAGTGTCCACTAAGCTCTGCTGTGGTGCTGGCATCCTATGCGGTTCAATGTAAGTCTTAAACATGCTTACTGAATGGTCAGTTATATTTCCTTGTTTTAAACCATATAATAGTGGCATGTAGGTGTAATAGGTAGTGTTGTCACATCAGCTTGAAGGGTCCCCAGTTTGACCCTCAGCTTGGGTTACTGTCTGTGCAGAGTCTCCCAATGTGTGTGCTCCCAATGTCCACATTCGATTCCTCTGGAATCTTTCCAGCTCATTTAGGGTGATTAACTGTGCTAAATTGCCCTATGTAAGAATGTGTGTGTGCATGGTGTCTAGTGATAGACTTGCCACCATGACCCTAAAGACAACTGGTTACTGAAGATAAATGAATGATGCACACTAGAAGAGCAATGACAATGAATTAATAGCAAACTTTTTGTTTCATAAACAGCTGAATTTGGAGACCATATTCCTGAGTCTGCTCCAGGATATCTTGGAAAAATCTACTTCCTTCCTGATCAGGACAAGGAATTCCTTTTTAAAGTAGAGTCGTTGCATCCTCAGCACAAGTATGTGCATGTACACATATGCAGAATATACTGTATATACTGTAATGACAACGCATTTATGGATGTGCATGTGCCACGTGTTGGTGTGTATTCCACTTGTGTGTGGCTTTGAGTGTGTGTGTGTGTGTAAGAGTGGTGGAAAGAGCAGGAGTGAGTAACTGTGAGTAACTGCATTCCAGAGGCCTATCTCAGAGTGAGGCAGAGTTGTGTTACCTGAACACAGCTAGAACCTTAGATCTGTATGGAGTAGAGCTTCATAGTGCACAGGTAACACATCCATTGCATGATATCAAAGCTTTTGATTGACATTATTATTTCAGTGCTTATTGGACAATAAGGAGTGGGAAAGAGAGTAGATCCTTAAAGGTGCATGACTAATTGGGAAAATGATTATTTCTTAGGATGCTAGTAACCCCTCTCTCTGGGTTGGGATTGCATCAGGAGGCGTGGCCATGTTTTGCAATTTGGTTTGTTCCAGTTTCTTCCCCTGGTGAGAGATAATCTCGTAGCCTTTTTGTCTGACAGTTAGATAACACTGTTATTATTAATAAATAGTATTAATAATTTTAAAATAATAATAAAAAACTGTGGCTGTATTGAATATCCATCTGCTTTTCTTCAGGGTGTTTTCCCAAAAGAAAAAGCTTTACTGTGAATACACAGTCCATTGTGCACTCTGACACAATTAATGATTAATGTTTGAAATGTTTACTTGCAACCTTAACAGCTGATTTCACATGACTAGAGGAATTACAACACAATCCTTGGTTGTCTGAAACTGGACCTGGTCCCAGATGTTAAAGCTCCCTAAAGTGATCAGGGAATTTTGACTGCATAGTTTATTATACAGAACAAACTTTTTTTTTCATTTATTCACCAAGGTCTTGAAATTGCAGTATTTAGCAATATAATCATATCCATATAATGCAGTCAGTAGAGTAAATCATAAAATGCTGTTAATTCTTATTAAGGTACACTCTGTTCACTTATCTGTTTTACTCTCAGGATCAATATAATCAAGATTTCATTCAAAAGAAAGAGATTCTTCATTCACCTTCGACGGAAACATGTAAGTTTCTAGAGGAACAGGTAAGTTTGTTTTTGTTGTTCAAGCAGAAAGAGTTGTTAAAGTCTTTGTGTTTTTATGTAGGGGGCAGTTGGCCCGCAAGCGGTGTCTCTGTCCATGCCCAGCTCTCGTTCCTGTAAAAACCTCTGGAGGTCCTGTGTGGACCATCACACATTCTACAACAGAAAAAACTTGCATGCTGTCTCCAAACCTAGGTACATTTTCACACTTGGAAGTCCATCATTGGTTTCTTGTTTCATTTTGCTTTTGGGTTCCAGCAGTGACCTGGTTTCTGGATGTGTTTTGTGTTGAAGGTCTGTCCCTCTGTATCGGAAACTAGTAGGCGAGGTGATGTGGAACCCCTTAATAAGGTCTCTTTCCACTGAACATCTGGAAACCAAAAGTCTCCCCTCAAGATCTCCACCCAGTACACCTAATTGGTACTGTGTTTATATTGCTATTGATGATATACGAATTATTAATAGGAATCAGTGGTTTAATGATTAAATTTTGTCGCTGTTTTAGGCGCAGTCCTCGGCTGCGACATGATTTCCGTAAGCCCCGTCCATCTTCTGTAGACAACCTTACTAACGACATGAGTTATGTGACTGAGAGTGAAGATGTGTTCTATACTTACAGGTAAAAATGAAACGGTGGCCTTTGCCTGTTCTCTCTCTCTCTCTCTCTCTCTCTCTGTCTGTACATTATGAACTATAAACTCCCAATTGTTATTCAGCTGCTCGAGTCAGTAAACAGTACACATTTATTTAATAAAGGAAACCCCAGGAAGAGCCCCTCAGTGCTCACTCCCAATCTGATGACAACACTTTGGATGAGGAAGACTGGCAGACTCTCTGGGATAAGGTGAGAGAAAATGTATAAGGTCAGATCATGGACAAAGAAATTTGGCATAACACACATACACAGCAATTTTGGATTCTATCTGGGATCGCTTTAAATGGTGCCTTGTTAAGGCTAGAAGTACTGTTTCAAATTTGTCTCACTGCAAAGTGTAGCCAGGGAAAAATAACACTAAATCCCCTACACAATAATGCTCTTGTTAATGTTCATTCCCTTGTTGTACTATGATACATATACTAGTTAACCCAGAATCTCAGATTCATGCCTGCTCTCATTGTTCATAGTGCAAATTAAACTAATGTCACTTTGATTTGTTTAGAGAGCACATAAATCAATGTAGGCACATTTATAATAGCCTTAATAATATGAAATATTTAATCAAATAAATTAACAAAAGAAATGTGAGAAATACTTTCCACTGAGCCCATACCCAGGGTCAGTATCAGGCCATTTTTTAGGGAGTGGGGGGGTGGGGATGAATTCTATCCGATAATGTGAACAATATTTCAGTTGTATTTGGTAATTGGAACTGGAAATGTTTGTGTATATAAAGAGTGTTTAACATATATTTTTTAATTTATTGGTTTTATTAAATTTATATTTTTATACTTAATTATTAGGGATTCAAGCACAATGTTGTTATTGTATTATTATTATTATTATTATTATTATTATTATTATTACTATTATTATTATTAACAACAACAATATTTTATATTAACAATAACAATAACAATATTAACTATTTATTTGTTTGTTTGTTTTCTTCTCTTGTGTCTTAAAACTGATCGTGCAGACCAAACTGTAAGGCTTAGAGACTTGAATATTTGAGGGTTGGTAAAACAGTTAACAGTCTCGCCCTGATCGTCCACACGGTGGCGCTAGAGTGGTCAAAACATTAATATTTTATGAAACTGGCTATAAATTTTGAACGGTTTGTCACTGACTCCAGTTAAGTTAAAAGTCGAACGAAACATAAATTATATACTATGAGCAGTTTCGGAACAGCACCACCTACTGGTCACAATTGTAATTTTTGCTTCTGTATAACTTCTGTTTTATTTGTCCTAAAATAATTTAAGCAGTATCATTAGTTTCAGGGAAGCATACCTAAAGTCGCCTGACACTTTTGAATTGTATGCTAAAGCTGTATTTAAAAACGTGTTATTCTTTTCCTGTATTAGTGCTTATAGACATGCTAAATAATATATGGCATCTTTTTATACAAGTTTTATACAAGTTGGTTTTTGATATGCATGTAACCAATCAATTGCTATATATATAGCTTTGGGGGACACCCCTATTGCTTTTCAGGGGTTGGCCCCTTAGTTCCATTGAAAGGAACTCTTAATGCTTCAGCATACCAAGACATTTTGGACAATTGAATGCTTTCACTGGAACTAAGGGGCCAAGCCCAACACCTGAATTCTTAGTAGTGTTTAAAGAAGAAAATATTGGATAGATATCAATATCAAATGATACGGTTTTGGCGTCGCTTTTTGTATCGGAAAAGAAACCATGGTGAAACAGTAATAGTTCCTTAAATATGTGTTAAAAATGTTGTGGGATTGTTTTATTTTTTACCTCAGACTGTATATGAACATTTTGCGCATTATTAATAACTGGTAATGCCCATCATATCCAAAATGGCTGACAATTTAAGCACACCCATTTATGCCAATATTTAAGAGTGCCTGATAATTTCTTCCATTTGAAATGCAATAATTAGAAAAGGAAATAGTCACAGACTACTTATTATTTTCTTCTTCTTCTTCTTCTTCTTTTTATTGTGGTAGGATATGGAAGCTGATGGAGAACTTCTGCTAATCAGGTTCAAACCTGACAAAGATGGCAAGTTTGGATTCAATGTCAAAGTGAGTGTATTCTGTTATATGTGTAATGACCACGCGTGTTTTTGCTGATTGCATTTCACCTTATGTACTGTCGAATGGGTGTTTGTTTATTTTAGGGAGGTGTGGATCAGAAGATGCCTTTGGCAATCTCTCACGTAAATCCTAATTCTCCGGTAAGGAGTATGAACAGATTTGGATTTGCATTCGCATTCGTTCACAACATGTAATACTGCATGTAACGCTGCCGCTTTGTTGCAGGCTGGTCACTGTGTCCCTGCATTGCTGGAGGGAGATCAAGTGCTCTTGATAAATGGACGTGACATTTCAGAACACACACATCAACAAGTGGTCATGTACATCAAAGCCAGCAGAGAGTCCCACAGCAAGGAGCTCGCCCTGCTTGTACGCAGAAAAGGTTTGTTGATCTACTGTGAAAGTGAATGTTGGTCTTTTGACAAATTTGCAGGGGGAAAACTTCAGCTCAGCTAGTGGTTTTGCTCGATCAGGATTTACCTTTGTTTGGAACAGGCTTTTACTGGTTATTTTCCAGTCTGCACACAGTCATTCAGATACAGGTCATGAGCTTCAGTTAACTTTAACACCAAATATTAGAATGCAGAAGAAATGTGACGTTAACTGTGGCACATCCAACTCTATCCCCAATATGCATGTCGGTGTAGTCTGGCTAATATAGCTAGGTCAAATGTAACAGCAGACAGTATGCTGAGGGAATACCACTAATGTAAGGTCATGGAATATGCACAGGGTGATTTTTACCACTCCTGCAAATTCGGAGGTGTAAAATAGCAGCAGTTTGCCTAATATTGACTAATAAAGGATGCTGTGTGCTTGTAGGTGTCTCTTTGCGAGCTGAAACCTCACTACAATTTCCAGGCAGATTTAACCTTCCAGAAGAAATTCCTCCTTCTCCTGGTCACCCATCTGGAGAGTCACTACAAGAGTCGATGAACCGTCTGGAGAGGGGATTGAATTCTGGCACTTTGCTTTTGCAATTTGATGTAAGGATTTCCAGGCATGTTCGTATGTGATTTTTTTTTTGCCCTGGGCATGTCCGCCTGAAGCATGTGTTCAAATTGGTTGATGATCCTTGCACGTGTGTGTGTGTGTGTGTTTTGATACTCACAGAAATTACACAGGAGGAACCCAGAACGGTCATTGTCTTGTGCACAGCTGCCTGAGAACATGGAAAAGAATCGGTACAAAGATGTGTTACCGTGTAAGTTTCTATAGATGGTGTCAAAAAGAAAAGACACCTTTGTTTCTTTCTGACAGGCAAAATGATGTGAGTATTGAACTCAAAATTCTGGAAATGCCATTATCACAATAATTATAGTTTGTGATTTTTTTTTTTTTTTTTTTTTCCCCCCACTACATGTGTCAGCAGTCAGTGCTTCGTTTATTGTTATTGCATTTTTGGATTCAGTTTTTCAGCATGTCTAAAGGTTTTTGAATCGGAACCTGAATGTCTTTTGTCGTTTTGTGATTATGACTGAGCTATGTTATGATTGCATACGCAAAGCTATGAGATGTGAGTGGATTACAGTTACAGTCAACTGTATCATTTTATTTTATTCTGTTTCAGTTCAGACAAAATGCTCTTTAGAAACTAGGTTGATGAGGCATTTTGTTAGATAATCCCTAAATCGCCATTTCCTGATTCTTTACTCTATCTCTCCCTCTGCTTCCATTAGATGACTTCACCAGGGTGGTGTTACAGACGGAGGTGGATAATTACATCAATGCGAGTCATGTGAAGGCTAGTACACACACATACACACCAACACAAATACTGTACTTGTTAGTAGCCTCTATTACTTTAAAGATCAGGGTGATGTTTTAGACTTTCAGAAGTAGTGTTTATACAGCCAAATATATATTGTGTTTCCAAAAGAGGTCTGCCACCAAGATTAATAGTAACCCTGCATTCACACTAGCAAGCACCAATAAGCTTGTGTCACTCCCAGTTTCTCTTTTGTGTTAGCACACTACCGAGATCATTTGCAGGGTTCTGCTGTCTAGCTTCAAGTTCGCTAAGATATTGCAGTAGCCATGTTGTACACTATATGAAATTATTTTGGAACTAAGTTGGAATCACAATTGTAAAAGATGAATCAGGATTTTCTTTCACTGGAAATCGAATGGTTTAACAAAGTCGGTATTCAAGAACTCAAATGGTCTGCACACAGTTCTGACCTCAAGCCCACTGAACACGTTTGAGATGACAAACTGCTCCCCAGGGCTCCTCATCGAACATCAGTGCCAAAACGTGCTAATAATCCTACAGCAAGATGGGCGCATCCTGACAGCCATGCTTTAAAATCTAGTAGAAAGCCTTCCAAGGAGAGTAAAGGATATTCTTCAGTGAGTGAGGTGTAAATCTGGAATGGGAATAAATTGGAATTAATAAATTGTTAATTCCCACTCTTCCGGGAAGGCTTTCTGCTCGATTTTGGAGCATAGCTGTGGGGATTTGCCCGTTTAGCCTCAAGGGCATTAATGAGTTTGGGCACTGATGTTGGGTGAGGAGGCCTGGCACGCAGTCTGCATTCCAGTTCATCCCAAACGTGTTCAGTGAGATCGAGTTCAGAGCTGCATGCATTTCTTTAACACCAACCTTGGCCAACCATAGTTTCATGGAACTCATGTTGTGCATGGGGGCATCGTCAGGCTGGAACATTTTAAGGCTCTTTAGGTTAAGTAAAGGGAAATCTATTTTATCTTAATTATCTGCTACAGCATGTAAAGACATGATAGACCATCGTGTGCCTCCATGTGTTTGTAGTAGAGCGTTTGGGGATGGCACACATATGGGAGTGTCATGGTCAGGTATACACATATTTTTAGCCATGGGCTCCTGAATAATTTGTATCATATTATGATAAACACTGTGTCATCGGAACTAAATTCAAATATGCATAAATTTGATATGGATACACAACCACAGTATAGCTAGAAAGAGTTCTTCATTAGCTTCGAAATGACACCACGAGAGAGCTCTGTTGTGGGTTAAAATGAAACTCAAGTTCTGTTCCTGTTAATAGTTTTCCCCATTTTCAGTCAAATTCTTGGTGGGGAGAATTTATAAATGTATTTATATATTTTTTTAAGAAATTGTGAAACTGTAGTACATTTGGTTTAAAATATTATAATATTAAACCTCTGTTTATAATCATTTTTTACTTATTCAGAAATAACCAGCATGTATGTACAGAAAAAAAAAAACAGTTTTGAATTGTTTATGATTCTGAAATTCATAAAATAGGAGTCAGTCCTAATTTTTATTCATTTCTCATTTTATTCTAAATATTCTGAAAATTAAATCAAACCCTGTGCTCCTTAAACAACTTCACATTTAGCCAACTGCCTTCTGCCTCACAACCAAGCTGAATACAGTGAAAGCATAGAAGGTTTTACTGAAGAATTTTTGAGCTGCCACAAATCCGTGAGCAACACCAGACATCAAATTTTACCAAAGGTTTGACCTGAAAATAGATACAAATGATAATGGTAATCGTTATTGCTGCGAAGACAGATTTAGTGCATATGGCTATTAACACTTAGGAGTCATTAAATATCAATGGACCCAAGCACATGTTCATATTGGTTAGATTACAGGCACACTGAGAAAGGCTGTAAAGCAGTGACTGATACTTTCCAGTTTGATTTATCTGTTGCTTACATTATAAATTTTCTGTGACCATTTATAATTTGGGACTATTATAATATTCAAACATTATGTCCGTAGCATGTGTGATATACCGTATGTGACCAACACCTTTACAAAGAGTCAGTGTGTCTCAAAGGCCATATGCCCTTCTGCCACATCCACCATCGAACAAAATCTAAAGAATAATCCACGCTGGATGACTATGCTAAGTAGGGGGGCATTTTATACTCTTCATTTATACTTTGTATTTTTGAAAATAGTAGCACAATCTCCATTTTATTAGTTATATTAAATAGCAATATTTCTAACATTAATTTGTAAAATAAATGAAAGTGATGATTGAGTCCACATTTGTCAGTGAACTGACATGTATAACATGTATAACTACCCCTATTTTGGGAACTCCTGACCCCCTGCGAGCCATCTTCAATAAAAATTGATTTGAAAGTGGCTGTTTATTAGAGCTTCCTTCAAGAACCACCAGACTAAACACTTCCTTCAATGTACCATCAGATAATTGTTCCTCTTGTTCCACTTTCACAGCCACTTTCGGAGTAAGCATTACCTTGGATAACTTCTAATACACTAAGAAACATTTTCACTACCAGTTGTTCCATATGAACCTGATGTGAAATGCAGCTGTGTTAAAGACTATGCCATTCAAATAGACCTTATCTTCCCAGTCACCTGCTTTGAGCTATTTGGCTATAGAACAAGTTATAGTGGATCCAGGAAACACTTTATGTGACTTTAGTGCACACCCATCTGATCTATCTGGAACTCCTGGTTCAGACACCACAGTGTGATCTTCACAAGCAAGCTGCCCTAGTCTTCAATCCACTGGATAAAAAACAATGTAAGGCACTTCAGTAAAGAAAAAGAAAAAAACATTTCAAAACCTCTGACTAGCACATGCTTCCCTGTGGCCATTAGTAGACAGGTAACACTATCTATAAAAGGAAAGACTCAGTAGTTCCTGAGTCACAGAGATCACACTACACTCCCAACCAGACAAAAATACACTTCCCTCTGAAATAATGTTCGGAAAGTTAATAATAGTTATTCTTAAAAAAGAATAAAGAGTATTAGCAGCGCCAGTGTGTTGTTCACAAGTGACTAATACAACAGGTTTGGCTAACGTTCCCTACTTAATAAGGAACACTCAGGCATTTTACAATGAGGCAAACCATGTCAAACATAATGAAATAGCTAGTCCCTTCCACTGTGGACTTCCAATTATACAATTTTTGTTTTCAGCCTGATCACTGCCTGGCTTGATCCCAAGGTTGCTTAAACAGTGTATGAAAACTTTCGGATAATTTAAATAGGTGGCCATACATTAATACATATTTTATCAAGTAAAGGATCAGCGTAAACCTCTAACTCTTTTTAAGTTAATGTTGGAGCCATTGTGATGTCCTAGTAATATCAAAAGCTGTCAGGAGGAAAAACTGGCAGAGAAGATGCAGGCTGAGGAACATCCCTTATAGTCGATTATATTTCCTTTAACTCAAGTATGAGCCTCCCATTCAGTTCATGGTAGCCTGGCAGATTGAAGCTTGCATTTGTCTCTCCTGCAAAGCTCTTTTATTTTGAATTCACATACAGTGAGGGAAAAAATGATTTGATCCCCTGCTGATTTTGTATGTTTGCCCACTGACAAAGAAATGATCAGTCTGTAATTTTAATGGTAGCTGTATTTGAACAGTGAGAGGCAGAATAACAACAAAAAATCCAGAAAAACGCATTTCAGAAAAGTTCTACATTGATTTGCATTTTAATGAGTGAAATAAGTATTTGATCCCCTATCAATCAGAAAGATTTCTGGCTCCCAGGTGTCTTTTATACAGGTAAGGAGCTGAGATTACAGTAGGAGCACTCTCGGGGAGTGCTCTTAATTTCAGTTCGTTAACTGTATGAAAGACACTTGTCCACAGAAGGAAGCAATCAATCAGATTCCAAACTCTCCATCATGGCCAAGACCAAAGAGCTGCCCATGGATGTCAGGGACAAGATTGTAGACCTACACAAGGCTGGAATGAGCTACAAGACCATCGCCAAGCAGCTTGGTGAGAAGGTGACAACAGTTGGTGCGATTATTCCCAAATGAAAGAAACGCAAAAGGACCATCGGTCTGGGGCTCCATGCAAGATCTCACCTCATGGAGTTTCAATGATCATGAGAATGCCGAGGAATCAGCCCAGAATTACACTGGAGGATTTTGTCAATGATCTCAAGGCAGCTGGGACCATAGTCACCAAGAAAACAATTGGTAACGCACTACGCCGTGAAAGACTGAAATCCAGTAGCGCCCGCAAGGTCCCCCTGCTAAAGAAAGCACATGTACAGGATCATCTGAAGTTTGCCACATCTGAATGATTCAGAGGAGAACTGGGTGAAAGTGTTGTGATCAAATGAGACCAAAATCCAGCTCTTTGGCATCAACTCAACTCTCCGTGTTTGGAGGAGGAGGAATGCTGCCTATGACTCCAAGAGACCATCCCCACCTCAAACATGGAGGTGGAAACATTATGCTTTGGGGGTGTTTTTCTGCTAAGGGGACAGGACAACCGCACCGCATCAAAGGGACGATGGACGGAGCCATGTAACGTCAAATCTTGAGTGAGAACCTCCTTCCCTCAGCCAGGGCATTGAAAATGGGTCATGGATAGATATTCCAGCCTGACAATGACCCAAAACACACGGCCAAGGCAACAAAGGAGTGGTTCAAAAAGAAGCACATTAAGGTCCTGTAGTGGCCTAGCCAGTCTCCAGACCTTAATGCCATAGAAAATCTGTGGAGGGAGCTGAAGGGTCAGCCACAAAACCTTAATGACTTGGAGAGGATCTGCAAAGAGGAGTGGGCCCAAATTCCTTGAGATGCACACCATGTGTGCAAACCTGGTGGCCAACTACAAGAAATGTCTGACGTCTGTGATTGCCAACAAGGGTTTGCCACCAAGTACCAAGTCATGTTTTGCAAAGGGGTCAAATACTTATTTCACTCAATAAAATGCAAATCAATGTATAACTTTTTTGAAATGTGTTTTTCTGGATTTGTTTGTTGTTATTCTGTCTCTCACTGTTCAGATAAACCTACCATTAAAATTACAGACTGATCATTTCTTTGTCAGTGGGCAAACGTACAAAATCAGCAGGGGATCAAATCATTTTTTCCCTCACTGTACTATGCTGGCAGAAAAAGGCAGTAGGGCCTCAGGAGAACCTGGCTCCCTGTGCCATTTCCACAAGAATTCCCTTTTCTAGTAAAGAAACTGTCAGTCTTTTAGGTCATCATTAGTGCATCTCTAGCAGTTCATCTGGGGGATCGTCTATAATTCATCTGCTGTGAGAGCCCATGCCAATCTAGAAAAGGCAGTGAAAGTCTACAAAACTAACTAGTTTAGCATAGGCAATGATCACAACCTACTCAACAGGGTCCACACCTAGAAAACACACCCACCAACCCAAAATTCCCTCACAAAAGATACATACACCCTACAACAAAATTCAATATTATAAATTCAGAGCTCATAAAAATAAAATTTAGAACACTCTATCTACAAATGAAGTACTACTACTCACAAGACTCAGCAGAGATTTGTAATAAGCCATAGTCTCCATAAAGGAACACAAATCTCCTTGCAGTATGCCAGTAACTAGACCAACACCAGGTTATTACACAAAACCACTAAACAAACACCGGATTGTAAAACTGATGCACATAGATGCTGATTCAGCACCACTAAAATAATAGCATACAGGAAACGAAACCACAAAATATCAGTACAGTACCAAGGGGACTCTGAGGACTCCACAACTGGCAACCCAGTTATTAAGTATAGAATATATTAATAGTGTTAGCACCTTTCAATAGTTTTAACTACTGTTAATGCTATAAGCAACGTCGCTATTTCACTGGACAAGAGTGGCAGCTCTTGTCTCAGAACCCCAGCAGATACAGTAAAATGGCCTTTTAACATAGATCAATTTTCCCAGTCATCATAAAATCCTCTGTGGCCATAACAGTGTTTTTGGCAAATAATTGGAATCCAGTTAAATTGGAATTATGGAGTGAATAATGTCCTTACATGAGAAATATTTGTGCACCTTTATGATACCAAGACTGAGAAAAAGAAGAATTTTTGTTTTCCTTATCCAATACTCAAATTTTTGGGCTGTACGTTCTGGTCTTTTGTCTGGTTTTTAAGATGCACTTGGGCTGAAAACCTGAAAACTCTGGTCTATGATATTACGTTTTTGTTGTGTGCCTAAAGGCACTAAAGGCATTCAGATGGAGCTGGTAGACTGTATGCTGGATGACTGTCTGTTGTCGACTCTTACAGTGAATCTTTTTTTAGCCCGGCATAATTTATGCACTTGCACACCCTCTCCCTCAGAGAAAACGAAATAAATTACCAATTACCACCACTGAGTTGGGTTTAGATCAACTCCGGTTTACTTCTTATCTTACAAATTAACTTCACAGCTATTCAGAGCCTTACCAGGATTGGGGTATGCTTTTGAGTGACAGCCAAGTATTCAAACACAATCCCTATAGAGAGTAAATGTCCAAAAAGAGCCAAAAAAAGAACAATCCAAAACAACAGTGATCCCTAGGGATGGACTGAGTCTAAGGAATCTAGCAGAGACGCTGCAAGATGCCACAGTGGTTGAAATGGTTTTAAATGACTCACCCACACACTGATTTTAAGGGGAAAAAATAATGAAAACTTGCAAGAAGATCCCCAGACAAGTCCCTAGGTTTTATTAGGAAACTTGAAAATGATGAGAAACAATGCTACTCTGGTAAACTTGGTCAAAAAGTTTGACTGGGAATTAAAGCACCTTTGAGTTTCTTATACTTTTATTTTCAAGTTAAAAATCAGACGTTTGGCTCAAAAGGTCTTCATGTAAACGTGTAAAGCATCGATGTTACACCCCAAGAATGTTGAGTCTTACCCTTCTCGTGTTTATTTCCAACATTTTTTACAGTTTGTTATCCTGCCATATGCCTGCCTTTTTATACTTTTACCTCCTTCAGATTGTCTATAGGCTGTCAGCATTGTTGCCATTCCAATATTGTCTAATGTAGCTTTGTTTTCCAGTTGTCATGATAGATACTACCCAAATTATTAGGTGTAATTCTAAACTAATAGAAGTATTATTAAACCAATTGTTGTGACATTTAAGAAAACAAAGGCTTACAGTTGGCTTAGAAAGGCTTAGACTGTTGGAGAGGGCTCATTTTGAAGCTGGTGTTCCTGATTAAGCCCTGTTCAAACCTATCCTAGCTCTATGATCCTCTGAGTGGCATGAGGGATTTATAATCTACATTAGTTTTATGTAGATTTGGAATCAAGGATCAGGAAAGTGCTATAATGTGTGTGTGTGTGTGTGTGATTTAGACTGAGCCAGCAGGTACCACATTACGTTATGTGGCATCACAGGGACCACTGCCAAACACATGTACTCACTTCTGGAGGAGTGTATGGGAGCAGGGAGTCAGTGTGATCATCATGTTGACCACACTGACTGAGAGAGGAAAGGTAGGTACCTCAAACAAGCTCTAAGAAACATTATGAAACATATATTGTGTATACAGACGTACACTGCAAGCACACACAGCTCCATTGACATAAATGAACAGAACTGTATTTGCACATTATACACAGAAGGACCCTATTCAACTGCCATAACACACACACACACGCGCACACACACACGCTCACAGTTTAATTGTGACTGCTGTATTCTTGAGCTCAGCTTGACTGTTGCTTGGTAACCATTTGGTCTAAATTCTTTCCTAGGGTGATTTGATATTTTGTGTGTGTGCATGTGTGTGTATGCTTTGCTTAATAATCTTGGCACTGTTTTAGACCAAATGCCACCAATACTGGCCTCATCCTCCTGAAATGAAGGACTATGACTACCTTCAAGTGTGCTGTCATTCTGAAGAGTGTAACCTGACCTATGTCATCAGAGAGCTAACGCTCACACACACTAAGGTAACAAACACACACATTCGTGTAAAGTTGGGTAAAGAGGGAATACCTGATTTCTCCAGGTCGCTGAGTAGTACTATAAAATAGTATTTATTTTCAGAAGAAAAATCCTTAAAAGTTACCTAAAGCTATTTAAAACTTTTAGGGAGTGCACTCATTTAATACACTTATGGTGTGCCAGATTTCTATGTTTGGTTATAGTTTTTGCAACATAAATTCGTCTTTCCTTAGTTTCATCTCATTGAAACGGTGTTAAATAAAACAAAACAAAGCAAAGCCCTTTATACCTTCAACCAGAATTTGTTACTATTTATCTGTGTACATGTTATGAGCATTTCTTTGCATGTGTGGTCACACATTTTCACCACAGGACCACACACACACACATACATGCACACATACACACATGCATGATGATTGCTGGAGAACAGAGACCCATCTGTTGTAGCTGTTGGTGGGAGTTAATCTGAGCATGGGCAGCAGACGGAGGTTATATCACACATTCATTGGCCATACACCGTGTGTGTTTGTTTATGCCTGGGTTAGTGGAGATGGAAAGGTAGATTAATGCATGATACCGCAATCAATTGACTTGTTCTTTCCACCTTGTGACCTTGCTGTAGCAATTATTGTGGACATCACATTGAAGCAGTGTGCATCTGCATCTGTATGTGCAGCCTCTAGCACATGGTAACAGTTTTCCCCGCTTTAGTACCCCGTTTGAGCGCTTCCGTGGTCTTTATAATTAGATAATGCAGAAGGATCAGCCGAATGGGGCGAGCAGGCCATTTGTTGCCTTATGAATCATCTAATGTCAGATTCAGTGGTTTCACCTAATTGGTGCCTTAAGAATCGAAATTAAGCCTGAAGCTTAGACACTTAATGGATCAAGTCATAAATGATCAATTTATTGTTACAGGTTTATAGTTATTTAAATCTGCCATAAGTCACTATAAATGTTAAAACTGGTTCAATACTAATAAGTTGCACTGGAACACCATTGTATTCCTGTCAGCATGAAATTAAAATTTGTAAGGCATTGCTCTGTTATAAAATGATTATGCTAATTAACCAAGATAAATTTGTCACTGTAGCGAGGTTTAATTGCTTCCGTTTTTCCGAAGAGTGTTATTGATTATAAAACCGCTTGAGTCTATGCTTTTCTTTTTCTTTTTTTCCCGGCTTATCCTAAGTCTCAATAAATGGGAACATGTAATAGTGCATGTCATGTATAATCATAGCACTGGGTATGGAAGAGATGTGCTGTAAATCTCTCGGCAGTTAAACGCGTACAGGGGTGTGTCCGCATGTACCTGTTTTTGTGTTCTTGTTTTCCGCTTCAGTATCTTTGCAATCTAGCAGGGAAAAAGAAGCGTGCCCAGACATGAATTTTCCATTCAGCAAACACTTGCATTCTCTCTCTCTCTCTCTCTCTCTCTCTCTCTCTCTCTCTGTTACTCTCTTTCTCTCACACACACACGAACACATTCTTTTTCTCTCCTCCATTCTCTTTCTGTCTCACTCACTCACTCACTCACACAATCTCTCTCTCTCTCTCTCTCTCTCTCTTAGTTGGGTGAACAGCGCTCCATCACACACCTACAGTATGTGGCCTGGCCAGATCATGGGGTCCCAGATGATTCTTCAGACTTCTTGGACTTTGTCCAGGCAATGAGAAGCAAACGAAAGGGCACTGAACCACTTATGGTCCATTGCAGGTAGGCACGAAGACTGGCACCCATCTAGATGATGGGCAAAGAAACAACACCGATAATTTTCCATTTGAACATTTAGAGAATACAGTAACCTTTAACAAACAGCATTCTTAATAGTTTCCTCCCAGAAACATAAAGTGCCATTATTGGCACGCATAAAAATATTTCAATTCATAAAAATTGCATCAGATGATATTATGCAGTCATGGGGGAAAAAGAAAGTACACCCTCTTTCAGTTCTATATTTTTATTTGTCAGGGCAGAAATAACAACTGTGTGGTCCTCCAACTAATATAAAGAAATGAATAACCCCAGGTGACATCATCAACAACAAATACAAAGAATTTCTGTAAAACATCGCTTCAGTTCATTGATGGTTGTGTGTACACAGCTCTCTTCACTATTCCATCAACTTGATTGTTTTTCTTCTTTAGCTATTCAGATGTCAGTTTGCTGCTGAGCTTAGGATCATTGTCCGGTTGCATAACCAAATTTCAGGACCAGCCTAAGCAGCTGCACAGATGACCTCATATTTGTCTCCAGAATAATCTGATAAAATGGAGATCTTTATTGTCTCAGTGACTGTAAGTCTCCCAGGTCCTGGCATTGCAGAACAAGCCCAATTAATGACGCCTCCACCATAACATTTGTCAGTTTGTGGTGATTTTCACCAAACATGGCACTGTGCATGATGAGCAAACATCCCCACCTTGGTCTCATCAGTTCAATGGATATTGTATGAAAACTTTTATGCTTTTATACATAAACATTTCATGTTTAATGTCCTTTCAGAGGTCTGGAGGTCAAATAATGTAGACCTTGTTTTTTTTTTTTTTCTTGAGCATTGAGACTGATCCTTAGACTAAATTTGCTGGCATTTGCTATCCAGACTATCCTGAAGGCTTTTAATTTGTACATAGTTTTTCTATCTGTGTAATGGCAAATTTCAGATTGTTTGGAGATGGCAGTATAACCCTTTCCAGATTGAAGAGCAGCAACAGTTGCTTCTCTGAGGTCATTGCATGCTGTGCTCAACTGAGTGCTACAGAATACCAAACTGACAAAAAAATCTGCTTTTCGGGGGATTAAAGGAGTCTTTCTTTATGAATTGGTGCTTTATGAACTAGTCTTGTGTATTCCATAAGTAACACATACATATAATACATATTAAAATCCTTTTTTTTTTTTTTTGATTGGTGGACTGAACTGACATATTGAAAGATTTTTGTAATGGCCATCTCAGTCTTAGGAATTGAACCCTGTTCAAATGTGTGGTATTTTCACATCATCGCTCCTACACTATATTGCCAAAAGTTTTGGGCCACCCCTCCAAATCATTGAATTCAGGGGTTGGACTCGGCCCCTTAGTTCCAGTGAAAGGAACTCTTAATGCTTCAGCATACCAAGACAATTTTGGACAATTTCATGCTCTAAATTTGTGGGAACAGTTTGATGACCCCTTCCTGTTCCAACATGACTGTGCACCAGTGCACAAAGCAAGGTCCATAAAGACATGGATGAGTGAGTTTGGTGTGGAGGAACTTGACTGACCTGCACAGAGTCCTGACAGAACACCTTTGGGATGAATTAGAGCGGAGACTGCGAGCCAGACCTTCTCGTCCAGCATCAGCGCCTGACCTCACAAATGCACTTCTAGAGAAATGGTCAAAAATTCCCATAAACACACTCCTAAACCTTGTGGAAAGAAGAGTTAGAACTGTTATAGCTGCAAAGGGTGGGCCAACTCCATTTACATTTATGTGCATGTAAAAGTAGATGTCCCAAAACTTTTGGCAATGTTGTGTATCTTACAAGTGATGGGAGCCCACCAGAGAGGTGGTAGTCTGCCATCCAGATCATCAGCAGCACCAAGTTATTAGGATTTCAATAATGAGTCAGGAGCTTGTGTTCTTGATGTTCATGAATAACATTGAAGAATTTTGACCAACGGAAAATATAACATAATTGCAAAGGCTATACCAGCTCAGTCTACCAGTCCCTCTGGCCTCATTTATATAAGGAAGAATAGGAAGACTAGGAAGATGAGCGTGGAAATAAAAAAGAAAGGCAGCCTACTGCAGCTTGAATCAGGGACTGCGATCATCACTGACTTTGATGTGTTCTGCCCCATTGTACTACATAATAATGCAGAACAAATATAGCATGTAGAGACATCATACACACAAACATGTCATGAATAATATGAAAATGCATAATAATAAATCATTAAAAATAAAATAAATAATTAAAAAAGATAAATAAAAAGAAAAAAATAAGAGACCACTGCAAAATAATCAGTTTCTTATGTTTTTCTCTTCCAGGTTCATGTATTGCTGAGATGAACAGTTTTGTTTCATTTTTTTTGTGAACTGCTGACAATATTTTTATTTTTATTTAATAATAACTATAGAGTGTATATTTAAAGGAAATGACAACACATCAAAATAACCCAAGATCATGTAGTATTTGCAGAGCTTTAATAACTCAAATAAAACAAAATGCAAATAATTTGTAAACAAATCGTGTTAATGCTTTGGCTAAATAACATTAAGAAATCAGTATTTGGTGGAATAACCCCGATTTGCATGTGTTTTGGCTCCATGCTCTCCACCAGTTTTTCACATTGCTGTTGGGGAACTTTATACCACTCTTTTTTGCAAAAAAGCAAACAGCTCAGCTTTGCTTGATGGTTTTTGACCATCCATCTTCCTCTTGATGACATTCCAGAGGTTTTCAATAGGGTTCAAATCTGGAGATTGGGCAGTTTTTTTTCCAGAGATATATATATATATATATATTACATGCATAAGTAAGTAACTGAGTGAATGCTGTCTTTAGTGCTGGGATTGGACGGACAGGTGTGCTCATCACCATGGAGACGGCCCTGATCCTGATGGAGGGGGCAGAGCCAGTGTATCCTCTTGAGATAGTCGCTTCACTGAGGGAGCAAAGAGCTATGATGGTCCAAACCCCGGTATACACAGTGCTTTCATTTCCGAAGCTTTTATTCCTTGTGTGGTATTTCCACCTTCACATGGCACTACAGACTATTGTTCATCTGTGTGTGTGTGTGTGTGTTGTGTTTTGTTATTTTTCAGTGCCAGTTCAGCTTTGTTTGTCACGCCATCCTGCATGTGTACCGAGAGAGATTCAAACACAGCCAAGCAACTAGCAGCTGACAAGAGGAGGACATGAGACACGGATATGAATACAGAGCTCATAAAGAGATGAAAACCAATCGGTTTTAGGCATGATGGATCATAGGTAGTAAGAGGGAGAGTTAACTAGGTTTTGTCAGGTCTTGTGCTTTTATGAAGCAGAGGTAAAGACCAATGCTAAAGAAAAGTAGTAAAAAGTAAATGATTAACAGAAACAAGTATAGTAAAGAAAATTTAGGATCATCTCAAATGAACTACTTTTTCAAGTAGCTGGTTACACTTGGCATGGAATCAACAGTCATTTCGGGGGTTGGAAGAAATTTTAAGAATTAAATTGTTGTCATAAGGTTTAAAGAATGTAAACTCACATGCAGTAGAAATGATGAAAGCTTTAGCAAAACTTTGCTCGATTAGGTAAAGATATCTATGCAGTAGTACTGCACAGGCATAATCCAAGCCCTTACTGACACACTGATATACTGCCATGCTGCTAATAACCAAACTTTCCTCCACATAATTCTACAGAATTCTGTGACCAAAAACCACGACCAATGGTGCTCTCAGAACTGTGTGTATCTTCTCATCTTCCATAACCACCTTATCCTGGTCGGTGGTGTGGTTTAGGAGTGGAATTGTACACTGAGCATGAGTTGGAGGAGGCACCAGTCCATAACTATACACATATATTCACACTTTAGGCAATTTAGCCTAATCAGTTCACCTCCTGACCTCCATGTTTTTCGGGAGGTGAGAAGAAACAAGAAAACCTGGAGGAAACCATGGCCATGGAAAAAAAAAAAAAACTTTCATTGACACTTGTGCTGATTTTAGCACTTTAGACCTTTATAATTCTATGTAATACACACGAATACACAGTCTACAGCAATCATCACTTTATTAATAAAGAATCTAATTGAATTTATTTTTGGCTGTCTGTTTTTGAGTAGTGTGAGGTGGTTCAGACTATGTGCTGATAGGAATACTTTAAAATGCAAGAGGTTTAAATAAATAAAAAAAGGTTTTTTTTTAATATATATATATATATATATATATATATATATATTTATATATATATATATATATATATATATATATATATATATATATATATATATATATATATATATATATATATATATATATATATATATATATATATATATATATATATATATATTTGAAGCTCATTTCGTAAACCATGTACCAGTGAGGGATTGCGCAATGATAATAAAGACACACTTATGGTCCAAGCTTAAAGGCAAACATCTCACAGCCAGCAGGTAGCGCTGCCTCGCGCACTTCCAGGAAAAAAAGTTTGAGTGTTTCTCCGTGATTCGAGCATGCGCAGTAAAAGCTGCCTGGCCAGTTTCTCTGGATTACTTACCTGGAAGGTGCATCAGTTTCGGTCAGTGGAGGAAGCGGAAAAAATACCGCGAGCGGAAAACAAATACAAGCGGGTGTCAGTCTCCGCCACGAAACTAATACCGCAGACATACTAATCGAAATTTCTGGCGCTTCATCTCTTAATGAAATAAACATTACGCAGTGAGGAGACTCTGAAAACGTCTGAGCAGCTCCGAGGCAGGAGTGTGTGTGTTTTCTCCCCGCGATTGGCCGTCCTGCGTGACAAGTCCTCCGAGCCAGCTCTCTACAGGTCTGCGTCTTAACAGATCGCTTCGGTGGCGCGAGACTTGCGTGATCGTGATCTCCATAATCATCTGGCAATCAACTGGAGCTCGTTTTTCTCCCCGGAGCGCGTTTACGGTCCTCGCACGTCACTTTCCGCGGTTCGCCGCGTCGCTTTGCCCGCTTTCTCTTTCACTTGAAAGATGATGGGCTTTCTGCGCAGGACGTTCAGCCTCCGCTCACGGAGACGCTTTCGGCCGTCCGATGAGCTCGACGGTGCCGGCCGAGGCGTAAACCCAGCGCTCCAGGCTCACCAGCAGCATATGCCCGCCGTGGTGACCGGAGGCACTGTGGTGCACATCCCCGCCGCGGGCAACAGCAAAGCGGCCATCACGTGCAGAGTTCTGCTGTTAGACGGCTCGGATGTCAGCGTCGAGTTACCGGTGAGTAAGTACACTTTAACGGGTGTGCTTTGGAGACGAACGGCAAAAAAAAAAAAGATCTACTAGTTTACTCCAACTCCATCCAAGGGTGAAATCGAATTGATCGTTGCTTTGCCGCGCTGTTTTATAATTGGCCGCATGTCTGGTCAGCTAAGTGAGGAAAGATAAGGGGCTTGAAAAAGTGCACTATCGCTGACCGTCCGATTTGTTTTTTGTTTACTCATCTCCAAAACTTTGGCCGAGCGCTTGCTGTGCCACTGTGTTTCCCTATGGGCTTCCCTTCCGCTGACAGATGGTGCTCGGGTTTGCTTCCTACCAACGGAGCGAAGGCACTCTGTCACTGATCAACATGTTTATTATATAAAGTACAAAACCTACTCTTGGCTAAGAAATCAAACCCCAGGCTCAAAGATTTTAGCCGGAATTATTTGCTCAGTCAGGTCAAAGTATGTGTTTTACCTTTCGACTTCCGCCTATCAGGGTTACACCTGAGTTAGTCAAATTAGCCAAATAGTCCAGGGCTTTTGTCCTGTAATAAACCCCAGTCTGGCAGTGTTTGTGGTTTCTTTCAGGTGTAGCTTTACCCTTGTGTGTCTCAATAAGACATCTGTAACAAGTACAAACAGAGGTGAGAGTTAGAGCTTTTCTATCTGGTTTTGGTTTTCTCCCAGTAAGAACGTCTATATATATAGTACACCTTTAAGAGTAATACAGCTTTAGTCTAAAAGCCAATGGAAAAGGATACCATATGTGTCTTCCCAGGTACATACTAACTACATACTAACATATTGTGTGTGTGTGTGTGTGTGTGTGTAAGCCCGTGCCACCACAGTGACAAAAAAAGTACAGTTTGGTGTCTTTATTTCTGAGTGTGTACCCACAGATTACCATTTGATTCGAGCATTTACTTTAACACAAAGTTGTCCCTCACAACAAAGATGTTTTTGTTGCTGGCTACATTGGTCGGTGCTGGCTTAAGTGCAGGGATCATGTGTTTTGCTTGTATCGTGTTACAACAGAGCTTGTGTATTTTGTCATGAAATATGTGAATCAGAAACCACAAGTCGTTAGCCATTAGTCTACTCTGGGTGGCACACAGCTAAAGAAGAGCGTTATTTTTATTTTTTTCTGCCAGCTGGCCTAATTCACACGCAAGCTTCAAGAAATATTTAAAAAAAAGGGGGAGAGAGATTAAAGAGATTCAAATTCATTTGTCAAACATGTGTTGAGACTTATCCCACGAGCACTTGAACTCCCAAAGCGTTTTCTGATCTGATCTGTGGTCTATACTTTGTGTTTCGTTTATTTAAAAAGCACGTGAAAAGCAGAAGTGCATATAAATGTTGTCTGTTAAAGCTTAAAATGGGTTACATGATTTACAAATCAAGTACAAGCCAAAACCGTGTGATTTGTAACGATAAAATCTTACAGGATCGCTAAACACAAGAACCTAGGTGAAAGTGAAAGAGAATGACATTAGACACATGGGCTCAGAAATGTCACCAGATGACGTCATCGACCGTTTGCACATTCGGTGAATCTTAATCAACTGCATATCAAAACATGGTGATGGAGGATATTCAGCAGACAAGATGATCAGAGTATAAATCAGCAGGAAGGAAATGGGAATAAATGGAATAACTTGCGTTTTTGTGCTTAATAAAACGGAGAAGAGAGATTAAAATGGAAGAGAAACAAGTGTGAGTGGGACAAATGATGATTAGTGATTTGTTGTTAGTGAAACTGTGATGATCAGGTCATTAGGAACATAGGTTCACGCTACTTAGTGAGGCGTAACACACTGGTCATTGACAAGCAGCTGTACTGAGTGCTGAATATCTCCTGAAAAGGTGCTAGATTTGTTGTAAATGCCCTTGATACTGGAGCATCTCTCTGTATTTTCTTGATCCCATTTAGTCATCCTGTAGAAGGTCCACACTACATCATGGTCATCGTCTGTACCATTGTTACCTTCGCAAGGGTTCCAGGAAATGGATTCAAGCATGCTGAATAAAGCACACTAAAGCACCACCTTTTTCTTTCTTTTTTTTTTTTTGTATGCTAATCTTTTGTTTCTTGTTAAATTTGCATTTTTACACGAATGAGAGTTGATGCAAAGCTTTGAAGGTGGTTATTTGCATTATTCACCTTATTCCTATTCTCACCATGTTTGACTGTGTTATAGAAATGGATGCATGACCTGCTGTAGGTTTTAGGGTGTCCTCTCAGGCCAGGAAGGTGAGCTGTTTGCTCTGCCAAGGCCCTGATGGAGTCAGTTGATGAATGTTAGGATCACAGCATCTAGATTGAGCGCATTCCCTTAGTGCGTAATGGCAAAATGCTGATATTGACGCATGTAGCACGCCTCACTCATTATGTGGAGATACTGCTGTTTATTCGTTATCAGGCTTCAATGTCATAACTGGGAGTGTGGCAAAGAAGAACAATGTGAGCTCCCTTTGCTGTGTTATTTTGACAGGAGCAGATACGGGTAGTACAGCTCTAGAGCTGCTTTACATACAGAGAAAGACGCTGATGTACTTTTAATGGCTGCATCTCATTCTCTTAACGTCTGACAATCAGAGCTTCTGACGATCAGAGCATAATGGAGTGTATCAGCAATAGCAGTAAGTACTCTGCAAGCTGGAATTAAAGCTACCTAAAGCTGAATCTGGTCAAATACCCAATCCTCTGCCACCTTGATGCTAGAACTCAGGCAGGTCTTTGCAGCAAGCACTAAAAAATTTGCCTCCTTCTGTCCAAAATAAAAAAATAGTCAGGATACCTTTAGGTCAGCCATCACACAATTTCTACAAGTTTAGGTTTTTACATCTACAACAGCAGACAGTTTAATCTGCCACTACAAACCAAAACCTAGATATGGTTTTGGTCCAAGGCAGGGTGTGGCCAAACCTCCAGAATACGCTTCACAGAAAGTGGTGGTGAATGCCAGAGACTTCTCCGAAAATATGCAGACAACGGTGTGCCAGTTTTCTCGTCTGCATATCAGGTAGATCAGTGTGTTGCACATAGCAGATGTGAAGCATGATGTAAAAATGCACGACTGATTTGTGATTAAACAAGAAAAGTCTTGAAGTGGGCAGATGTCTCGGAGCCGCTTACTTAATGCGCCGTTGAAATGCTCTAACAGTGGAAACTTAATCTTGCGACAAGGCTGTGTTAATGAATTGAAAAAATTGTGACATCAGAGCAGACGTCAAGGCAACTTACCTTTTGTGTCCCATGTGGTTCATAGGATGGACGTCCAGGATGCAGTGGCCAGATTTATGGCTTTATGATTTTCGCCTGCTGTCTCTTTTATGGATGACACTGCTGCATATCTGACAGACCTAACCACTTTTGTTGTTAGCCAGGTTCTGACCAAACAGGCTATAGTTGAATCTGTTGTTCATGTTGCTACCAACAGCCCCCTGTAGCATAAGGTTTGTATTTATGAGTACTGTCAGTGGTGGGTGCACTAACAGAATGTCTAATGAACCCCATTTCTGACTTAGAAAACAGGCCATTGCCCTGGCTCTCCTGCCGGGGTCACTCAGACTGACATGGTGTGACATGAGGGAGACCTTTTACAGGCTACGAATACGGGGTCACAGTCACAGAGTGATCGGTATTCAGCAAGGAAAAAACGTGCACAAAGAAATAATTCGGATCTGAAGGCAACTTCCCTGGAGCTTCTTCACTTACTATTAGAACCATTTCTACATGCATAACCATCTGTCTTTTATTTCCACACAGTTGCTTTAGCATTCAGAGCACTCGAGCTCCTGTATCTTTATAATCAGCATGGAGTACAGCACTTTCTTAGCCTCGTAAAAAAAAAAAAAATGCTGCATTTGTGTAATAGAAAAGCACAAAATTCAGGTTCACAGCCATTCATTTTCTAAAGAACAATAAATGCTGACAGATGATTAGCTCATGAAAATGTGTGTTCCAAATAAAGGGTTTTTTTTTTTATAAAATTTAGACAAACCTTACAGCAGTCTCATTCTGTACTATACTGCGTGTATGCGTGTGTCATCTGGTTACTGTAGTATTAATACAAAGAAGAAAAATTCCCCCTGGAGCTCTTTGACATAGGAGAGGAATGGTAATGCGGTTCCGTATATGGGCATGTAATTGTTGGGCACATGCCATATCAAAGCTTGAAGGTCAAATGCGGCAGCAATCAGAGAGCAGTAACCACTCCCCTGAGAGTGTCCCAAAATCTCCTGACACAATCACTTGAATTATTTTTCGACAGCTTACATAAAGCAGCTGCGTACTCTCGTAAACCAAGTAATGCTTTGCTTTAACGTGATGCAGCTATTTGTGTTTATTTCTAAAGCCTGAGCGTTAGATACGTAACCTTTATCCCTATATATTAGGCATTGGATATATTTATTCGACTGGTGTTGTGCCTGTGATTATTTGAGAGGCGGGAAATCGATGTAGACGCTGCTAATTATTCTTGCATAATGCGAAACTCCCTAATCATCAGCACTCCAAAAACACACCTGCCATCTGCCTTCAAACAGGCGTCCGACGCTCAAGCAAAACATGACCCGTGATAAAGGACACGGATCGATATTCGAATACCGTCTGCCTTTGTTTATGTTTCTAATCCTAGCAAATTCCATCACGCCACCTCCTGCAGTGGAGAGGAAGTGTGTTTAGGCAACACATTACAATGTATGCAGTTTTATTTCCCAAACAGATTTGCTGTCCTGTCAGTGTTGCACGTTACAAATATCATACTTATATTTCATACAGGAGTTTATTAGATAGTCCTACCAATTAATATAGAGGTTTAGGATGTGATCTCTGGAGACATCCTGTAAATGCTACAGCCAGTGATTTCACATCTTTACCACATCCACCCAAGACTGGACTCGTAGGGTGGTTACGGGGCAGTTTGGTGGTCCTGGTATTCAAACGGATAATCTTTCGATCAGTAGTCCAACACCTTCACCACTGAGCTACCACTTCCCTACATCCATACTTCTCTCAGATTATAGTCTAATACTGTATATAAAGCATGACATGGCAATTACTGGGAACATAATACCATGTTACTGAGAACTGGGACTTTTTCCCCTCAATTATTTGACAAGAGTGAGCTCAGCATTTGTAGGACAATGAGCATGCACCTGTCTTGTCTACAACTAAAGGGGATGCACCCCAAGATAATTCACATGGATTTCACATTTCCTCTGCACCTTTTCCCAAAAAAAAACCCCACAAGGGAAGAAGCTATTTGTCAACATATTGTCTCATCATATTTTATTTTAAAACTTCATAAACTGAAGACTAGATTTCACCAAACATTAAGACTCGTATGAAAAGCGTGTATGTAAGTCTCTAAATAGCAGAGTGAAAGAACTCTAAAAGCAATATATTGTAGGCTTTAATTGATAGCATTTAACACTTCTAGGAACTAAAAGAAGCTTTTATGAATCCCTTCATTCCTCTGTCTGGACTCGACCACTGCTGTGTCACATTATTGGAATACAATGTCTCTTACTGCCCACACACACACACACACACACACACAGAGAGAGAGAGAGAGAGAGAGAGAGAGAGAGAGAGACAGAGAAAGTGAGAGAGAGAGAGAGAGAGAGAGAGAGAGAGAGAGAGAGATGGTAAATATACCCTTTACTCCTGCGAAGCTATTAAATGCCCTCTGGGGTTTAGGGAAAACTCTGGCACTCACCAGATATGCCCATTTATATAAGATCATAATATTTGACAGAAATTCAGTGTCTTTTAAAACCATCCTTCAGCCTACTTTTTTTTTCTTTCTTTTTTTTTTAAAAAAAGGGTAACATTCCTACCGATGCATTTTCTACCAGAGAATTTATTTATTTTGTTTATTTATTTTTTATTAAATATGGATTGCAATATATCAAAAGTACTGGCCCACAGACTATAATGTTCTTTCCATTCTCCCCATGCTGTTAAAAGACCAAAGGCTCTCTCAATTACAGACATGGTACTGAAACACACACACACACACTGCAAAAGCAGAGATCTGGTCATCATTCTTCATTTGGATGCAGAATTAAATAGAGGTTTAGATATTTAATCGGTAAAAAAAATTCTTATATACAATTTATATACCTACAAATTCTCAGTTCACGAACCTGAAGAGGCTGACACAGCAAATTATTCATTCTTGGCCTGTTATTTGTGTGCCAGGTGTTTCAAGGATGTTATTAGGGCATATTCTGGTTTTTATTTTTGGTACCAAAGACCTCATATTAAATTATGCCTGGGGACAAAATTATGCACATATTAAATTCGTCACAAGCAAACCTGTCTTAGTACTGCATAAGGCCTGGTTTATACACCGACATATTTTGAACATGTAAGGATATCGTTTGCATTGGTGTCTTTTAGCATATTTGTCCACTAGGTTCTTGGTTCTCAAAATGGGGTTGGGGGGGTCCCTGAGTCTCAGCCTCAGCCTCAATATTGGAAAGACTTCAAGAGTCTTGAAGTCGTTGTCCAATTGGTTGGATTCTGTGGGATATCCGGGAGACGTGTGTGTTGTGTTTTTTAACATTCCGCCTGGAAAAAAAGCCATCATGCTCTACTTCCCTCAAGGAGGAAGAAAGCTGCATTTTTTCACAAATGTGACAACGAGCAATTATGCGGATCGGGGAAACGCTGGATTTTTACAAATGATGTGAAGTTCACGACTAATTTGACTAAATGAACAATCACTGGTCGCCGGTCTGTTTCTGTAGGAGCATTGACTTTTTCATGTCCCGAAACATGACGCTGAGCAAATTGAACTGTGATTGGTTGATTTACATGTCAGTCAGATGGCTTGGTCAATAAAAGCTGCTGTGGAGTCCTGACCTTCTGTCATCAGTCTGTATAACTGGCTACACAAAACTAGGGGTCCGTTAAAATCATGTGACTATGGTGGAGGTAACAACTAGTATCAAGTTTGTTATAGTTCGGTTATCATGACTGATCATAACTGAGATTAAGCCAAAATTCTGTACTCGAGTTCAGGGGCTTTCTTTTACTCTGCACTAAGGGATACGAAACTGCAAAAGTATCTGAAAGTCTTGCTTTTTGATACAGGAAGAATCGAATCACATTTAACCTTGCATTCATGCATAACTATCCCAATACTTTAGCTAATTAATATGAACTGAGACACTCTTTTTAGCTTTATATGTCCTGCATAAATATATAAATCAAAATATTGCTAGGATCATAAAGTAGAAGTGTATAAACTAGAAAAATGAGTCTATATTTAGAGGTCTGAGTAACACTGTAAACGTCACTTTTAACAACTCAAGTCAGAACACGGCTCAGTATCATTAAAGTAGCCCGTGTTCCTTATTGGTTACTGTTTGCTTGCATGGAGATGTACGGAAGTATGTAAAAGTCCAGATATTTTGGTCATTCTGGCTCTGAACCCTGGCATCCTTTCACACGTTGGGAGCATGGGAATTAAAGATACATGATTGCTAACGTAGTTTTTTTAATCACTTGGGAGATCGCTGTACAGACTACAGGAAATTAGATGACGTTTATTAGCTTTCACAAATAAGCCACTTGGTTATGTAACAAAAGGATAAAGTTGGCATAATACAGCTAGTAAAAACATCTTTATAGCTAAAGAAACAATCTCCGGTTCACACCTAGGGTTCCTGGGCTAGGCTCTGAACATGACAGTGAATTATGTAATGAAACACACAGGAATTCCAGGCATTTTTGTACATTAAATTATACTTGCGAGAAAAAGGCTGGGTTTTTATTTTGTCATGATCGGTTGGAAATATATCTACTCTGAGAATTTCTGAGGTAAATGTACCTCAGATAACACACACGGTCAGAATGTCTGATTTTAGCACACAATCTCGGATCAGATTTCCTTGATAGATTAGTTTCAAAATACAGGTTAGGTGCTGCTGCATTCATTTCACTGTACAAGGTGTAATAACGAACAATGTCTTTATGACAGTGTAGTTAAAGTTGTTAGTTTAACTACATGTTTTTGTAGCAAGGTGGAGCATTTCTATTATTTTCTCAAATGATGTCATTTCCAGGTATGTGAAAGGTTTTCAAATAAGAGGAAGAAGAAGTAGAAGAAGAAGTTCCTTTCTTGTATTATACCATATTTTGGTAGCCGTACTTAATTTATAACTTATTTCTCTGCTAACAGGAGCGAACCTAAGTGAACCTTTTTTAAAAGTCACTGCCAGTGCAAGCTAGCCAGCTAACATTAGATATTTAGCTAACATAACGCAAACTGACCAGATTTCTGAGAGAATTTTTTTTTAGTCTTATTTATGTTTTTGGGCTTTTAGTTTTTAGTATCTATATTTAGATGGGAACTTGACTGGATAGCTGGAAAGAACTCCTATTTTCCAAGATACTTTCCAGCTGCACGTCTATTTTGTGTCAGATTGATGTTTATTATCATAAAGCACATGAAAACAAAGGCTATGAAGATGAAGCAAAACAAAGTTTTGAATGACATACAGCGGGCTTAAAATGAACAAAAGCTACACAATGAGGCATATAGAACCCAGAACTTAGTCGCACTAATCAGGCGAAACGGGGAACAGTTTCAGGTAAAGCATGTGACTCGATCATGTGATGTATTGGGACGTATTTTGCACTACCGTGACACATTCTTCTGAGTTGTTTTCATAGCATAGTAACCTGTTCTGTATCTTTTTTCATTCTTGTAACATATTCTTGGATCTACTCCCTTTTAAAAGCCTTGTTAAAAATGAACGGAATGGAAAAACAATATCCATGATGGTTAAGTCTGCAAAGAAGAAAAAAAACATTATAATATCAAGTTCCTGCATTACGTCATCCTCAACTATCCTGTAACAGTAAGTCATCTTGTGTCATTGAAGTTCGCTGGAGCTGTAGCCAATCAGGAGCGAGAAACAGGAGACATAGAGTTCAATTTTAAATATATATTATATTATTGGGAGAAAAGCCTCCTGGTGGTACAGCGGCAGGATCCCGTGCTCTCATTGCCGCAGCCCGGGTTCGATTCCTGGGCAGGGCGCTAACCCAGCCACTGAAGAGTTAACTCTCAACGCCAGTCCCAAGCCCAGATTAAATGGCAGGGTTGCATCAGGAAGGGCATTCGGTGTAAAACCTATGCCAAATCGAAACATGCAGACCAAATGATCCACTGTTGCGACCCCGAACAGGGAGCAGCCGAAAGGACAACAACAACATATTATTGGGAGGAAAAGAACCGATGGAAATTGCTTGGCATAAAAAGATTTGCACGTTAAAGAAGCATTTGTTTAATTATCAAAAAAGTACCCCAAAGACTATACTGAGATCCAGATCATGCATGTGTATGACAGCAATGCAGACAGAAAGTAAACGAATAAAAAAAGCCACTCCTTATGAGAAAAGAAGTAAGTACTAGAAAGTCATTACTGACATTTCACAAGAGCAAACATATAAACCCATTAAAACAGTCATAAACAGGGGTTTTAAAGACTTGGAAAAAATAGTTGATACTCAATAAAACTTACCGAGTCAGAAATATGTTTCTGACACTGCTGTGCCTGTACACAGAATGCTGCCAGGAATAACAAAATAATGAAACATCAATAGAAATAGTCTTTCCATTTACTGCATATTTAATTACTGAAGTCATTAATAGAGGTGGTGTGCGTTTTATTAAATATTTCTCAATACAAAATTTCGAATTCGTTCTCGAAATAAATAAAATAAAAACACTTTGTTGCGAAATGTTTGAAAAGACTGTATAGAGCTGTATTTATATCAATATAGAAACTAGTTTAGGGTGTGCTCACACCTCCAGGGCTGGGGTTCGATTCCTCTCTCAGCTGTGTGTGTGTGGAGTTTGTATGTTCTCCCCGTGCCTTGGGGGTTTTCTCCGGATACACCGAATGGGTGTGTGAATGGGTGTGTGATTGTGTCCTGTGAACTGGCATCCTGTTCAGGGTGTCCTCTGCCTTGTGCCCCGAGTCTCCTTGAATAGGCTTCCTGCAGCCTAATAAAATAAAATGAGTGGTATACAGAATGGATGGATTGATGGAAGAAAAATAATTGTGATAAATTCTGCTTGAAAAAATGATGATGATATAATGGTTTTGTCAGATTACACACCCTTTAAGAAGAACCTTATGTAAGAGATATATTATATTCTGCTACTACTATCTAGCTAACTCAGATTTTCGGTGTTTAGTTTATTCTGTGGTTGCGTGCTGTTTATCATTTCACAGAATGAGTACAGATACACCGGAGAATCAGCCATGCAGAAGTGAGAGCTGAGGTTTTGTGCTTTTGTCTGGTACTCGGTGTCTCAGACAGTCGCAGTGATGTGCAATTAAATTACTTTATTCAGAAATACTGAGTAATCGTGAATCCCAAACTGTGTACAATCATACTAAATAGCAGAGCACTATACAACTGGTGTCATTGCAGGTGAGGTATGATACTTATTGTGCATTAGTCACAGGCTTGAATTCTATGAAAAGGTCTGCACTTGCAGCCATGAGGTTAATAACAGCAGTGGAGTAATAGCCACTAAGCAGAGGAGGTGTTATGATTTTGGATCCTTTGTCCATCCGTACAAACAATCTTTTCCTGAGTGGTAACTCAGGAACGAGTGAATATCTGCCGGATTATATGGAATTCATTTTAACCGCAGATGAACTGATTGGATTTTTATTCCCAAGGTCAACTGTCTGAAATGGTTTTTCTTCACTGTCTTCCTTTGTTTTGAAATGTATTTTAAGAGTATTTAAGGCGTACACGGTTGTGACAGGAAGGACTAGATTTCCTTGATGCCCACTGCATCCTGTCCAGACTGGCTTGTAACTACTGGTTTCTCTGGTGAATTGAGCCAGAGGATTACGATCCTCAGTTATCACATCACAGCCACCAATTGTAAACCTTGGCTTATTCCATATCTTGGCGCAATGCGGAGATAAGTCACTGGGTGTTTTATACTGATCCAGGATGTGACCTGTTTTATTAGATCAGGCTTAATGGTTTGATCATACAAGGGCACTGTGATGGTGAGGAGGCAATGAACAATCAAGCCGACAAAGGAGGTGCACAACTTTGCCTTTGATTACAACATAGTGTAGAGTCACCATAAACCTTGAGTCATGAGTCCTAGAACATATAGTATTTATTTACTGAGCCTAAGCATACATTCAGGATTTAAAGCCAATTCCTAATCCCAGTTTTTGTATGGATTTTGTTTATGTAAATTGCATCCTTGTAGTGCAACTGTGTGATTGATGAGTGTGAATAACAAACTCCTTGTCATATTTTTCTGCCTTAGTTCATTTGAATGCTGCCTCATTTGTTAGTCTCTGAATGGTGCGTCAGGAAGGTGTCATCATGCAGTCATGTAAATGTTGTGTGTGGCTTATACAAGCCGGTTATGCCAGGCCCCACTAAAGCCTGCTGAACCCTCTTGAAAACATTGTCATACTCCAGATCTGTGCTTAGCTTTCTCTTACATTTGTGTGTGTGTGTGTGTGTGTGTGTTGCAGAAAAATGCAAAGGGACAGGACCTGTTTGATCAAATCATGTATCATTTGGACCTCGTGGAGGCTGATTATTTTGGACTGCAGTTCATGGACCCGGAGCAGGTTGCGGTGAGTGCTGATCTATAAATAGGCCTTTTTTTCCCTTTTTTATGTGTGTGTGTGTGTGTGTGTGTGTGAGAGAGAGAGAGAGAGAGAAAGAGAAAGCGAAGGAGGTACTGAACTTGAATCTAAAAGTGTGTGTGATGGAGCCACTCCACATCAATCAGAGCAGTGGCACTTTACTCCCTCACGGCTTTGTGCTAACTTGTACTGTCTCTCTCTCTCTTTCTTTCTTTCTCTCTCTCTCTCTCTCTCTCTCTGTCTTTCTTTGTCTCTCTCTCCTTCTCCTTCGTTTTTTTTTTTCTACAGCTCTGGCTGGATCATGGCAAACCCATAAAAAAGCAGATTAGATGTAAGTCCACCACACACACACACACACAGAGTGCAAAGGTATTATAGTATGGAATGGTTGTGTGATAACAGGTGTCTGATGTCCTTTGGCTTGTTATCTTGGGTCATGGTGATGTATCTTACGAGTGGGTGTAAGAGTGTTTACTTTGTGGACGGGGCAGAAGCCAGACCCAGTAGTGCAAGCTTAGACCCCGCCCACTGCAGGTAGCTGGAAGTTGAAACAGCTGGCCGGTAAAACACAAAGTGGCCTTTAATGTATACTTTAAAGTATATATAGTAAATGCTTTACATTTTATATGTATTTTAATAAATCAAGCATGTGGTTTAAAACAGGATATATTTGCCACTTTTTATTGATTGGTGACTTATTGTACTTATACATAATGTGTGTGTACAACTAGAAAACAAAAATGACTACTAAACATATATTAATGGATATGCTCTTAATAACACTAGACGATGCTTTTACTCAGAAACTACATATTTAGGAGTCTTTCAAAATGCCTTAGCAAGGAAAACCCTTGAAGTGAAGTGCCTCATGTAGCTGCTGGTGTTGACACAGTTGAAATACTTCAGCTGAAGATTCTTCTGTTATAATACTGTAGGACCTACTAAAATATCTTTCTCTACCTACCTTGTCATGTTCAGCTCATATCAGTAATCTATAGTCTTTGAAATATGTATGCTGTCTTTTACCGCCATGGTGAGTGGAGAGTGTTGTTTATAGTAAGCACCGGGTGTCTACCATATAATAGTGTTTAAGATATAGAAATTCAATTGGAGATTTTTATTGATTCCATGCAAGATCCCATCAGGCTACATATTCGACATATGCGTATACCTCTGAGCGCTTGTCTACCTCACCTAGCTCACTGTTCTTGGCGCTTCTGCATATCCTTTAGTTATTAAGATTTTGTGCAATAACATTATGAACAGTTTAGAAACATCTCAGCATCAAGAACACACTTTTTTTCTTTTAATCCTTACACACTTCTATTCTATACAAGCTTCAGATTGCTCTTGAGTCATACTGGAAGTGTGAGCGAACTGACGTGTGTCTCTATGACAACTTAGTGTGGCCTTGGGTTTAGATTTATTTTTTTTCCCCCTTTTTTGTTTCTTTTCTCTCCTTACACGTGTCTGTCTTTTGATGAAAATCTCATTTCAGCCATACTTTTTTTTCTTTTTTTTCTTTGCCGTGTTCATACAGTCATTAAGCCCGGTTCTGTTCTGCCTCCGGTTCCCTCTTTCTCTCTCTTTTTCAGACGGCCCACCATACAGGCTGTTTTTCAGGGTGAAGTTCTACTCATCAGAACCCAATAACCTTCATGAGGAGTTTACGAGGTAAAAAGAAACACAGGGTTAGACTGATGCAGTGTAATGTGTTATTTGAAGCAGAAGGTGTTTATTGAAATATTTGTGGATGCGGGCAAACTGATGATTTATTATTTATATTATATTATTTGTATTATTGCATTAATATATTTTTCATTGTTTCAAGAATGCAAGTGGTGTTCAGTGGAATAAGACAATTTCACAGAAATCTGGATTTAGATTTAGTAATTATTAAAAATGTCTACAAATCACTGGAATCAACATACACTTTCTTCATATTTATGTTAAAATTGTATTTAAGGTTTTTTTTCTTCATATCACTTTGTAGTAAATATGAGGCTTATTATTCAGCTATGGATCTTAAACTGAATTCTTTAGTACTATGGATTATACTATTTCTATGTGTCATTATGAGGTGTATAAAAAGCCTTAATAAGCTCTAAAGTAAAACTACACTGATCAGGGCTAACATTATGACCACCTGCCTAAGATTGTGTTGGTCCCCTGCCTAAACAGCCCTGACCCGTCATGCACTGTGTATTCTGACACCTTTCTATCAGAACCAGCATTAACTTCTTCAGCAATCTGAGCAACAGTTGGATCAGATCACATGGACCAGCCAGCCCTTCACTCCCCACGTGCATCAGTGAGCCTTGGCTACTCATGACCCTCTCGCTCGTTCACTACTGTTCCTTCCTTGGACCACTTTTGATAGATACTGAACACCCCGGGAACACCCCACAAGAGCTGCAGTTTTGGAGATGCTCTGATCCAGTCGTCTAGACATCACAATTTGGCCCTTCATTTTTCCTGCTTCTAACACATCAACTTTGAGGACAAAATATTCACTTGCTGCCTAATATATCCCACCCACTAACAGGTGCCATGATGATGAGATAATCAGTCTTATTCACCTCACCTGTCAGTGGTCATAATGTTATGCCTGATCGGTGTATAACCATGTACAATCATGCAGACTATTAAGGATAATAACCAAGTGGAACACGAGTGTAATCATTCTGCAGTAGGATCTCCTAACAGACTCTGTTTTTCTTAGGTACCTCTTTGTGCTGCAGCTCAGACAAGACATTCTGTCTGGCAAGTAAGAATTACTTTCACACACTGCGGAAATGAAGCCAAACTCTAGTAACCTTAGTAGTAGTAATAGTAACCTTATATATATATATATATATATATATATATATATATATATATATATATATATATATATATATATTATATATTTTATATATATATATATATATATATATATATATATATATATATATATATATATATATATATATATTTGGAAAGTTCCACAAGAGATCTGTACAGTATTTTTGCAGTCTCTCCACACTCATCCATCAATAATATTTAATGCCTAAGTGTGATCTTAATTCTGGGAAGTGTGATTCAGGCTGTTGCAGTGGAATAGTAATAAGCTTCTTCATATTCATGCGATGATCTGAAGTTGTGCTGAAAGAGTATGGAATAAATATTGCTGTTCATGCCGACGGTTTCCAGAGTTGTGTAAGAATACACATGAGGTCTTGCTTTCTGCTACAGTCCAGTAGAATCTCTGTTTCAGTGTCTTAATGTGGGTCTGATCCCATGGGAGCTGCTCTGCTCTTTTAATAAAAGAAACTGTGATGAGGACCAACACTAGTTTCTAAATTAAGAGCATTGACACACTTTCCCACACAGGGGATACACGCTTTCTATACTCATTCTTTCTCCAGTGGCATCTTTCACTCACATACATACAGAGAAATACTGTATGTCTACTGGGTCTACTTGATCACACACACTCTGGGTCTTGGTTTAAAGAATAGAGCACAAAATTGCCTCATATTCATAAAGTCTGGTGTAATAACACATTTACAAGCCATTTGATGCATCAATAAGCCTTTCCTTTTCCCTGAGCAGATTAAAGTGTCCATATGATGTATCTGTGGATCTTGGGGCTTATTGCCTACAGAGTGAGTCCTTATATGTGTGTTAGTGTGTGTATATGTACATGTATGTGGGTGTGGGTATTAGGTGTGTATTTTTTATTTTATTTTGTCTCTCTTTGCATTTGTGTACGTACAATATAGTACATTCTGTAGTTACACACACTCTTTCCTGTGTGTGCCTTGCGCAGGTGAGTTGGGAGATTGCGACCCATTAGAACACACTCCGCTGTTGGTGTCAGAGTTCCGGTTCTCTCCTAACCAGTCAGAGATCATGGAGGCGGACATCTACCGCAAATGGGCCGAGTGCAGGTGAGCTAAAAAGTGTGCATTTCGGGACAGACTGTCAGCCACTACATTATCATTAGAGCTCTGAAACATGTCTGTATGACTTGTTTGTCTCAGGATCTGTGTGGGTGGGTGTCCCTGGCACTGATTAAAGTGTGGTAGAGTCATTCACACGGTGTCAGATTAAAGCCTCCCTATTGACCCCGTGATAATCCTGCTGACAGAAACAGGCCAAAAAGATTTTCCTGAAAAGATTTCCTGTGTAGTTTTGATTATACTGCTGGAACATTTTAATTCTCTGTTCATCCACCTCTGATACGATTACATGTCGAATCTCTTAGAAATGATTTTATTTACATATCTTTCATTTCCTAATACTTACATTTAGATAGATATTTACATTTTGTTAGACAGCTTAGAGCATGACACCTTTGGGGGCAGATCAACCAAAGAAAAGTATTGGAACAGTTAAATAACACTTAACATTTAGCTGCATATTCTTTGCTTGCAATAACTCATCAAGCTGAATACTTGGATTTTTTTGGATACATGTATGGTTTATAAACTCACCAGCCACTTTTTTTAGAAATACTGGAACCCATTCATGCAATTATCCGCTCAGCCATAATGTGGCAGCAGTGGAAGTGTGACTCTGAATGTGGCATGGTTGTTAGTGCTAGACGGGCTGGTTTGAGTATTTCAAAAACTGTTGATGAGCTGGGATTTTCACACACAACAGCCTCAAGGGTTTACACTGAATGGTGTGAAAAACACTAAAAACATCTGCTGATTGGCAGTTCCACTGGTGAAAACACCCTGTTGGCAAAAGACGTCAGAGGTGACTTGTCAGACTGACAGGAAGACTACAATCGTTAAAGCACTACTCTTTACAGACACGGTTAGAAGAACATTAATCTCTGAACGCACAACACACCGAAAACTTGAGGCAGATGGTCTACAAGAACTGATTATTGTTACTTAACATGTGCATCCCTTTATGGCTAGAATTTATCTTATTGTAATTCCAGTTGCAAGTCACGCAGCACTCCCACTTTAGTTCTGTGAACTATAATGTCCTCACTGGTTATCAGATCTGAATAGAGAAGCACATGTGGTAGAACGGAACATTCGTAACATGACTTTGCATCTGACCTGAGCAGTTATGTGAAGCAATCATAAAACATGGACCAGGATTTCAAAAGAAATTCATGAAAACCATGCCTTAAGGATTCAAGGCTTTTCTGAGAGGCTCATAGGGCTGTGATGTGGTAGCTTAGTGGTTAAGGTGTTGGACTGCTGTTTGGAAGGTGGTGAGTTTGAATCCAAAGTCCACCAAACAGCCACTGCTGGACACCTTGAGCAAGGGCTTTTAACCCTCAATTGCTCAGATGTATCAAAATGAGATAAAAAATAATAAGTTGCTCTGGATAAGGGCGTCTGCAAAATGATGTAAATGTATTAGTGTACTGTTATAAAGAAGCTGGACAGTGTGTATATACTATATGTATGTGTGGTCAAGCATTGTGAGGATCATTTTCTTAGGACACTTATAAATACTAATTGTAATAAATAATTCACTCATTTTGTCCTTGTCAGTAGATGACAATAGATGATAAAGTCATGAAGCTATTGACATTGCAGACTTTTTAATATGGGAGTCAATGCACTGAGCAACCTAATGACAATTTAAAGGCTCATATATGAGATTAGAATCTCAGTCAATGGCACATGTATTGTTGGCTGGTATCAACTTCGTCTGACATTGATGGATGTTAATTGCCATTATTTGAGCAGATTGTGGTTAAATTCCATAATCATGTCATATGTAGTCACTTAAGCACAGTGTGCCGGTGCATGAGGTACATTCTCAATGACTCTATGGCCCTGTCCCAGACAGCACATTAGCAACCTTACAGACAAGTACAAAAGAGGATACAGAGTGTATTGGACTTCCAAGCGGTGGTCACAATCGACCTCTATGAGTCCCTTTGGCAAAGAAGTGATGTTCTTGCTTGTGGCCCCTTTGTTGGTTTCAGACATGTTCCTTGAGCTCCTCCTCTGCAATTTCCAGCTTGCTGCACTTCTTCTGCTCCAACAGGCCCTGAACATACCTGAATAGGTTTTGGCAGAACATCACTCTTTCCTTCCTACTTCTGTGTATTCTCTCTTTCCACCTCAATATTGCAAGCATGCTCTTGATTTGGTTCCAGAGAGCCTTCAACCCTCTCTCAAGGTCCTTCATCTTCCTCTAGGAGTATTCTTTCACATCTCTCTACAGATGTATTATTCTTAGACGACTGTACCAAAGAGTTTCAGCTTGATCTCTGTGCTGACCTGCAGAGAATGCAGTGTTTCAGGTACAGGTACCAATCCAGGCATGCCCAGATCTCATTCCCATTGGCTTCTGTTCAATAGATTTTGGCCTTTCTAGATGTTTGCTCTACCTGACTTGTATGTCTTCCTGGCTCGCTGCTAGGTGTAGTCCTATGACGCTCCTGGTTGGGGCTTTGCTTTTGCAGGGAATGCTGTCTTAAAAATCTGCAAATCATGTTTCAGTAGCAGTGTGATGCTCACCCAGGTTTTGAAGCCTTCTTGTCTAATTTATTGGTCTCAATATCACACTACATTTGGGGATATGGAGCTCAAAATATAAATAGAATCTATACATCATTTCATAAGTTTTAAACCTTGACATGCAAGAGCTATTGTATGGATAGCCAAAAACCCTAAACCGCAAGTTCTCTACTCTGTGGTTAGAAAAAAGATTGATTTAGTTGAAATCATGTGCCAAAGACGTGAATACAATTATTTTGGACAATTAATGTGGATAAATATATAAATTCAGGATATAAATTTTAAACTTACATTTATCCTGAAAGAAACCTTGAGAGGAACCAGACCAGACAGTGTGATTTATAAATAATTTGCCTTATATAACTGTATAGTATGTGGTCAAAAAGTACAATTATGTTACCAGGAAATTCATTCTAGTTTTAACATGGTCAATTTTGTTGAGGTTGTCAGCTATCATAGCAGTTCTAGTCCTAAGCCTTCATATGATCTGTTATTTTCTGCTTATGTGTCTGGCAGGGGAATGAGTCCGTCACAAGCTGAGCTGAACTTTCTAAATAAGTGTAAGTGGCTGGAGATGTATGGAGTTGACATGCACTTTGTAAAGGTGAGAACATACATTTTAATGGTGTAACAAACTGTCCTAATTACAGTGTACCTGCATGGTGCTATAAAAACTTGTATTTCCTTTGAATGAGTCGGTGCTATCTTAGCAGTGGCTATAAGCAGATAACAGCTAAGTGTGTTTATCTTTGTGTGTGTGTGTGTTTTCAGGGTCGTGATGGAGGAGACTATGCCCTGGGGCTTACACCAACAGGAATTCTGGTGTTTGAAAGGTCTAACAAAATTGGCCTTTTCTTTTGGTAAGGACCTTTGATGTGATGTCTGTTATGATTAATGGTATTGCCTGTCTTTTTATATTCTTTTTTAAAGTTGTTTTTTATTGGTTCTGTTAAGGCCCAAAATCACACGTCTGGACTTCAAGAAGAACAGGCTGACACTAATGGTGGTGGAAGATGATGAACAGGTAAGATTTGTACATTGGGACTGGGAGCCATCAAATAGTCGAGGGAGCAGGTGTATTTTTATGTTTCTATGGATGGGGCAAGCAGTCAGATATTAAACTTGTGGGAGAAAGAAAGGCCATGTTCATTAGAGCTCACACAGCTTTTATCCATTTATCTTTAGTAAATGCTGGTCAGAGTAACAGTGCTGTAAATTACAGATTTGTTTAGATTTTGTAATAGAACCAAATTAAAGCTTTCTGTTTTATACAGAGGTTTACAAATAGAATCCAATTAGGAAACCAAGAGATTTTAACTATGCAAAAAAAGCTCCTTTAATACATAAATACTTTTAACTTCACACAAAGATTTTACCCGTGTCATATAAATGCTTTTTAAACATTGCTGCTAATTGTGTGTGTGTGTGTGCGCGCACAGGGTCGTGAGCAGGAGCACACGTTTGTGTTTCAGCTCTCCAGCTCAGCAGCGTGTAAGCAGTTGTGGAAGTGTGCCGTCGAGAGCCATGCTTTCTTCCGCCTCAGACAGCCGACCCAGAGCAAAACCAGTCGCAATGACTTCACGCGCCTTGGCTCACGCTTCCGCTTCAGGTACAAACATAAGTGTTTATAGGGATTATTCAGAATATATTGATCTGTGCAGTAAAACCGTACCGCAGTATATAGAATTATTCATCCACGGGATTTAGAGGTTTTGGTCAACAAACAGATTGACACGTTTTATATACACACATCCATCAATTAAGTCAGGCCTAAGTATTGATTTCTGTCATTTTAGCGGAAGGACCGAGTATCAAGCGACTCACTCGGGCAGGATCAGAAGGGCGAGCACTTTCGAGAGACGTCCAAGCAAAAGATATCCATCCAGAACCCAATCACTTGGCAAAGGTGGGTGTAATTAACCCGACACGTTACACGTATCCATACTAGACACCCCAAAACCTTCCTGAAATGTTTACTGAAACCTTCACCATTTTAGTCAGCTACGGTATTCATATTGCACCAATACTACACGGTCAGATCTTCTACCTGATATCACCATCATCATTTCTGCTTCTGAGTATAAATGGGCTTTAAAAATATGTTTTAAATAGAAGCAAGGAATTCTGGCTGAGGAAAATAATCAGCTCCTCAAATTGTTTTCTTAGACATATAAGCATGTTGTTACTGTAGGTCTATTATATATTTTTTATGTGATTAGCCCAAAGAAATAAGTTTAAGAAAGAAAGACTGCAGTGTAGCAATTTTCCTCACATGGTTTAGAATATCATGGATGCTAACACTTCTTGTCTTAAACGTAAACAGTTGTTTAGTGAAGCGTGTTAGGGTTTTTACACGAAAGCAGACTTGCATGTTAAAATGCAGAGACGCTTCTCTTCATCAAGACTGTAGATAAACTACTCCTGTTCAGAAGATAGCAATAACATTTCTACTTTACTTTTGTCCAGAAACATCCTTTTGTAGCTACAGGTTTGGGATAATATATTATTCCTGACCTGCTCAGAGCATGCATCCTTTAAAAAAAAAGTACAACAGTTCTTAGTATCAGCTGATGCTGCAAGGTGAAGTAGGTATTTGGAGCAGACTTATTGTCTATTCTGGGATGCCTTTTTGCTCGCCAGTAGTAAAATGTGTTACTGTACTTTTCCAGTCAGTTCATCCCAGTCTGACCATGCATGAACGTGCAGGTGTTCCTATTAAAGTAGTTTCTTACTGTTTGATTCTTTCAGCCATTACTCCAGCAAAACATCACCATCCAAGGTTAGTGTTGCTTGCAAATGGAATTAGATCGTCACCCAAGGCTTTACTGTTTGTGTGTCACGCTCAGCATTTTGTGTTTCTCTTTTCCAGTGCCCAGCCTAGTCCTGATCCCACCTTAAAACCGGTACACTTTACTTCCTTTCTTACCTCAATTGATTATAAGTTTGTCTAGTGGACTGGAGGGAAAAGATAAACTGATTAAATCTAACAATGATTTCTTCGTAGTATCAGCACAACATTCCAATTGGTCAGGAGCCATGGTCCAGAACACACCCACCCAGTTTGACCCCACCCCTTTACATCCAGCCCACAGAAATGGTACACAATCCACCGCCTCACAGGTAAACACACATTCACCTTCTGGGAAATGCTCACGTCTGTATTTAATGCTGGGGGTATTTTCAAAATGTTTTTGGCCTATAGGATGGTGTTTGCATTTATGCAAAATGTCCAGCAAGATTTTATAGTGTTGAATTATTATCACAGATATTCCTTCAGAGCTTGCATCTACCATTCTGATACTTTAATATTTTTTTTTTGTCCACCTTCGATCTTCTGGAGCTCGGGTGGATTGCATGAGAGTGGCACGATTTCATACTGTATACATTCAGCGCATCTAAATTTGTCACTTCATTTTTACATGTGTCTGTTTCCACATTACCTTTGTGTCTTGCATGCATGCCTGGTCCAGACCACCCCATGCCGGCAGACCCTCATTCAGCGACATAGTATTGGAGGCTGCATATGACCAAACAAGCAAGAGTGTGTCTGTCAAGTACAAAGACAAAGTTATGACTGCACTCTGAGTGTGTAGGAGTCACACACCCTAATGAGACGGACAGCACTGAACAGCTAGCGAAATCCACCGCTCATCCTGCCATCACAGCTGGTTCGATATCTGCATCTCATCCTACACATCAATCTTGGATACTAACACTGTGTGTTTTAGCTCATCTATCCATTCATCAATTCATCCATCATTTCTCATGTGACTGGACCTATACCTGTCCTCTTATTGGACAAAAACAAAGGACTTGATTGTAAGTTTGTCCCAGACTTGTCTTTGGCTTTGTGCTTGTCTGCTTTTTCTCAGTAATTGTTAAAAGTCATCATTGGTGAGACTTGGATAAAACTGCAGCATGTATCAGTCGCTTCACTGGATCTGTTAGCAAGGCTTCTTTTAATCTTTTAATTGCTTTAGACTTGTACATGTTTTGGGGGCTTGTGGGATTTACTGTTGGTCTGTGTGAACAACTTATACGGAATACTGATACACCATCACAACACTGTTGTTTACAGGAACTGACATCATATATGCAGGGGCTCCACAGTTTGTTTTTAATACAAAGTTCTCTCTTCGAGCATTAAATGCAATTACTTCATGTCATGTAAACGTCTTTGTTTTGTTTTGTTTTTTTGCCTTAACAACTGCAACTTCACAGACAGTTGCGGTAGTGACTATGTTTTGACAATTTTGTCTACAATTTCACTATAGCAGCGTTAAAGGATGAGGTGTTTGTGGCTGTCACTGATTAGCATTTATCGCAATGGAAACTGCTTCAGTGAATAAATGCACAGTTTACACTATACCATGTTAGTTGCGTAGTGTTTTATTTTAATCTAAGCGTCTTGGACCAGATAAAAATGCTTTTAAACTGGAATACATAGAGATGTCCAGGGTTCACCTTTTAAACTTACATTTTGCATACTTTACTAGGAAATATTTCCCTGGGGGGGGAAATGTGCCATTTTCTGCTCAGCTGGGTTCATTTTTATTTTTTCAATTATACCACAGTGGGTTTCACTCACACAGTAATGCCTGGATGCTCACTACACAGCGATTATGTTATGTGATATATTAATGTTCTTTTGGTTTGGTTCTCTTCACCACTGGTAGAATGAAAGCATTTCTTGCTAGTGAACAATTACTGTGCATCAGGGATTCCCATCCAGGGGATGAGTGACTGAGGGTAATGCTATTATTAGTTTTTAAAACAAATACTTTATTATATTTTTGTTGTAAGCATTTAGTTAAAATCAATACGTCTCAGAAATTGAGAACATTTGCTATTTATTATATAAGATTTAATGACAGCCAAGTTAATGTGCCCATGGGGAAAATTAGTTAGGGGGAAGAGGGTTAAGCAGACAAAAAACCTTGGGAGCCTCTGCTACACAGTGTCTGGCAAGTTTTGGATACATTAGCATCAATAATTTATTAAACAAAGACTTTGGATTCTACTGAAATTTGATTATAAGACAATATTTCTGCATTAAATTATAGATTTGCCATAAACAAGTAGTTGCTACTTAACGACAAGTATTGCTCAGTGCCTTCATGTATCTGTAGCTGGTTGAGAAGATGCCAAGTGTGAGAAACTTTTAATGAACATATGTTACAGATTTTTTGATTGGTGTGATTAGTGCATATAGGTATGAAATTATGATTGACCTGGAAATCATGGATATGAACTTCTTAATAATCTCTTGTACTGAGCTGATTAGTGAAGTCGTACCCATACTCGGATGTTCACAATGAGTTCTCTGCACACTATGTAATATGTTTTTTAGTTTCCCACTGAGCAGTGCAGATACCCAACGGTTCAGTGTGGAAGAGAATGAGACTCTGCTTTCAGCAACACTTCACTACTGCTATCGATGGCATGGATATGAGAAACAGGAAGTCCCATGCCTCACTTTAACCAAGCCTAGTAAGAATTAGCATTAACTGCTCGTTTTAATCTAAACGAATCCTTTGAATCTGTTCGTGCAGTCTTTGCAGCTTTGTTTTGTTTCAGAGCCCTGGGATGTTCCTGTAGCACACCCAGAAGATATTGACCGA